>NW_026893595.1:606147-1212294 GCF_032452875.1 Bos javanicus
ATCATGCACTGATCACGTAATTGATCATGCACTGATCATGTGGCTGATCATGCACTGATCACGTGGCTGATCATACACTGATCACATAACTGATCATGCACTGATCACGTGACTGATCATGCACTGATCACGTGGCTATCATGCACTGATCACTTGGCTGACATACACTGTTCACGTGCCTGGTCATGCACTGATCACGTGGCTGATCATGCAGTGATCACGTGACTGATCATGCACTGATCTCGTGTCTGATCATGCACTGATCACGTGGCTATCATGCACTGCTCAGGTGGCTGATCATGCCATGATCACGCAGCTACCATGTACTGGTCACATGACTGATCATGCACTGATCACGTGACTGATCATGCAGTGATCACGTGGCTATCATGAACTACTCACGTGGCTGATCATGCAATGATCATGTAGCTACCATGTACAGGTCACGTGAATGATCATACACCCATCAGGTGACTGATCATGCACTGATCACGTGGCTATCATGCACTGATCACGAGACTGATCATGCACTGTTCACGTCTATATCATGCACTGATCACATGACTGCCCGTGAATTTATCACGTGGATGATCATACACTAATCTTGTGACAGATCATACACTGATCACGTGGCTGATCATGCACTGATACCGTGACTGAGCATGGACTGATCACATGACTATCATGTAGTGATCACGTGACTTAATGGCGCTGATCATGTGACTGATCATGCGCTGATCATGTTTGCTATCATACACTGATCATGTGCCTCTGGAGGCAATAAACAAAGAGCTGAGTAGGCACGAATCAAACAGTCAGCAGGCAATAATCATGGAAATCAGGTGTGAGGAATCATGCTGCTCAGCTGGCAATAATCAAGCAGCTGAGCAGGCAGGAATTACGCAGCACAGCTGGCAATTGTCAAGCAGATTACAGGCAGGAATCGTGCAGCTCAGCTGGCAATTGTCAAGCAGATGAGCAGACAGGAATCACGCAGCTCAGCAGGCCCAGATCACGTGACTGAGCATGCACTGTTCACGTGGCTGATCATACACTGATCACGTGATGATCATGCACTGATCACTTGGATATCATGCACTGATCACGTGGCTGATCATACACTGTTCACGTGTCTGACCATGCACTGATCACGTGGCTGATCATACACTGCTCACGTAACTGATCATGCACTGATCACGTGGATATCATGCACTGATCACGTGGCTGAACATGCACTGTTCACGTGGCTGATCACACACCTGTCACGTGGCATATCATGCACTGATCACGTGGCACTCATGCACTGATCACGTGGCTGATCATACTCTGCTCACGTAACTCATGCACACATCACGTGGCTATCATGCACTGCTCACGTGGCTCGTCATGGAATGATCACGTAGTAACCATATACTGGCAATGTGACTGATCATGCAAAGATCACGTAAATGATCATGCACTGTTCACGTGACTGATCATGTACTGATCACGTGACTGATCATGCACTGACCACGTGGCTATCATGTTCTGCTCACGTGGCTGATCATGCAACGATCACGTAGCAACCATGTACTGGTCACGTGACTGATCATGCATTGATCACGTAATTGATCCTGCACTGACCACGTGGCTCATCATGCACTGATCACGTGGCTGATCACACATGTATCACGTGACTGATCATGCACTGATCACGTGGCTCTCATGCACTGATCACGTGACTGTCATGCACTGATCACGTGGATATCATGCACTGATCACGTGGCTGATCACACACATATCACATGACTGATCATGCACTGATCACGTGGCTCTCATGCTCTGATCACGTGGCTATCATGAACTGATCATGTGGCTGAGCAGGCAATGATCACGTAGCTACCATGTACTGGTCACGTGACTGATCATGCACTGATCACGTAATTGATCATGCACTGATCATGTGGCTGATCATGCACTGATCACGTGGCTGATCATACACTGATCACATAACTGATCATGCACTGATCACGTGACTGATCATGCACTGATCACGTGGCTGATCAGGAAATGATCACGTAGCTACCATGTACTGGTCATGTGACTGATCATGCACTGATCACGTAATTGATCATGCACTGATCATGTGGCTGATCATGCACTGATCACGTGGCTGATCACACATGTATCACGTGACTGATCATGCACTGATCACCTAATTGATCATGCACTGATCATGTGGCTGATCATGCACTGATCACGTGGCTGAACATACACTGATCACATAACTGATCATGCACTGATCACGTGACTGATCATGCACTGATCACGTGGCTATCATGCACTGATCACTTGGCTGGACATACACTGATCACGTGCCTGGTCATGCACTGATCACGTGGCTGATCATGCACTGATCACGTGACTGATCATGCACTGATCTCGTGTCTGATCATGCACTGATCACGTGGCTATCATGCACTGCTCACGTGGCTGATCATGCCATGATCACGCAGGTACCATGTACTGGTCACATGACTGATCATGCACTGATCACGTGACTGATCATGCAGTGATCACGTGGCTATCAAGCACTACTCACGTGGCTGATCATGCAATGATCATGTAGCTACCATGTACAGGTCACGTGAATGATCATACACCCTTCAGGTGACTGATCATGCACTGATCACGTGGCTATCATGCACTGATCACGAGAATTATCATGCACTGTTCACGTCTATATCATGCACTGATCACATGACTGCCCGTGCACTGATCACGTGGCTGATCATACACTGTTCACGTGTCTGACCATGCACTGATCACATGGCTGATCATACACTGCTCACGTAACTGATCATGCACTGATCACGTGGCTATCATGCACTGATCACGTGGCTGAACATGCACTGTTCACGTGGCTGATCACACACCTGTCACGTGACATATCATGCACTGATCACGTGGCACTCATGCACTGATCACGTGGCTGATCATACTCTGCTCACGTAACTCATGCACACATCACATGGCTATCATGCACTGCTCACGTGGCTCGTCATGGAATGATCACGTAGGAACCATATACTGGTAACGTGACTGATCATGCAAAGATCACGTAAATGATCATGCACTGTTCACGTGACTGATCATGTACTGATCACGTGGATATCATGCACTGATCACGTGGCTGATCACACACATATCACATGACTGATCATGCACTGATCACGTGGCTCTCATGCTCTGATCACGTGGCTATCATGAACTGATCATGTGGCTGATCAGGCAATGATCACGTAGCTACCATGTACTGGTCACGTGACTGATCATGCACTGAGCACGTAATTGATCATGCACTGATCATGTGGCTGATCATGCACTGATCACGTGGCTGATCATACACTGATCACGTGATGATCATGCACTGATCACTTGGATATCATGCACTGATCACGTGGCTGATCATACACTGTTCATGTGTCTGACCATGCACTGATCACGTGGCTGATCATACACTGCTCACGTAACTGATCATGCACTGATCACGTGGCTATCATGCACTGATCACGTGGCTGAACATGCACTGTTCACGTGGCTGATCACACACCTGTCACGTGGCATATCATGCCCTGATCACGTGGCACTCATGCACTGATCACGTGGCTGATCATACTCTGCTCACGTAACTCATGCACACATCACGTGGCTATCATGCACTGCTCACGTGGCTCGTCATGGAATGATCACGTAGTAACCATATACTGGCAACGTGACTGATCATGCAAAGATCACGTAAATGATCATGCACTGTTCACGTGACTGATCATGTACTGATCACGTGACTGATCATGCACTGACCACGTGGCTATCACGTTCTGCTCACGTGGCTGATCATGCAACGATCACGTAGCAACCATGTACTGGTCACGTGACTGATCATGCATTGATCACGTAATTGATCCTGCACTGACCACGTGGCTCATCATGCACTGATCACGTGGCTGATCACACATGTATCACGTGACTGATCATGCACTGATCACGTGGCTCTCATGCACTGATCACGTGACTGTCATGCACTGATCACGTGGATATCATGCACTGATCACGTGGCTGATCACACACATATCACATGACTGATCATGCACTGATCACGTGGCTCTCATGCTCTGATCACGTGGCTATCATGAACTGATCATGTGGCTGAGCAGGCAATGATCACGTAGCTACCATGTACTGGTCACGTGACTGATCATGCACTGATCACGTAATTGATCATGCACTGATCATGTGGCTGATCATGCACTGATCACGTGGCTGATCATACACTGATCACATAACTGATCATGCACTGATCACGTGACTGATCATGCACTGATCACGTGGCTATCATGCACTGATCACTTGGCTGGACATACACTGTTCACGTGCCTGGTCATGCACTGATCACGTGGCTGATCATGCAGTGATCACGTGACTGATCATGCACTGATCTCGTGTCTGATCATGCACTGATCACGTGGCTATCATGCACTGCTCAGGTGGCTGATCATGCCATGATCACGCAGCTACCATGTACTGGTCACATGACTGATCATGCACTGATCACGTGACTGATCATGCAGTGATCACGTGGCTATCATGAACTACTCACGTGGCTGATCATGCAATGATCATGTAGCTACCATGTACAGGTCACGTGAATGATCATACACCCATCAGGTGACTGATCATGCACTGATCACGTGGCTATCATGCACTGATCACGAGACTGATCATGCACTGTTCACGTCTATATCATGCACTGATCACATGACTGCCCGTGCATTTATCACGTGGATGATCATACACTAATCTTGTGACAGATCATACACTGATCACGTGGCTGATCATGCACTGATACCGTGACTGAGCATGGACTGATCACATGACTATCATGTAGTGATCACGTGACTTAATGGCGCTGATCATGTGACTGATCATGCGCTGATCATGTTTGCTATCATACACTGATCATGTGCCTCTGGAGGCAATAAACAAAGAGCTGAGTAGGCACGAATCAAACAGTCAGCAGGCAATAATCATGGAAATCAGGTGTGAGGAATAATGCTGCTCAGCTGGCAATAATCAAGCAGCTGAGCAGGCAGGAATTACGCAGCACAGCTGGCAATTGTCAAGCAGATTACAGGCAGGAATCGTGCAGCTCAGCTGGCAATTGTCAAGCAGATGAGCAGACAGGAATCACGCAGCTCAGCAGGCCCAGATCACGTGACTGAGCATGCACTGTTCACGTGGCTGATCATACACTGATCACGTGATGATCATGCACTGATCACTTGGATATCATGCACTGATCACGTGGCTGATCATACACTGTTCACGTGTCTGACCATGCACTGATCACGTGGCTGATCATACACTGCTCACGTAACTGATCATGCACTGATCACGTGGATATCATGCACTGATCACGTGGCTGAACATGCACTGTTCACGTGGCTGATCACACACCTGTCACGTGGCATATCATGCACTGATCACGTGGCACTCATGCACTGATCACGTGGCTGATCATACTCTGCTCACGTAACTCATGCACACATCACGTGGCTATCATGCACTGCTCACGTGGCTCGTCATGGAATGATCACGTAGTAACCATATACTGGCAACGTGACTGATCATGCAAAGATCACGTAAATGATCATGCACTGTTCACGTGACTGATCATGTACTGATCACGTGACTGATCATGCACTGACCACGTGGCTATCATGTTCTGCTCACGTGGCTGATCATGCAACGATCACGTAGCAACCATGTACTGGTCACGTGACTGATCATGCATTGATCACGTAATTGATCCTGCACTGACCACGTGGCTCATCATGCACTGATCACGTGGCTGATCACACATGTATCACGTGACTGATCATGCACTGATCACGTGGCTCTCATGCACTGATCACGTGACTGTCATGCACTGATCACGTGGATATCATGCACTGATCACGTGGCTGATCACACACATATCACATGACTGATCATGCACTGATCACGTGGCTCTCATGCTCTGATCACGTGGCTATCATGAACTGATCATGTGGCTGAGCAGGCAATGATCACGTAGCTACCATGTACTGGTCACGTGACTGATCATGCACTGATCACGTAATTGATCATGCACTGATCATGTGGCTGATCATGCACTGATCACGTGGCTGATCATACACTGATCACATAACTGATCATGCACTGATCACGTCACTGATCATGCACTGATCACGTGGCTGATCAGGAAATGATCACGTAGCTACCATGTACTGGTCATGTGACTGATCATGCACTGATCACGTAATTGATCATGCACTGATCATGTGGCTGATCATGCACTGATCACGTGGCTGATCACACATGTATCACGTGACTGATCATGCACTGATCACCTAATTGATCATGCACTGATCATGTGGCTGATCATGCACTGATCACGTGGCTGAACATACACTGATCACATAACTGATCATGCAGTGATCACGTGACTGATCATGCACTGATCACGTGGCTATCATGCACTGATCACTTGGCTGGACATACACTGATCACGTGCCTGGTCATGCACTGATCACGTGGCTGATCATGCACTGATCACGTGACTGATCATGCACTGATCTCGTGTCTGATCATGCACTGATCACGTGGCTATCATGCACTGCTCACGTGGCTGATCATGCCATGATCACGCAGGTACCATGTACTGGTCACATGACTGATCATGCACTGATCACGTGACTGATCATGCAGTGATCACGTGGCTATCAAGCACTACTCACGTGGCTGATCATGCAATGATCATGTAGCTACCATGTACAGGTCACGTGAATGATCATACACCCATCAGGTGACTGATCATGCACTGATCACGTGGCTATCATGCACTGATCACGAGACTGATCGTGCATTGTTCATGTCTATATCATGCACTGATCACATGACTGCCCGTGCACTGATCACGTGGATGATCATGCACTAATCTTGTGACAGATCATGCACTGTTCACGTGGCTGATCATACACTGCTCACGTAACTGACATGCACTGATCACGTGGCTATCATGCACTGATCACGTGGCTGAACATGCACTGTTCACGTGGCTGATCACACACCTGTCACGTGACATATCATGCACTGATCACGTGGCTGATCATACTCTGCTCGCGTAACTCATGCACACATTACGTGGCTATCATGCACTGCTCACGTGGCTCGTCAGGGAATGATCACGTAGCAACCAAATACTGGTAACGTGACTGATCATGCAAAGATCACGTAAATGATCATGCACTGTTCACGTGACTGATCATGTACTGATCACGTGACTGATCATGCACTGACCACGTGGCTATCATGCTCTGCTCACGTGGCTGATCATGCAACGTTCACGTAGCAACCATGTACTGGTCACGTGACTGATCATGCACTGATCACGTAACTGATCCTGCAGTGATCACGTGGCTGATCACACATGTATCACGTGACTGATCATGCACTGATCCCGTGGCACTCATGCACTGATCACGTGGCTGATCATACTCTGCTCACGTAACTCATGCACACATCACATGGCTATCATGCACTGCTCACGTGGCTCGTCATGGAATGATCACGTAGCAAACATATACTGGTAACGTGACTGATCATGCAAAGATCACGTAACTGATCATGCACTGTTCACGTGACTGATCATGTACTGATCATGTGACTGATCATGCACTGATCACCGGGCTGATCACACATGTATCACGTGACTGATCATGCACTGATCACGTGGCTCTCATGCACTGATCACGTGGCTGTCATGCACTGATCACGTGGATATCATGCACTGATCACGTGGCTGATCACACACATATCACATGATTGATCATGCACTGATCACGTGGCTCTCATGCACTGATCACGTGGCTATCATGAACTGATCATGTGGCTGAGCAGGCAATGTTCACGTAGCTACCATGTCCTGGTCACGTGACTGATCATGCACTGATCACGTAATTGATCATGCACTGATCATGTGGCTGATCATGCACTGATCACGAGGCTGATCATACACTGATCACATAACTGATCATGCAGTGATCACCTGGCTATCATGCACTGATCACTTGGCTGGAAACACACTGATCACGTGCCTGGTCATGCACTCATCACGTGGCTGATCATGCACTGATCACGTGACTGATCATGCACTGATCTCGTGTCTGATCATGCACTGATCACGTGGCTATCATGCACTGCTCACGTGGCTGATCATGCCATGATCACGCAGCTACCATGTACTGGTCACATGACTGATCATGCACTGATCTCGTGTCTGATCATGCACTGATCACGTGACTGATCATGCACTGATCACGTGGCTATCAGGAACTACTCACGTTGCTGATCATGCATTGATCATGTAGCTACCATGTACAGGTCACGTGAATGATCATACACCCATCAGGTGACTGATCATGCACTGATCACGTGGCTATCATGCACTGATCATGAGACTGATCATGCACTGTTCACCTCTATATCATGCACTGATCACATGACTGCCCGTGCACTGATCACTTGGATTATCATACACGAATCTTGTGACAGATCATGCACTGATCACGTGGCTGATCATGCACTGATACCGTGACTGAGCATGGACTGATCACATGACTATCATGTAGTGATCACGTGACTTAATGGCGCTGATCATGGGACTTGTCATGCGCTGATCATGTTTGCTGTCATACACTGATCATGTGCCTCTGGAGGCAATAAACAAAGAGCTGAGTAGGCACGAATCAAACAGTCAGCAGGCAATAATCATGGAACTCAGGTGTGAGGAATCATGCTGCTCAGCTGGCAATAATCAAGCAGCTGAGCAGGCAGGAATTACGCAGCACAGCTGGCAATTGTCAAGCAGATGACAGGCAGGAATCGTGCAGCTCAGCTGGCAATTGTCAAGCAGATGAGCAGACAGTAATCACGCAGCTCAGCAGGCCCAGATCACCTGACTGAGCATGCACTGATCACGTGGCTGATCATGCACTGATCACGTGACTGATCATGCACTGATCACGTGGATATCATGCACTGATCACGTGGCTGATCACACACTGATCACGTGACTGATCATGCACTGATCACGTGGCTGATCATGCACTGATCACGTGGCTGATCATGCACTGATCACGTGGCTATCATGCACTGATCACGTGACTGATCATGCACTGATCACGTGGCTGATCATGCACTGATCACGTGGCTGATCATGCACTGATCACGTGGCTGATCATGCACTGATCACGTGACTGATCATGCACTGATCACGTGACTGATCATGCACTGATCACGTGGCTATCATGCACTGATCACGTGGCTGATCATGCACTGATCACGTGGCTGATCATGCACTGATCACGTGGCTGATCATGCACTGATCACGTGGCTGATCATGCACTGATCACGTGCTGATCATGCACTGATCACGTGGCATCATGCACTGATCACGTGGCTGATCATACACTGATCACGTGACTCATGCACTGATCACGTGGCTATCATGCACTGATCACGTGGCTGATCATGCACTGATCACGTTGCAACCATGCACTGGCACGTGACTGATCATGCACTGATCACGTGGCTGATCATGCACTGATCACGTGACTGATCATGCACTGATCACGTGACTGATCATGCACTGATCACGTGGCTATCATGCACTGATCACGTGGCTGATCATGCACTGATCACGTAGCTATCATGCACTGATCACGTGACTGATCATGCACTGATCACGTAATTGATCATGCACTGATCACGTGGCTGATCATGCACTGATCACGTGGCTGATCACACATGATCACGTGACTGATCATGCACTGATCACGTGGCTATCATGCACTGATCACGTGACTGTCATGCACTGATCACGTGGCTATCATGCACTGATCACGTGGCTGATCATGCACTGATCACGTGACTGATCATGCACTGATCACGTGGCTATCATGCACTGATCACGTGGCTATCATGCACTGATCACGTGGCTGATCATGCACTGATCACGTAGCTATCATGCACTGGTCACGTGACTGATCATGCACTGATCACGTGATTGATCATGCACTGATCACGTGGCTGATCATGCACTGATCACGTGGCTGATCATGCACTGATCACGTGACTGATCATGCACTGATCACGTGACTGATCATGCACTGATCACGTGGCTATCATGCACTGATCACGTGGCTGATCATGCACTGATCACGTGGCTGATCACACACTGATCACGTGGCTATCATGCACTGATCACGTGGCACTCATGCACTGATCACGTGGCTGATCATACACTGATCACGTGACTCATGCACTGATCACGTGGCTATCATGCACTGATCACGTGGCTGATCATGCAATGATCACGTGCTACCATATACTGGCACGTGACTGATCATGCACTGATCACGTGAATGATCATGCACTGATCACGTGACTGATCATGCACTGATCACGTGACTGATCATGCACTGATCACGTGGCTATCATGCACTGATCACGTGGCTGATCATGCACGATCACGTAGCAACCATGTACTGATCACGTGACTGATCATGCACTGATCACGTAATTGATCATGCACTGATCACGTGGCTGATCATGCACTGATCACGTGGCTGATCACACATGATCACGTGACTGATCATGCACTGATCACGTGGCTATCATGCACTGATCACGTGACTGTCATGCACTGATCACGTGGATATCATGCACTGATCACGTGGCTGATCACACACTATCACATGACTGATCATGCACTGATCACGTGGCTATCATGCACTGATCACGTGGCTATCATGCACTGATCACGTGGCTGATCATGCACTGATCACGTAGCTACCATGCACTGATCACGTGACTGATCATGCACTGATCACGTGGCTGATCATGCACTGATCACGTGGCTGATCATGCACTGATCACGTGGCTGATCATGCACTGATCACGTGACTGATCATGCACTGATCACGTGACTGATCATGCACTGATCACGTGGCTATCATGCACTGATCACGTGGCTGATCATGCACTGATCACGTGGCTGATCACACACCTGTCACGTGCATATCATGCACTGATCACGTGGCACTCATGCACTGATCACGTGGCTGATCATACACTGATCACGTAACTCATGCACACATCACGTGGCTATCATGCACTGATCACGTGGCTGATCATGCAATGATCACGTAGCAACCATATACTGGCAACGTGACTGATCATGCACTGATCACGTAAATGATCATGCACTGATCACGTGACTGATCATGCACTGATCACGTGACTGATCATGCACTGATCACGTGGCTATCATGCACTGCTCACGTGGCTGATCATGCACGATCACGTAGCAACCATGCACTGGTCACGTGACTGATCATGCACTGATCACGTAATTGATCATGCACTGATCACGTGGCTCATCATGCACTGATCACGTGGCTGATCACACATGTATCACGTGACTGATCATGCACTGATCACGTGGCTCTCATGCACTGATCACGTGACTGTCATGCACTGATCACGTATATATCATGCACTGATCACGTGGCTGATCACACACGTATCACATGACTGATCATGCACTGATCACGTGGCTATCATGCACTGATCACGTGGCTATCATGCACTGATCACGTGGCTGATCAGGCAATGATCACGTAGCTACCATGTACTGGTCACGTGACTGATCATGCACTGATCACGTAATTAATCATGCACTGATCATGTGGCTGATCATGCACTGATCATATGGCTGAACATACACTGATCACATAACTGATCATGCACTGATCATGTGACTGATCATGCACTGATCACTTGGCTGGACATACACTGATCACGTGCCTGGTCATGCACTGATCACGTGGCTGATCATGCACTGATCACGTGACTGATCATGCACTGATCTCGTGTCTGATCATGCACTGATCACGTGGCTATCGTGCACTGCTCACGTGGTTGATCATGCCATGATCACGCAGCTCCCATGTACTGGTCACATGACTGATCATGCACTGATCACATGACTGATCATGCAGTGATCACGTGGCTATCATGCACTACTCACGTGGCTGATCATGCAATGATCATGTAGCTACCATGTACAGGTCACGTGAATGATCATACACCCACCGGGTGACTGATCATGCACTGATCACGTGGCTATCATGCACTGATCACGAGACTGATCATGCACTGTTCACGTCTATATCATGCACTGATCACATGACTGCCCGTGCACTGATCACGTGGATGATCATGCACTAATCTTGTGACAGATCATGCACTGATCACGTGGCTGATCATGCACTGATACCGTGACTGAGCATGGACTGATCACATGACTATCATGTAGTGATCACGTGACTTAATGGCGCTGATCATGTGACTGATCATGCGCTGATCATGTTTGTTATCACACACTGATCATGTGCCTCTGGAGGCAATAAACAAAGAGCTGAGTAGGCACGAATCAAACAGTCAGCAGTTAATAATCATGGAACACATGTGTGAGGAATCATGCTGCTCAGCTGGCAATAATCAAGCAGCTGAGCAGGCAGGAATTACGCAGCACAGCTGGCAATTGTCAAGCAGATGACAGGCAGGAATCGTGCAGCTCAGCTGGCAATTGTCAAGCAGATGAGCAGACAGGAATCACGCAGCTCAGCAGGCCCAGATCACGTGACTGAGCATGCACTGTTCACGTGGCTGATCATACACTGATCACGTGATGATCATGCACTGATCACTTGGATATCATGCACTGATCACGTGGCTGATCATACACTGTTCACGTGTCTGACCATGCACTGATCACGTGGCTGATCATACACTGCTCACGTAACTGATCATGCACTGATCACGTGGCTATCATGCACTGATCACGTGGCTGAACATGCACTGTTCACGTGGCTGATCACACACCTGTCACGTGACATATCATGCACTGATCACGTGGCACTCATGCACTGATCACGTGGCTGATCATACTCTGCTCACGTAACTCATGCACACATCACGTGGCTATCTTGCACTGCTCACGTGGCTCGTCATGGAATGATCACGCAGCAACCATATACTGGTAACGTGACTGATCATGCAAAGATCACGAAAATGATCATGCACTGTTCACGTGACTGATCATGTACTGATCAAGTGACTGATCATGCACTGACCACGTGGCTATCATGCTCTGCTCACGTGGCTGATCATGCAACGTTCACGTAGCAACCATGTACTGGTCACGTGACTGATCATGCACTGATCACGTAATTGATCCTGCACTGATCACGTGGATCATCATGCACTGATCACGTGGCTGATCACACATGTATCACGTGACTGATCATGCACTGATCACGTGGCTCTCATGCACTTATCACGTGCCTGTCATGCACTGATCACGTGGCTGATCACACACGTATCACATGACTGATCATGCACTGATCACGTGGCTATCATGCACTGATCACGTGGCTATCATGCACTGATCATGTGGCTGAGCAGGCAATGATCACGTAGCTACCATGTACTGGTCACATGACTGATCACGCACTGATCACGTAATTGATCATGCACTGATCATGTGGCTGAACATGCACTGTTCACGTGGCTGATCACACACCTGTCACGTGACTGATCATGCACTGATCACGTGGCTATCATGCACTGATCACTTGGCTGGACATGCACTGATCACGTGCCTGGTCATGCACTGATCACGTGGCTGATCATGCAGTGATCACGTGACTGATCATGCACTGATCTCGTGTCTGATCATGCACTGATCACGTGGCTATCATGCACTGCTCACGTGGCTGATCATGCCATGATCACGCAGCTACAATGTACTGGTCACATGACTGATCATGCACTGATCACGTGACTGATCATGCACTGATCACGTGGCTATCAGGAACTACTCACGTTGCTGATCATGCATTGATCATGTAGCTACCATGTACAGGTCACGTGAATGATCATACACCCATCAGGTGACTGATCATGCACTGATCACGTGGCTATCATGCACTGATCATGAGACTGATCATGCACTGTTCACCTCTATATCATGCACTGATCACATGACTGCCCGTGCACTGATCACTTGGATTATCATACACGAATCTTGTGACAGATCATGCACTGATCACGTGGCTGATCATGCACTGATACCGTGACTGAGCATGGACTGATCACATGACTATCATGTAGTGATCACGTGACTTAATGGCGCTGATCATGGGACTTGTCATGCGCTGATCATGTTTGCTATCATACACTGATCATGTGCCTCTGGAGGCAATAAACAAAGAGCTGAGAAGGCACGAATCAAACAGTCAGCAGGCAATAATCATGGAACTCAGGTGTGAGGAATCATGCTGCTCAGCTGGCAATAATCAAGCAGCTGAGCAGGCAGGAATTACGCAGCACAGCTGGCAATTGTCAAGCAGATGACAGGCAGGAATCGTGCAGCTCAGCTGGCAATTGTCAAGCAGATGAGCAGACAGTAATCACGCAGCTCAGCAGGCCCAGATCATGTGACTGAGCATGCACTGTTCACGTGGCTCTCATGCACTGATCACGTGACTGTCATGCACTGATCACGTGGATATCATGCACTGATCACGTGGCTGATCACACACGTATCATATGAGTGATCATGCACTGATCACGTGGCTATCATGCACTGATCACGTGGCTTATCATGCACTGATCACGTGGCTGATCAGGCAATGATCACGTAGCTACCATGTACTGGTCACGTGACTGATCATGCACTGATCACGTGATGATCATGCACTGATCACTTGGCTATCATGCACTGATCACGTGTCTGATCATACAATGTTCACGTGTCTGACCATGCACTGATCACGTGGCTGATCATACACTGCTCACGTAACTGATCATGCACTGATCACGTGGCTATCATGCACTGATCACGTGGCTGAACATGCACTGTTCACGTGGCTGATCACACACCTGTCACGTGACATATCATGCACTGATCACGTGGAACTCATGCACTGATCACGTGGCTGATCATGCACTGACCACGTGGCTATCATGCTCTGCTCACGTGGCTGATCATGCAACGATCACGTAGCAACCATGTACTGCTCACGTGACTGATCATGCACTGATCACGTAATTGATCCTGCAGTGATCACGTGGCTCATCATGCACTGATCACGTGGCTGATCACACATGTATCACGTGACTGATCATGCACTGATCACGTGGCTCTCATGCACTGATCACGTGGCTGTCATGCACTGATCACCTGGCTGATCACACACGTATCACATGACTGATCATGCACTGATCACGTGGCTATCATGCACTGATCACGTGGCTGAACATGCACTGTTCACGTGGCTGATCACACACCTGTCACGTGATATATCATGCACTGATCACGTGGCACTCATGCACTGATCACGTGGCTGATCATGCACTGACCACGTGGCTATCATGCTCTGCTCACGTGGCTGATCATGCAACGATCACGTAGCAACCATGTACTGCTCACGTGACTGATCATGCACTGATCACGTAATTGATCCTGCAGTGATCACGTGGCTCATCATGCACTGATCACGTGGCTGATCACACATGTATCACGTGACTGATCATGCACTGATCACGTGGCTCTCATGCACTGATCACGTGGCTGTCATGCACTGATCACCTGGCTGATCACACACGTATCACATGACTGATCATGCACTGATCACGTGGCTATCATGCACTGATCACGTGGCTATCATGCACTGATCATGTGGCTGAGCAGGCAATGATCACGTAGCTACCATGTACTGGTCACGTGACTGATCATGCACTGATCACGTAATTGATAATGCACTGATCATGTGGGTGATCATACACTGATCACATAACTGATCATGCACTGATCACGTGACTGATCATGCACTGATCACGTGGCTATCATGCACTGATCACTTGGCTGGACATACACTGATCACGTGCCTGGTCATGCACTGATCACTTATCTGATCATGCACTGATCACGTGACTGATCATGCACTGATCTCGTGTCTGATCATGCACTGATCACGTGGCTATCATGCACTGCTCACGTGGCTGATCATGCCATGATCACGCAGCTACCATGTACTGGTCACATGACTGATCATGCACTGATCACGTGACTGATCATGCAGTGATCACGTGGCTATCATGCACTACTCACGTGGCTGATCATGCAATGATCATGTAGCTACCATGTACAGGTCACGTGAATGATCATACACCCACCGGGTGACTGATCATGCACTGATCACGTGGCTATCATGCACTGATCACGAGACTGATCATGCACTGTTCACGTCTATATCATGCACTGATCACATGACTGCCCGTGCACTGATCACGTGGATGATCATGCACTAATCTTGTGACAGATCATGCTTTGATCACGTGGCTGATCATGCACTGATACCGTGACTGAGCATGGACTGATCACATGACTATCATGTAGTGATCACGTGACTTAATGGCGCTGATCATGTGACTGATCATGCACTGATCATGTTTGCTATCACACACTGATCATGTGCCTCTGGAGGCAATAAACAAAGAGCTGAGTAGGCACGAATCAAACAGTCAGCAGTTAATAATCATGGAACACAGGTGTGAGGAATCATGCTGCTCAGCTGGCAATAATCAAGCAGCTGAGCAGGCAGGAATTACGCAGCACAGCTGGCAATTGTCAAGCAGATGACAGGCAGGAATCGTGCAGCTCAGCTGGCAATTGTCAAGCAGATGAGCAGACAGGAATCACGCAGCTCAGCACGCCCAGATCACGTGACTGAGCATGCACTGTTCACGTGGCTGATCATACACTGATCACGTGATGATCATGCACTGATCACTTGGATATCATGCACTGATCACGTGGCTGATCATACACTGTTCACGTGTCTGACCATGCACTGATCACGTGGCTGATCATACACTGCTCACGTAACTGATCATGCACTGATCACGTGGCTATCATGCACTGATCACGTGGCTGAACATGCACTGTTCACGTGGCTGATCACACACCTGTCACGTGACATATCATGCACTGATCACGTGGCACTCATGCACTGATCACGTGGCAGATCATACTCTGCTCACGTAACTCATGCACACATCACGTGGCTATCTTGCACTGCTCACGTGGCTCGTCATGGAATGATCACGCAGCAACCATATACTGGTAACGTGACTGATCATGCAAAGATCAGGAAAATGATCATGCACTGTTCACGTGACTGATCATGTACTGATCACGTGACTGATCATGCACTGACCACGTGGCTATCATGCTCTGCTCACGTGGCTGATCATGCAACGTTCACGTAGCAACCATGTACTGGTCACGTGACTGATCATGCACTGATCACGTAATTGATCCTGCACTGATCACGTGGCTCATCATGCACTGATCACGTGGCTGATCACACATGTATCACGTGACTGATCATGCACTGATCACGTGGCTCTCATGCACTTATCACGTACCTGTCATGCACTGATCACGTGGCTGATCACACACGTATCACATGACTGATCATGCACTGATCACGTGGCTATCATGCACTGATCACGTGGCTATCATGCACTGATCATGTGGCTGAGCAGGCAATGATCACGTAGCTACCATGTACTGGTCACATGACTGATCACGCACTGATCACGTAATTGATCATGCACTGATCATGTGGCTGAACATGCACTGTTCACGTGGCTGATCACACACCTGTCACGTGACTGATCATGCACTGATCACGTGGCTATCATGCACTGATCACTTGGCTGGACATACACTGATCACGTGCCTGGTCATGCACTGATCACGTGGCTGATCATGCACTGATCACGTGACTGATCATGCACTGATCTCGTGTCTGATCATGCACTGATCACGTGGCTATCATGCACTGCTCACGTGGCTGATCATGCCATGATCACGCAGCTACCATGTACTGGTCACATGACTGATCATGCACTGATCACGTGACTGATCATGCACTGATCACGTGGCTATCAGGAACTACTCACGTTGCTGATCATGCATTGATCATGTAGCTACCATGTACAGGTCACGTGAATGATCATACACCCATCAGGTGACTGATCATGCACTGATCACGTGGCTATCATGCACTGATCATGAGACTGATCATGCACTGTTCACCTCTATATCATGCACTGATCACATGACTGCCCGTGCACTGATCACTTGGATTATCATACACGAATCTTGTGACAGATCATGCACTGATCATGTGGCTGATCATGCACTGATACCGTGACTGAGCATGGACTGATCACATGACTATCATGTAGTGATCACGTGACTTAATGGCGCTGATCATGTGACTTGTCATGCGCTGATCATGTTTGCTATCATACACTGATCATGTGCCTCTGGAGGCAATAAACAAAGAGCTGAGTAGGCACGAATCAAACAGTCAGCAGGCAATAATCATGGAACTCAGGTGTGAGGAATCATGCTGCTCAGCTGGCAATAATCAAGCAGCTGAGCAGGCAGGAATTAGGCAGCACAGCTGGCAATTGTCAAGCAGATGACAGGCAGGAATCGTGCAGCTCAGCTGGCAATTGTCAAGCAGATGAGCAGACAGTAATCACGCAGCTCAGCAGGCCCAGATCACCTGACTGAGCATGCACTGATCACGTGGCTATCATGCACTGATCACGTGACTGTCATGCACTGATCACGTAATTGATCATGCACTGATCATGTGGCTGATCATGCACTGATCACGTGGCTGAACATACACTGATCACATAACTGATCATGCACTGATCACGTGACTGATCATGCACTGATCACGTGGCTATCATGCACTGATCACGTGGCTGAACATGCACTGTTCACGTGGCTGATGACACACCTGTCACGTGGCATATCATGCACTGATCACGTGGCACTCATGCACTGATCACGTGGCTGATCATACTCTGCTCACGTAACTCATGCACACATCACGTGGCTATCATGCACTGCTCACGTGGCTCATCATGGAATGATCACGTTGCAACCATATACTGGCAACGTGACTGATCATGCAAAGATCACGTAAATGATCATGCACTGTTCACGTGACTGATCATGTACTGATCACGTGACTGATCATGCACTGACCACGTGGCTATCATGTTCTGCTCACGTGGCTGATCATGCAACGGTCACGTAGCAACCATGTATTGGTCACGTGACTGATCATGCACTGATCACGTAATTGATCATGCACTGATCACGTGGCTCATCATGCACTGATCACGTGGCTGATCACACATGTATCACGTGACTGATCATGCACTGAACACGTGGCTCTCATGCACTGATCACGTGACTGTCATGCACTGATCACGTATATATCATGCACTGATCACGTGGCTGATCACACACGTATCACATGACTGATCATGCACTGATCACGTGGCTATCATGCACTGATCACGTGGCTATCATGCACTGATCACGTGGCTGATCAGGCAATGATCACGTAGCTACCATGTACTGGTCACGTGACTGATCATGCACTGATCACGTAATTGATCATGCACTGATCATGTGGCTGATCATGCACTGATCACATGGCTGAACATACACTGATCACATAACTGATCATGCACTGATCACGTGACTGATCATGCACTGATCACGTGGCTATCATGCACTGATCACTTGGCTGGACATACACGGATCACGTGCCTGGTCATGCACTGATCACGTGGCTGATCATGCACTGATCACGTGACTGATCATGCACTGATCTCGTGTCTGATCATGCACTGATCACGTGGCTATCATGCACTGCTCACGTGGCTGATCATGCCATGATCACGCAGGTACCATGTACTGGTCACATGACTGATCATGCACTGATCACGTGACTGATCATGCAGTGATCACGTGGCTATCATGCACTACTCACGTGGCTGATCATGCAATGATCATGTAGCTACCATGTACAGGTCACGTGAATGATCATATACCCATCAGGTGACTGATCCTGCACTGATCACGTGGCTATCATGCACTGATCACGAGACTGATCATGCACTGTTCACGTCTATATCATGCACTGATCACATGACTGCCCGTGCACTGATCACGTGGATGATCATGCACTAATCTTGTGACAGATCATGCACTGATCACGTGGCTGATCATGCACTGATACCGTGACTGAGCATGGACTGATCACATGACTATCATGTAGTGATCACGTGACTTAATGGCGCTGATCATGTGACTGATCATGCACTGATCATGTTTGCTATCACACACTGATCATGTGCCTCTGGAGGCAATAAACAAAGAGCTAAGTAGGCACGAATCAAACAGTCAGCAGTTAATAATCATGGAACACAGGTGTGAGTAATCATGCTGCTCAGCTGGCAATAATCAAGCAGCTGAGCAGGCAGGAATTACGCAGCACAGCTGGCAATTGTCAAGCAGATGACAGGCAGGAATCGTGCAGCTCAGCTGGCAATTGTCAAGCAGATGAGCAGACAGGAATCACGCAGTTCAGCAGGCCCAGATCACGTGACTGAGCATGCACTGTTCACGTGGCTGATCATACACTGATCACGTGATGATCATGCACTGATCACTTGGATATCATGCACTGATCACGTGTCTGATCATACAATGTTCACGTGTCTGACCATGCACTGATCACGTGGCTGATCATACACTGCTCACGTAACTGATCATGCACTGATCACGTGGCTATCATGCACTGATCACGTGGCTGAACATGCACTGTTCACGTGGCTGATCACACACCTGTCACGTGACATATCATGCACTGATCACGTGGCACTCATGCACTGATCACGTGGTTGATCATGCACTGACCACGTGGCTATCATGCTCTGCTCACGTGGCTGATCATGCAACGATCACGTAGCAACCATGTACTGCTCACGTGACTGATCATGAACTGATCACGTAATTGATCCTGCAGTGATCACGTGGCTTATCATGCACTGATCACGTGGCTGATCACACATGTATCACGTGACTGATCATGCACTGATCACGTGGCTCTCATGCACTGATCACTTGGCTGTCATGCACTGATCACGTTGCTGATCACACACGTATCACATGACTGATCATGCACTGATCACGTGGCTATCATGCACTGATCACGTGGCTATCATGCACTGATCATGTGGCTGAGCAGGCAATGATCAGGTAGCTACCATGTACTGGTCACGTGACTGATCATGCACTGATCACGTAATTGATAATGCACTGATCATGTGGCTGCTCATACACTGATCACATAACTGATCATGCACTGATCACGTGACTGATCATGCACTGATCACGTGGCTATCATGCACTGATCACTTGGCTGGACATACACTGATCACGTGCCTGGTCATGCACTGATCACTTGTCTGATCATGCACTGATCACGTGACTGATCATGCACTGATCTCGTGTCTGATCATGCACTGATCACGTGGCTATCATGCACTGCTCACGTGGCTGATCATGCCATGATCACGCAGCTACAATGTACTGGTCACATGACTGATCATGCACTGATCACGTGACTGATCATGCAGTGATCACGTGGCTATCATGCACTACTCACGTGACTGATCATGCAATGATCATGTAGCTACCATGTACAGGTCACGTGAATGATCATACACCCACCGGGTGACTGATCATGCACTGATCACGTGGCTATCATGCACTGATCACGAGACTGATCATGCACTGTTCACGTCTATATCATGCACTGATCACATGACTGCCCGTGCACTGATCACGTGGATGATCATGCACTAATCTAGTGACAGATCATGCACTGATCACGTGGCTGATCATGCACTGATACCGTGACTGAGCATGGACTGATCACATGACTATCATGTAGTGATCACGTGACTTAATGGCGCTGATCATGTGACTGATCATGCGCTGATCATGTTTGCTATCACACACTGATCATGTGCCTCTGGACGCAATAAACAAAGAGCTGAGTAGGCACGAATCAAACAGTCAGCAGTTAATAATCATGGAACACAGGTGTGAGGAATCATGCTGCTCAGCTGGCAATAATCAAGCAGCTGAGCAGGCAGGAATTACGCAGCACAGCTGGCAATTGTCAAGCAGATGACAGGCAGGAATCGTGCAGCTCAGCTGGCAATTGTCAAGCAGATGAGCAGACAGGAATCACGCAGCTCAGCAGGCCCAGATCACGTGACTGAGCATGCACTGTTCACGTGGCTGATCATACACTGATCACGTGATGATCATGCACTGATCACTTGGATATCATGCACTGATCACGTGGCTGATCATACACTGTTCACGTGTCTGACCATGCCCTGATCACCTGGCTGATCATACACTGCTCACGTAACTGATCATGCACTGATCACGTGGCTATCATGCACTGATCACGTGGCTGAACATGCACTGTTCACGTGGCTGATCACACACCTGTCACGTGACATATCATGCACTAATCACGTGGCACTCATGCTCTGATCACGTGGCTGATCATGCACTGACCACGTGGCTATCATGCTCTGCTCACGTGGCTCGTCATGGAATGATCACGTAGCAACCATATACTGGCAACATGACTGATCATGCAAAGATCACGTAAATGATCATGCACTGTTCACGTGACTGATCATGTACTGATCACGTGACTGATCATGCACTGACCACGTGGCTATCATGCTCTGCTCACGTGGCTGATCATGCAAGGATCACGTAGCAACCATGTCCTGGTCACGTGACTGATCATGCACTGATCACGTAATTGATCCTGCACTATCACGTGGCTCATCATGCACTGATCACGTTGCTGATCACACATGTATCACGTGCCTGATCATGCACTGATCACGTGGCTATCATGCACTTATCACGTGCCTGTCATGCACTGATCACGTGGATATCATGCACTGATCATGAGGCTGATCAAGCAATGATCACGTAGCTACCATGTACTGGTCACGTGACTGATCATGCACTGATCACGTAATTGATCATGCTCTGATCATGTGGCTGATCATGCACTGATCACGTGGCTGATCATACACTGATCACATAACTGATCATGCACTGATCACGTGGCTATCATGCACTGATCACTTGGCTGGACATACACTGATCACTTGCCTGGTCATGCACTGATCACGTGGCAGATTATGCACTGATCACGTGACTGATCATGCACTGATCTCGTGTCTGATCATCCACTGATCACGTGGCTATCATGCACTGCTCACGTGGCTCGTCATGGAATGATAACGTAGCAACCATATACTGGTAACGTAACTGATCATGCAAAGATCACGTAAATGATCATGCACTGTTCACATGACTGATCATGTACTGATCACGTGACTGATCATGCACTGACCACGTGGCTATCATGCTCTGCTCACGTGGCTGATCATGCAACGATCACGTAGCAACCATGTACTGTTCACGTGACTGATCATGCACTAATCACCTAATTGATCCTGCACTGATCACGTGGCTCATCATGCACTGATCACGTGGCTGATCACACATGTATCACGTGACTGATCATGCACTGAACACGTGGCTCTCATTCACTGATCACGTGGCTGTCATGCACTGATCACGTGGCTGATCACACACTTATCACATGACTGAGCATGCACTGATCACGTGGCTATCATGCACTGATCACGTGGCTATCATGCACTGATTACGTGGCTTATCAGGCAATGATCACGTAGCTACCATGTACTGGTCACGTGACTGATCATGCACTGATCACGTAATTGATCATGCACTGATCATGTGGCTGATCATGCACTGATCACGTGGCTGATCATACACTGATCACATAACTGATCATGCACTGATCACGTGACTGATCATGCACTGATCACGTGGCTATCATGCACTGATCACTTGGCTGGACACACACTGATCACGTGGCTGATCATGCACTGATCACGTGACTGATCATGCACTGATCTCGTGTCTGATCATGCACTGAAATCGTGGCTATCATGCACTGCTCACGTGGCTGATCATGCCATGATCACACAGCTACCATGTACTGGTCACATGACTGATCATGCACTGATCACGTGACTGATCATGCAGTGATCACGTGGCTATCATGAACTACTCACGTGGCTGATCATGCAATGATCATGTAGCTACCATGTACAGGTCACGTGAATGATCATACACCCATCAGGTGACTGATCATGCACTGATCACTTGGCTATCATGAACTGATCACGAGACTGATCATGCACTGTTCACGTCTATATCATGCACTGATCACATGACTGCGCGTGCACTGATCACGTGGCTGATCATACACTATTCACGTGTCTGACCATGCACTGATCACGTGGCTGATCATACACTGCTCACGTAACTGATCATGCACTGATCACGTGGCTATCATGCACTGATCACGTGGCTGAACATGCACTGTTCACGTGGCTGATCACACACCTGTCACCTGACATATCATGCACTGATCACGTGGCACTCATGCACTGATCACGTGGCTGATCATACTCTGCTCACGTAACTCATGCACACATCACATGGCTATCATGCACTGCTCACGTGGCTCGTCATGGAATGATCACGTAGGAACCATATACTGGTAACGTGACTGATCATGCAAAGATCCCGTAAATGATCATGCACTGTTCACGTGACTGATCATGTACTGATCACGTGGATATCATGCACTGATCACGTGGCTGATCACACACATATCACATGACTGATCATGCACTGATCACGTGGCTCTCATGCACTGATCACGTGGCTATCATGAACTGATCATGTGGCTGAGCAGGCAATGATCACATAGCTACCATGTAGTGGTCACGTGACTGATCATGCACTGAACACGTAATTGATCATGCACTGATCATGTGGCTGATCATGCACTGATCACGTGGCTGATCATACACTGATCACATAACTGATCATGCACTGATCACGTGACTGATCATGCACTGATCACGTGGCTATCATGCACTGATCACTTGGCTGTACATACACTGTTCACGTGCCTGGTCATGCACTGATCACGTGGCTGATCATGCACTGATCACGTGGCTATCATGCACTGATCACTTGGCTGGACATACACTGATCACGTGCCTGGTCATGCACTGATCACGTGGCTGATCATGCACTGATCACGTGACTGATCATGCACTGATCTCGTGTCTGATCATGCACTGATCACGTGGCTATCATGCACTGCTCACGTGGCTGATCATGCCATGATCACGCAGCTACCATGTACTGGTCACATGACTGATCATGCACTGATCACGTGACTGATCATGCAGCGATCACGTGGCTATCATGCACTACTCACGTGGCTGATCATGCAATGATCATGTAGCTACCATGTACAGGTCACGTGAATGATCATACACGCATCAGGTGACTGATCATGCACTGATAACGTGGCTATCATGCACTGATCACGAGACTGATCATGCACTGTTCATGTCTATATCATGCACTGATCACATGACTGCCCGTGCACTGATCACGTGGATGATCATGCACTAATCTTGTCACAGATCATGCACTGATCACGTGGCTGATCATGCACTGATACTGTGACTGAGCATGGACTGATCACATGACTATCATGTAGTGATCACGTGACTTAATGGCGCTGATCATGTGACTGATCATGCGCTGATCATGTTTGCTATCACACACTGATCATGTGCCTCTGGAGGCAATAAACAAAGAGCTGAGTAGGCACGAATCAAACAATCAGCAGTTAATAATCATGGAACACAGGTGTGAGGAATCATGCTGCTCAGCTGGCAATAATCAAGCAGCTGAGCAGGCAGGAATTACGCAGCACAGCTGGCAATTGTCAAGCAGATGACAGGCAGGAATCGTGCAGCTCAGCTGGCAATTGTCAAGCAGATGAGCAGACAGGAATCACACAGCTCAGCAGGCCCAGATCACGTGACTGAGCATGCACTGTTCACGTGGCTGATCATACACTGATCACGTGATGATCATGCACTGATCACTTGGATATCATGCACTGATCACGTGGCTGATCATACACTGTTCACGTGTCTGACCATGCACTGATCACGTGGCTGATCATACACTGCTCACGTAACTGATCATGCACTGATCACGTGGCTATCATGCACTGATCACGTGGCTGAACATGCACTGTTCACGTGGCTGATCACACACCTGTCACGTGACATATCATGCACTGATCACGTGGCACTCATGCACTGATCACGTGGCTGATCATACTCTGCTCACGTAACTCATGCACACATCACGTGGCTATCATGAACTGCTCACGTGGCTCGTCATGGAGTGATCACGTAGCAACCATATACTGGTAACGTGACTGATCATGCAAAGATCACGTAAATGATCATGCACTGTTCACGTGACTGATCATGTACTGATCACGTGACTGATCATGCACTGACCACGTGGCTATCATGCTCTGCTCACGTGGCTGATCATGTAACGATCACGTAGCAACCATGTACTGGTCACGTGACTGATCATGAACTGATCACGTAATTGATCCTGCACTGATCACGTGGCTCATCATGCACTGATCACGTGGCTGATCACAAATGTATCACGTGACTGATCATGCACTGATCATGTGGCTCTCATGCACTGATCACGTGGCTGTCATGCACTGATCACGTGGCTGATCACACACGTATCACATGACTGATCATGCACTGATCACGTGGCTATCATGCACTGATCACGTGGCTATCATGCACTGATCACGTGGCTTATCAGGCAATGATCACGTAGCTACCATGTACTGGTCACGTGACTGATCATGCACTGATCACGTAATTGATCATGCACTGATCATGTGGCTGATCATGCACTGATCACGTGGCTGATCATACACTGATCACATAACTGATCATGCACTGATCACGTGACTGATCATGCACTGATCACGTGGCTATCATGCACTGATCACTTGGCTGGACATACACTGATCACGTGCCTGGTCATGCACTGATCACTTGGCTGATCATGCACTGATCACGTGACTGATCATGCACTGATCTCGTGTCTGATCATGCACTGATCACGTGGCTATCATGCACTGCTCACGTGGCTGATCATGCCATGATCACGCAGCTACCATGTACTGGTCACATGACTGATCATGCACTGATCACGTGACTGATCATGCAGTGATCACGTGGCTATCATGCACTACTCACGTGGCTGATCATGCAATGATCATGTAGCTACCATGTACAGGTCACGTGAATGATCATACACCCATCAGGTGACTGATCATGCACTGATCACGTGGCTATCATGCACTGATCACGAGACTGATCATGCACTGTTCACGTCTATATCATGCACTGATCACATGACTGCCCGAGCACTGATCACGTGGATGATCATGCACTAATCTTGTGACAGATCATGCACTGATCATGTGGCTGATCATGCACTGATACCATGACTGAGCATGGACTGATCACGTGACTATCATGTAGTGATCACGTGACTTAATGGCGCTGATCATGTGACTGATCATGCGCTGATCATGTTTGCTATCATACACTGATCATGTGCCTCTGGAGGCAATAAACAAAGAGCTGAGTAGGCACGAATCAAACAGTCAGCAGGCAATAATCATGGAACTCAGGTGTGAGGAATCATGCTGCTCAGCTGGCAATAATCAAGCAGCTGAGCAGGCAGGAATTACGCAGCACAGCTGGCAATTGTCAAGCAGATAACAGGCAGGAATCGTGCAGCTCAGCTGGCAATTGTCAAGCAGATGAGCAGACAGTAATCACGCAGCTCAGCAGGCCCAGATCACGTGACTGAGCATGCACTGTTCACGTGGCTGATCATACACTGATCACGTGATGATCATGCACTGATCACTTGGATATCATGCACTGATCACGTGGCTAATCATACACTGTTCACGTGTCTGACCATGCACTGATCACGTGGCTGATCATACACTGCTCACGTAACTGATCATGCACTGATCACGTGGCTATCATGCACTGATCACGTGGCTGAACATGCACCGTTCACGTGGCTGATCACACACCTGTCACGTGGCATATCATGCACTGATCACGTGGCACTCATGCACTGATCAGGTGGCTGATCATACTCTTCTCACGTAACTCATGCACACATCACGTGGCTATCATGCACTGCTCACGTGGCTCGTCATGGAATGATTACGTTGCAACCATATACTGGAAACGTGACTGATCATGCAAAGATCACATAAATGATCATGCACTGTTCACGTGACTGATCATGTACTGATCACGTGACTGATCATGCACTGACCACGTGGCTATCATGTTCTGCTCAAGTGGCTGATCATGCAACTTTCACGTAGCAACCATGTACTGGTCACGTGACTGATCATGCATTGATCACGTAATTGATCCTGCACTGACCACGTGGCTCATCATGCACTGATCACGTGGCTGATCACACATGTATCACGTGACTGATCATGCACTGATCACGTGGCTCTCATGCACTGATCACGTGGCTGTCATGCACTGATCACGTGGATATCATGCACTGATCACGTGGCTGATCATACACGTATCACATGACTGATCATGCACTGATCACGTGGCTATCATGCACTGATCACGTGGCTATCATGCACTGATCACGTGGCTTATCAGGCAATGATCACGTAGCTACCATGTACTGGTCACGTGACTGATCATGCACTGATCACGTAATTGATCATGCACTGATCATGTGGCTGATCATGCACTGATCACGTGGCTGATCATACACTTATCACATAACTGATCATGCACTGATCACGTGACTGATCATGCACTGATCACGTGGCTATCATGCACTGATCACTTGGCTGGACACACACTGATCACGTGCCTGGTCATGCACTGATCACGTGGCTGATCATGCACTGATCACGTGACTGATTATGCACTGATCTCGTGTCTGATCATGCACTGATCACGTGACTATCATGCACTGCTCACGTGGCTGATCATGCCATGATCACGCAGCTACCATGTACTAGTCACATGACTGATCATGCACTGATCACGTGACTGATCATGCAGTGATCACGTGGCTATCATGAACTACTCACATGGCTGATCATGCAATGATTATGTAACTACCATGTACAGGTCACGTGAATGATCATAAACCCATCAGGTGACTGATCATGCACTGTTCACGTCTATATCATGCACTGATCACATGACTGCCCGTGCACTGATCACGTGGCTGATCATACACTGTTCACGTGTCTGACCTTGCACTGATCACGTGGCTGATCATACACTGCTCACGTAACTGATCATGCACTGTTCACGTGGCTGATCACACACCTGTCACGTGACATATCATGCACTGATGACGTGGCACTCATGCACTGATCACGTGGCTGATCATACTCTGCTCACGTAACTCATGCACACATCACATGGCTATCATGCACTGCTCACGTGGCTCGTCATGGAATGATCACGTAGCAACCATATACTGGTAACGTGACTGATCATGAAAAGATCACGTAAATGATCATGCACTGTTCACGTGACTGATCATGTACTGATCACGTGACTGATCATGCACTTATCACGTGGCTGATCACACATGTATCACGTGACTGATCATGCACTGATCACGTGGCTCTCATGCACTGATCACGTGGCTGTCATGCACTGATCACGTGGATATCATGCACTGATCACGTGCCTGATCACACACATATACCATGACTGATCATGCACTGATCACGTGGCTCTCATGCACTGATCACGTGGCTATCATGAACTGATCATGTGGCTGAGCAGGCAATGTTCACGTGGCTATCATGAACTGATCATGTGGCTGAGCAGGCAATGTTCACGTAGCTACCATGTACTGTTCACGTGACTGATCATGCACTGATCACGTAATTGATCATGCACTGATCATTTGGCTGATCATGCACTGATCACGTGGCTGATCATACACTGATGACATAACTGATCATGCACTGATCACGTGACTGATCATGCACTGATCACGTGGCTATCATGCACTGATCACTTGGCTGGACATACACTGATCACGTGCCTGGTCATGCACTGATCACGTGGCTGATCATGCAGTGATCACGTGACTGATCATGCACTGATCTCGTGTCTGATCATGCACTGATCACGTGGCTATCATGCACTGCTCACGTGGCTGATCATGCCATGATCACGCAACTACCATGTACAGGTCACATGACTGATCATGCACTGATCACGTGACTGATCATGCACTGATCACGTGGCTATCAGGAACTACTCACGTGACTGATCATGCAATGATCTTGTAGCTACCATGTACAGGTCACGTGAATGATCATACACCCATCAGGTGACTGATCATGCACTGATCACGTGGCTATCATGCACTGATCACGAGACTGATCATGCACTGTTCACGTCTATATCATGCACTGATCACATGACTGCCCGTGCACTGATCACGTGGATGATCATGCACTAATCTTGTGACAGATCATGCACTGATCATGTGGCTGATCATGCACTGATACCATGACTGAGCATGGACTGATCACATGACTATCATGTAGTGATCACGTGACTTAATGGCGCTGATCATGTGACTGATCATGCGCTGATCATGTTTGCTATCATACACTGATCATGTGCCTCTGGAGGCTATAAACAAAGAGCTGAGTAGGCACGAATCAAACAGTCAGCAGGCAATAATCATGGAACTCAGGTGTGAGGAATCATGCTGCTCAGCTGGCAATAATCAAGCAGCTGAGCAGGCAGGAATTACGCAGCACAGCTGGCAATTGTCAAGCAGATGACAGGCAGGAATCGTGCAGCTCAGCTGGCAATTGTCAAGCAGATGAGCAGACAGTAATCACGCAGCTCAGCAGGCCCAGATCACGTGACTGAGCATGCACTGATCACGTGGCTCTCATGCACTGATCACGTGACTGTCATGCACTGATCACGTGGATATCATGCACTGATCACGTGGCTGATCACACACGTATCACATGACTGATCATGCACTGATCACGTGGCTATCATGCACTGATCACGTGGCTATCATGCACTGATCACGTGGCTGATCAGGCAATGATCACGTAGCTACCATGTACTGGTCATGTGACTGATCATGCACTGATCACGTAATTGATCATGCACTGATCATGTGGCTGATCATGCACTGATCACGTGGCTGATCACACATGTATCACGTGACTGATCATGCACTGATCACGTGGCTCTCATGCACTGATCACGTGACTGTCATGCACTGATCACGTGGATATCATGCACTGATCACGTGGCTGATCACACACGTATCACATGACTGATCATGCACTGATCACGTGGCTATCATGCACTGATCACGTGGCTATCATGCACTGATCACGTGGCTGATCAGGCAATGATCACGTAGCTACCATGTACTGGTCACGTGACTGATCATGCACTGATCACGTAATTGATCATGCACTGATCATGTGGCTGATCATGCACTGATCACGTGGCTGAACATACACTGATCACATAACTGATCATGCACTGATCACGTGACTGATCATGCACTGATCACGTGGCTATCATGCACTGATCACGTGACTGAACATGCACTGTTCACGTGGCTGATCACACACCTGTCACGTAGCATATCATGCACTGATCACGTGGCACTCATGCACTGATCACGTGTCTGATCATACTCTTCTCACGTAACTCATGCACACATCACGTGGCTATCATGCACTGCTCACGTGGCTCATCATGGAATGATCACGTAGCAACCATATACTGGCAACGTGACTGATCATGCAAAGATCATGTTTGCTATCGTACACTGATCATGTGCCTCTGGAGGCAATAAACAAAGAGCTGAGTAGGCACGAATCAAACAGTCAGCAGGCAATAATCATGGAACTCAGGTGTGAGGAATCATGCTGCTCAGCTGGCAAAATCAAGCAGCTGAGCAGGCAGGAATTACGCAGCACAGCTGGCAATTGTCAAGCAGATGACAGGCAGGAATCGTGCAGCTCAGCTGGCAATTGTCAAGCAGATGAGCAGACAGGAATCACGCAGTTCAGCAGGCCCAGATCACGTGACTGAGCATGCACTGTTCACGTGGCTGATCATACACTGATCACGTGATTATCATGCACTGATCACTTGGATATCATGCACTGATCACGTGGCTGATCATACAATGTTCACGTGTCTGACCATGCACTGATCACGTGGCTGATCATACACTGCTCACGTAACTGATCATGCACTGATCACGTGGCTATCATGCACTGATCATGTGGCTGAGCAGGCAATGTTCACGTGGCTACCATGTACTGTTCACGTGACTGATCATGCACTGATCACGTAATTGATCATGCACTGATCATTTGGCTGATCATGCACTGATCACGTGGCTGATCATACACTGATGACATAACTGATCATGCACTGATCACGTGACTGATCATGCACTGATCACGTGGCTATCATGCACTGATCACTTGGCTGGACATACACTGATCACGTGCCTGGTCATGCACTGATCACGTGGCTGATCATGCAGTGATCACGTGACTGATCATGCACTGATCTCGTGTCTGATCATGCACTGATCACGTGGCTATCATGCACTGCTCACGTGGCTGATCATGCCATGATCACGCAGCTACCATGTACAGGTCACATGACTGATCATGCACTGATCACGTGACTGATCATGCACTGATCACGTGGCTATCAGGAACTACTCACGTGACTGATCATGCAATGATCTTGTAGCTACCATGTACAGGTCACGTGAATGATCATACACCCATCAGGTGACTGATCATGCACTGATCACGTGGCTATCATGCACTGATCACGAGACTGATCATGCACTGTTCACGTCTATATCATGCACTGATCACATGACTGCCCGTGCACTGATCACGTGGATGATCATGCACTAATCTTGTGACAGATCATGCACTGATCATGTGGCTGATCATGCACTGATACCATGACTGAGCATGGACTGATCACATGACTATCATGTAGTGATCACGTGACTTAATGGCGCTGATCATGTGACTGATCATGCGCTGATCATGTTTGCTATCATACACTGATCATGTGCCTCTGGAGGCAATAAACAAAGAGCTGAGTAGGCACGAATCAAACAGTCAGCAGGCAATAATCATGGAACTCAGGTGTGAGGAATCATGCTGCTCAGCTGGCAATAATCAAGCAGCTGAGCAGGCAGGAATTACGCAGCACAGCTGGCAATTGTCAAGCAGATGACAGGCAGGAATCGTGCAGCTCAGCTGGCAATTGTCAAGCAGATGAGCAGACAGTAATCACGCAGCTCAGCAGGCCCAGATCACGTGACTGAGCATGCACTGATCACGTGGCTCTCATGCACTGATCACGTGACTGTCATGCACTGATCACGTGGATATCATGCACTGATCACGTGGCTGATCACACACGTATCACATGACTGATCATGCACTGATCACGTGGCTATCATGCACTGATCACGTGGCTGATCATGCACTGATCACGTGGCTGATCAGGCAATGATCACGTAGCTACCATGTACTGGTCACGTGACTGATCATGCACTGATCACGTAATTGATCATGCACTGATCATGTGGCTGATCATGCACTGATCACGTGGCTGAACATACACTGATCACATAACTGATCATGCACTGATCACGTGACTGATCATGCACTGATCACGTGGCTATCATGCACTGATCACGTGGCTGAACATGCACTGTTCACGTGGCTGATCACACACCTGTCACGTAGCATATCATGCACTGATCACGTGGCACTCATGCACTGATCACGTGTCTGATCATACTCTTCTCACGTAACTCATGCACACATCACGTGGCTATCATGCACTGCTCACGTGGCTCATCATGGAATGATCACGTAGCAACCATATACTGGCAACGTGACTGATCATGCAAAGATCATGTTTGCTATCGTACACTGATCATGTGCCTCTGGAGGCAATAAACAAAGAGCTGAGTAGGCACGAATCAAACAGTCAGCAGGCAATAATCATGGAACTCAGGTGTGAGGAATCATGCTGCTCAGCTGGCAAAATCAAGCAGCTGAGCAGGCAGGAATTACGCAGCACAGCTGGCAATTGTCAAGCAGATGACAGGCAGGAATCGTGCAGCTCAGCTGGCAATTGTCAAGCAGATGAGCAGACAGGAATCACGCAGTTCAGCAGGCCCAGATCACGTGACTGAGCATGCACTGTTCACGTGGCTGATCATACACTGATCACGTGATTATCATGCACTGATCACTTGGATATCATGCACTGATCACGTGGCTGATCATACAATGTTCACGTGTCTGACCATGCACTGATCACGTGGCTGATCATACACTGCTCACGTAACTGATCATGCACTGATCACGTGGCTATCATGCACTGATCATGTGGCTGAACATGCATTGTTCACGTGGCTGATCACACACCTGTCACGTGGCTCATCATGCACTGATCACGTGGCTGATCACACATGTATCACGTGACTGATCATGCACTGATCAGGTGGCTCTCATGCACTGATCACGTGGCTGTCATGCACTGATCACCTGGCTGATCACACACGTATCACATGACTGATCATGCACTGATCACGTGGCTATCATGCACTGATCACGTGGCTATCATGCACTGATCATGTGGCTGAGCAGGCAATGTTCACGTAGCTACCATGTACTGGTCACGTGACTGATCATGCACTGATCACGTAATTGATAATGCACTGATCATGTGGCTGATCATACACTGATCACATAACTGATCATGCACTGATCACGTGACTGATCATGCACTGATCACGTGCCTATCATGCTCTGATCACTTGGCTGGACATACACTGATCACGTGCATGGTCATGCACTGATCACTTGGCTGATCATGCACTGATCACGTGACTGATCATGCACTGATCTCGTGACTGATCATGCACTGATCACGTGGCTGATCATACTCTTCTCACGTAACTCATGCACACATCACGTGGCTATCATGCACTGCTCACGTGGCTCGTCATGGAATGATCACGTAGCAACCATATACTGGAAACGTGACTGATCATGCAAAGATCACATAAATGATCATGCACTGTTCACGTGACTGATCATGTACTGATCAGGTGACTGATCATGCACTGACCACGTGGCTATCATGTTCTGCTCACGTGGCTGATCATGCAACTTTCACGTAGCAACAATGTACTGGTCACGTGACTGATCATGCATTGATCACGTAATTGATCCTGCACTGACCACGTGGCTGATCATGCACTGATCACGTGGCTGAACATACACTGATCACATAACTGATCATGCACTGATCACGTGACTGATCATGCACTGATCACGTGGCTATCATGCACTGATCACGTGGCTGAACATGCACTGTTCACGTGGCTGATCACACACCTGTCACGTAGCATATCATGCACTGATCACGTGGCACTCATGCACTGATCACGTGTCTGATCATACTCTTCTCACGTAACTCATGCACACATCACGTGGCTATCATGCACTGCTCATGTGGCTCATCATGGAATGATCACGTAGCAACCATATACTGGCAACGTGACTGATCATGCAAAGATCACCTAAATGATCGTGCACTGTTCACGTGACTGATCATGTACTGATCACGTGACTGATCATGCACTGACCACGTGGCTATCATGTTCTGCTCACGTGGCTGATCATGCAACTTTCACGTAGCAACCATGTACTGGTCACGTGACTGATCATGCACTGATCACGTAATTGATCCTGCACTGATCACGTGGCTCGTCATGCACTGATCACGTGGATGATCACACATGTATCACGTGACTGATCATGCACTGATCACGTGGCTCTCATGCACTGATCACGTGACTGTCATGCACTGATCACGTGGATATCATGCACTGATCACGTGGCTGATCATACAATGTTCACGTGTCTGACCATGCACTGATCACGTGGCTGATCATACACTGCTCACGTAACTGATCATGCACTGATCACGTGGCTATCATGCACTGATCATGTGGCTGAACATGCATTGTTCACGTGGCTGATCACACACCTGTCACGTGGCTCATTATGCACTGATCACGTGGCTGATCACACATGTATCACGTGACTGATCATGCACTGATCCCGTGGCTCTCATGCACTGATCACCTGGCTGTCATGCACTGATCACCTGGCTGATCACACACGTATCACATGACTGATCATGCACTGATCACGTGGCTATCATGCAGTGATCACGTGGCTATCATGCACTGATCATGTGGCTGAGCAGGCAATGATCACGTAGCTACCATGTACTGGTCACGTGACTGATCATGCACTGATCACGTAATTGATAATGCACTGATCATGTGGCTAATCATACACTGATCACATAACTGATCATGCACTGATCACGTGACTGATCATGCACTGATCACGTGCCTATCATGCTCTGATCACTTGGCTGGACATACACTGATCACGTGCCTGGTCATGCACTGATCACTTGGCTGATCATGCACTGATCACGTGACTGATCATGCACTGATCTCGTGACTGATCATGCACTGATCACGTGGCTGATCATACTCTTCTCACGTAACTCATGCACACATCACGTGGCTATCATGCACTGCTCACGTGGCTCGTCATGGAATGATCACGTAGCAACCATATACTGGAAACGTGACTGATCATGCAAAGATCACATAAATGATCATGCACTGTTCACGTGACTGATCATGTACTGATCATGTGACTGATCATGCACTGACCACGTGGCTATCATGTTCTGCTCACGTGGCTGATCATGCAACTTTCACGTAGCAACAATGTACTGGTCACGTGACTGATCATGCAATGATCACGTAATTGATCCTGCACTGACCACGTGGCTCATCATGCACTGATCACGTGGCTGATCACACAGGTATCACGTGACTGATCATGCACTGATCACGTGTCTCTCATGCACTGATCACGTGGCTGTCATGCACTGATCACGTGGATATCATGCACTGATCACGTGGCTGATCATACACGTATCACATGACTGATCATGCACTGATCACGTGGCTATCATGCACTGATCACGTGGCTATCATGCACTGATCACGTGGCTTATCAGGCAATGATCACGTAGCTACCATGTACTGGTCACGTGACTGATCATGCACTGATCACGTAATTGATCATGCACTGATTATGTGGCTGATCATGCACTGATCACGTGGCTGATCATACACTGATCACATAACTGATCATGCACTGATCACGTGACTGATCATGCACTGATCACGTGGCTATCATGCACTGATCACGTGACTGATCATGCACTGATCTCGTGTCTGTTCATGCACTGATCACGTGACTATCATGCACTGCTCACGTGGCTGATCATGCCATGATCTCGCAGCTACCATGTACTAGTCACATGACTGATCATGCACTGATCACGTGACTGATCATGCAGTGATCACGTGGCTATCATGAACTACTCACATGGCTGATCATGCAATGATCATGTAGCTACCATGTACAGGTCACGTGAATGATCATACACCCATCAGGTGACTGATCATGCACTGTTCACGTCTATATCATGCACTGATCACATGACTGCCCGTGCACTGATCACGTGGCTTATCATACACTGTTCACGTGTCTGACCTTGCACTGATCACGTGGCTGATCATACACTGCTCACGTAACTGATCATGCACTGTTCACGTGGCTGATCACACACCTGTCACGTGACATATCATGCACTGATGACGTGGCACTCATGCACTGATCACGTGGCTGATCATACTCTGCTCACGTAACTCATGCACACATCACATGGCTATCATGCACTGCTCACGTGGCTCATCATGGAATGATCACGTAGCAACCATATACTGGTAACGTGACTGATCATGCAAAGATCACGTAAATGATCATGCACTGTTCACGTGACTGATCATGTACTGATCATGTGACTGATCATGCACTTATCACGTGGCTGATCACACATGTATCACGTGACTGATCATGCACTGATCACGTGGCTCTCATGCACTGATCACGTGGCTGTCATGCACTGATCACGTGGATATCATGCACTGATCACGTGGCTGATCACACACATATACCATGACTGATCATGCACTGATCACGTGGCTCTCATGCACTGATCACGTGGCTATCATGAACTGATCATGTGGCTGAGCAGGCAATGTTCACGTGGCTATCATGAACTGATCATGTGGCTGAGCAGGCAATGTTCACGTAGCTACCATGTACTGGTCACGTGACTGATCATGCACTGATCACGTAATTGATCATGCACTGATCATGTGGCTGATCATGCACTGATCACGTGGCTGATCATACACTGATGACATAACTGATCATGCACTGATCACGTGACTGATCATGCACTGATCACGTGGCTATCATGCACTGATCACTTGGCTGGACATACACTGATCACGTGCCTGGTCATGCACTGATCACGTGGCTGATCATGCAGTGATCACGTGACTGATCATGCACTGATCTCGTGTCTGATCATGCACTGATCACGTGGCTATCATGCACTGCTCACGTGGCTGATCATGCCATGATCACGCAGCTACCATGTACAGGTCACATGACTGATCATGCACTGATCACGTGACTGATCATGCACTGATCACGTGGCTATCAGGAACTACTCACGTGACTGATCATGCAATGATCTTGTAGCTACCATGTACATGTCACGTGAATGATCATACACCCATCAGGTGACTGATCATGCACTGATCACGTGGCTATCATGCACTGATCACGAGACTGATCATGCACTGTTCACGTCTATATCATGCACTGATCACATGACTGCCCGTGCACTGATCACGTGGATGATCATGCACTAATCTTGTGACAGATCATGCACTGATCATGTGGCTGATCATGCACTGATACCATGACTGAGCATGGACTGATCACATGACTATCATGTAGTGATCACGTGACTTAATGGCGCTGATCATGTGACTGATCATGCGCTGATCATGTTTGCTATCATACACTGATCATGTGCCTCTGGAGGCTATAAACAAAGAGCTGAGTAGGCACGAATCAAACAGTCAGCAGGCAATAATCATGGAACTCAGGTGTGAGGAATCATGCTGCTCAGCTGGCAATAATCAAGCAGCTGAGCAGGCAGGAATTACGCAGCACAGCTGGCAATTGTCAAGCAGATGACAGGCAGGAATCGTGCAGCTCAGCTGGCAATTGTCAAGCAGATGAGCAGACAGTAATCACGCAGCTCAGCAGGCCCAGATCACGTGACTGAGCATGCACGGATCACGTGGCTCTCATGCACTGATCACGTGACTGTCATGCACTGATCACGTGGATATCATGCACTGATCACGTGGCTGATCACACACTGATCACATGACTGATCATGCACTGATCACGTGGCTATCATGCACTGATCACGTGGCTGATCATGCACTGATCACGTGGCTGATCAGGCAATGATCACGTAGCTACCCTGTACTGGTCATGTGACTGATCATGCACTGATCACGTAATTGATCATGCACTGATCATGTGGCTGATCATGCACTGATCACGTGTCTGATCACACATGTATCACGTGACTGATCATGCACTGATCACGTGGCTCTCATGCACTGATCACGTGACTGTCATGCAGTGATCACGTGGATATCATGCACTGATCACGTGGCTGATCACACACGTATCACATGACTGAGCATGCACTGATCACGTGGCTATCATGCACTGATCACGTGGCTATCATGCACTGATCACGTGGCTGATCAGGCAATGATCACGTAGCTACCATGTACTGGTCACGTGACTGATCATGCACTGATCACGTAATTGATCATGCACTGATCATGTGGCTGATCATGCACTGATCACGTGGCTGAACATACACTGATCACATAACTGATCATGCACTGATCACGTGACTGATCATGCACTGATCACGTGGCTATCATGCACTGATCACGTGGCTGAACATGCACTGTTCACGTGGCTGATCACACACCTGTCACGTAGCATATCATGCACTGATCACGTGGCACTCATGCACTGATCACGTGTCTGATCATACTCTTCTCACGTAACTCATGCACAAATCACGTGGCTATCATGCACTGCTCACGTGGCTCATCATGGAATGATCACGTAGCAACCATATACTGGCAACGTGACTGATCATGCAAAGATCACGTAAATGATCGTGCACTGTTCACGTGACTGATCATGTACTGATCACGTGACTGATCATGCACTGACCACATGGCTATCATGTTCTGCTCACGTGGCTGATCATGCAACGATTACGTAGCAACCATGTACTGGTCACGTGACTGATCATGCACTGATCACGTAATTGATCCTGCACTGATCACGTGGCTCATCATGCACTGATCACGTGGCTGATCACACATGATCACGTGACTGATCATGCACTGATCACGTGGCTATCATGCACTGATCACGTGACTGATCATGCACTGATCACGTGGCTATCATGCACTGATCACGTGGCTGATCACACACTGATCACGTGACTGATCATGCACTGATCACGTGGCTATCATGCACTGATCACGTGGCTATCATGCACTGATCACGTGGCTGATCATGCACTGATCACGTAGCTACCATGCACTGATCACGTGACTGATCATGCACTGATCACGTAACTGATCATGCACTGATCACGTGGCTGATCATGCACTGATCACGTGGCTGATCATGCACTGATCACGTAACTGATCATGCACTGATCACGTGACTGATCATGCACTGATCACGTGGCTATCATGCACTGATCACGTGGCTGGACATGCACTGATCACGTGCCTGATCATGCACTGATCACGTGGCTGATCATGCACTGATCACGTGGCTATCATGCACTGATCACGTGGCTGGACATGCACTGATCACGTGCCTGATCATGCACTGATCACGTGGCTGATCATGCACTGATCACGTGACTGATCATGCACTGATCACGTGGCTGATCATGCACTGATCACGTGGCTGATCACACATGATCACGTGACTGATCATGCACTGATCACGTGGCTATCATGCACTGATCACGTGGCTGTCATGCACTGATCACGTGGATATCATGCACTGATCACGTGGCTGATCATGCACTGATCACGTGTCTGATCATGCACTGATCACGTGGCTGATCATGCACTGATCACGTAACTGATCATGCACTGATCACGTGGCTATCATGCACTGATCACGTGGCTGATCATGCACTGATCACGTGGCTGATCACACACTGTCACGTGACATATCATGCACTGATCACGTGGCACTCATGCACTGATCACGTGGCTGATCATACACTGATCACGTAACTCATGCACACATCACGTGGCTATCATGCACTGCTCACGTGGCTGTCATGCAATGATCACGTAGCAACCATATACTGGTCACGTGACTGATCATGCACTGATCACGTAAATGATCATGCACTGATCACGTGACTGATCATGCACTGATCACGTGGCTATCATGCACTGCTCACGTGGCTGATCATGCACGATCACGTAGCAACCATGTACTGGTCACGTGACTGATCATGCACTGATCACGTAATTGATCATGCACTGATCACGTGGCTCTCATGCACTGATCACGTGGCTGATCACACATGATCACGTGACTGATCATGCACTGATCACGTGGCTATCATGCACTGATCACGTGCCTGTCATGCACTGATCACGTGGATATCATGCACTGATCACGTGGCTGATCACACACGTATCACATGACTGATCATGCACTGATCACGTGGCTATCATGCACTGATCACGTGGCTATCATGCACTGATCACGTGGCTGATCATGCACTGATCACGTAGCTACCATGCACTGATCACGTGACTGATCATGCACTGATCACGTGACTGATCATGCACTGATCACGTGGCTGATCATGCACTGATCACGTGGCTGATCATGCACTGATCACGTAACTGATCATGCACTGATCACGTGGCTATCATGCACTGATCACGTGGCTGATCATGCACTGATCACGTGGCTGATCATGCACTGATCACGTGGCTGATCATGCACTGATCACGTGACTGATCATGCACTGATCACGTGACTGATCATGCACTGATCACGTGGCTATCATGCACTGATCACGTGGCTGATCATGCAATGATCACGTAGCTACCATGTACTGGTCACGTGACTGATCATGCACTGATCACGTGACTGATCATGCACTGATCACGTGACTGATCATGCACTGATCACGTGACTGATCATGCACTGATCACGTGGCTATCATGCACTGATCACGTGGCTGATCATGCAATGATCACGTAGCAACCATGCACTGATCACGTGACTGATCATGCACTGATCACGTAATTGATCATGCACTGATCACGTGGCTGATCATGCACTGATCACGTGGCTGATCACACATGATCACGTGACTGATCATGCACTGATCACGTGGCTATCATGCACTGATCACGTGGCTGTCATGCACTGATCACGTGGCTGATCATACACGGATCACGTGACTGATCATGCACTGATCACGTGGCTGATCATGCACTGATCACGTGGCTATCATGCACTGATCACGTGGCTGATCATGCACTGATCACGTAGCTACCATGCACTGGTCACGTGACTGATCATGCACTGATCACGTAATTGATCATGCACTGATCACGTGGCTGATCATGCACTGATCACGTGGCTGATCATGCACTGATCACGTGACTGATCATGCACTGATCACGTGACTGATCATGCACTGATCACGTGGCTATCATGCACTGATCACGTGGCTGATCATGCACTGATCACGTGGCTGATCATGCACTGATCACGTGGCTGATCATGCACTGATCACGTGGCTGATCATGCACTGATCACGTGACTGATCATGCACTGATCACGTGACTGATCATGCACTGATCACGTGGCTATCATGCACTGATCACGTGGCTGATCATGCACTGATCACGTGGCTGATCATGCACTGATCACGTGACTGATCATGCACTGATCACGTGGCTGATCATGCACTGATCACGTGGCTATCATGCACTGATCACGTGGCTGATCATGCATGATCACGTAGCTATCATGCACTGATCACGTGACTGATCATGCACTGATCACGTGACTGATCATGCACTGATCACGTGGCTATCATGCACTGATCACGTGGCTGATCATGCACTGATCACGTAGCTATCATGCACTGATCACGTGACTGATCATGCACTGATCACGTGACTGATCATGCACTGATCACGTGGCTATCATGCACTGATCACGTGACTGATCATGCACTGATCACGTCTGATCATGCACTGATCACGTGACTGATCATGCACTGATCACGTGGCTGATCATGCACTGATCACGTGACTGATCATGCACTGATCACGTGGCTGATCATGCACTGATCACGTGACTGATCATGCACTGATCACGTGGCTATCATGCACTGATCACGTGGCTGATCATGCACTGATCACGTGGCTGATCATGCACTGATCACGTGACTGATCATGCACTGATCATGTGGCAGATCATGCACTGATCACGTGGCTGATCATGCACTGATACCGTGACTGAGCATGGACTGATCACATGACTATCATGTAGTGATAACGTGACTTAATGGCGCTGATCATGTGACTGATCATGCGCTGATCATGTTTGCTATCATACACTGATCATGTGCCTCTGGAGGCAATAAACAAAGAGCTGAGTAGGCACGAATCAAACAGTCAGCAGGCAATAATCATGGAACTCAGGTGTGAGGAATCATGCTGCTCAGCTGGCAATAATCAAGCAGCTGAGCAGGCAGGAATTACGCAGCACAGCTGGCAATTGTCAAGCAGATGACAGGCAGGAATCGTGCAGCTCAGCTGGCAATTGTCAAGCAGATGAGCAGACAGTAATCACGCAGCTCAGCAGGCCCAGATCACGTGACTGAGCATGCACTGTTCACGTGGCTGATCATACACTGATCACGTGATGATCATGCACTGATCACTTGGATATCATGCACTGATCACGTGGCTGATCATACACTGTTCACGTGTCTGACCATGCACTGATCACGTGGCTGATCATACACTGCTCACGTAACTGATCATGCACTGATCACGTGGCTATCATGCACTGATCACGTGGCTGAACATGCACTGTTCACGTGGCTGATCACGCACCTGTCACGTGACATATCATGCACTGATCACGTGGCACTCATGCACTGATCACGTGGCTGATCATACTCTGCTCACGTACCTCATGCACACATCACGTGGCTATCATGCACTGCTCACGTGGCTCGTCATGGAATGATCACGTAGCAACCATATACTGGTCACGTGACTGATCATGAAAAGATCACGTAAATGATCATGCACTGTTCACGTGACTGATCATGTACTGATCACGTGACTGATCATGCACTGATCACGTGGCTATCATGCTCTGCTCACGTGGCTGATCATGCAACGGTCACGTAGCAACCATGTACTGGTCACGTGACTGATCATGCACTGATCACGTAATTGATCCTGCACTGATCACGTGGCTCATCATGCACTGATCACGTGGCTGATCACACATGTATCACGTGACTGATCATGCACTGATCACGTGGCTCTCATGCACTGATCACGTGACTGTCATGCACTGATCACGTGGATATCATGCACTGATCACGTGGCTGATCACACACGTATCACATGATTGATCATGCACTGATCACGTGGCTATCATGCACTGATCACGTGGCTGATCATGCAATGATCACGTAGCTACCATGTACTGGTCACGTGACTGATCATGCACTGATCACGTAATTGATCATGCACTGATCACGTGGCTGATCATGCACTGATCACGTGGCTGATCATGCACTGATCACGTAACTGATCATGCACTGATCACGTGACTGATCATGCACTGATCACGTGGCTATCATGCACTGATCACGTGGCTGATCATGCACTGATCACGTGCCTGATCATGCACTGATCACGTGGCTGATCATGCACTGATCACGTGACTGATCATGCACTGATCACGTGACTGATCATGCACTGATCACGTGGCTATCATGCACTGATCACGTGGCTGATCATGCATGATCACGCAGCTACCATGTACTGATCACATGACTGATCATGCACTGATCACGTGACTGATCATGCACTGATCACGTGGCTATCATGCACTGATCACGTGGCTGATCATGGAATGATCACGTAGCTACCATGTACTGGTCACGTGACTGATCATGCACTGATCACGTGACTGATCATGCACTGATCACGTGGCTGATCATGCACTGATCACGTGGCTGATCACACATGATCACGTGACTGATCATGCACTGATCACGTGGCTATCATGCACTGATCACGTGACTGTCATGCACTGATCACGTGGCTATCATGCACTGATCACGTGGCTGATCATGCACTGATCACGTGACTGATCATGCACTGATCACGTGGCTATCATGCACTGATCACGTGGCTATCATGCACTGATCACGTGGCTGATCATGCACTGATCACGTAGCTACCATGCACTGATCACGTGACTGATCATGCACTGATCACGTAATGATCATGCACTGATCACGTGGCTGATCATGCACTGATCACGTGGCTGATCACACATGATCACGTGACTGATCATGCACTGATCACGTGGCTATCATGCACTGATCACGTGGCTGATCATGCACTGATCACGTGGCTATCATGCACTGATCACGTGGCTGATCATGCACTGATCACGTGACTGATCATGCACTGATCACGTGGCTATCATGCACTGATCACGTGGCTATCATGCACTGATCACGTGGCTGATCATGCACTGATCACGTAGCTATCATGCACTGATCACGTGACTGATCATGCACTGATCACGTAACTGATCATGCACTGATCACGTGGCTGATCATGCACTGATCACGTGGCTGATCATGCACTGATCACGTGACTGATCATGCACTGATCACGTGACTGATCATGCACTGATCACGTGGCTGATCATGCACTGATCACGTGGCTGATCACACATGATCACGTGACTGATCATGCACTGATCACGTGACTGATCATGCACTGATCACGTGGCTATCATGCACTGATCACGTGGCTATCATGCACTGATCACGTGACTGATCATGCACTGATCACGTGACTGATCATGCACTGATCACGTGACTGATCATGCACTGATCACGTGGCTATCATGCACTGATCACGTGGCTGATCATGCACTGATCACGCAGCTACCATGTACTGGTCACATGACTGATCATGCACTGATCACGTGACTGATCATGCACTGATCACGTGGCTTATCATGCACTGATCATGTGACTGATCATGCGCTGATCATGTTTGCTATCACACACTGATCATGTGCCTCTGGAGGCAATGAACAAAGAGCTGAGTAGGCAGGAATCAGTCAGCAGGCTATAATCATGGAACTCAGCTGTGAGAAATCATGCTGCTCAGCTGGCAATAATCAAGCAGATGAGCAGGCAGGAATTACGCAGCACAGCTGGCAATTGTCAAGCAGATGACAGGCAGGAATCGTGCAGCTCAGCTGGCAATTGTCAAGCAGATGAGCAGACAGTAATCACGCAGCTCAGCAGGCCCTGATCACGTGACTGAGCATGCACTGTTCACGTGGCTGATCACACACTGATCACGTGACTGATCATGCACTGATCACGTGACTGATCATGCACTGATCACGTGGCTATCATGCACTGATCACGTGGCTGATCATGCACTGATCACGGGACTGATCATGCACTGATCACGGGCTATCATGCACTGATCACATGACTGACATGCACTGATCACGTGGCTGATCATGCACTGATCACGTGACTGATCATGCACTGATCACGTGACTGATCATGCACTGATCACGTGGCTGATCATGCACTGATCACGTGGCTATCATGCACTGATCACGTGGCTGATCATGCAATGATCACGTAGCTACCATGCACTGATCACGTGACTGATCATGCACTGATCACGTGACTGATCATGCACTGATCACGTGGCTGATCATGCACTGATCACGTGGCTGATCATGCACTGATCACGTGACTGATCATGCACTGATCACGTGACTGATCATGCACTGATCACGTGGCTGATCATGCACTGATCACGTGGCTGATCATGCACTGATCACGTAACTGATCATGCACTGATCACGTGGCTATCATGCACTGATCACGTGGCTGATCATGCACTGATCACGTGCCTGATCATGCACTGATCACGTGGCTGATCATGCACTGATCACGTGACTGATCATGCACTGATCACGTGACTGATCATGCACTGATCACGTGGCTATCATGCACTGATCACGTGGCTGATCATGCAATGATCACGTAGCTACCATGCACTGGTCACGTGACTGATCATGCACTGATCACGTAATTGATCATGCACTGATCACGTGGCTGATCATGCACTGATCACGTGGCTGATCACACATGATCACGTGACTGATCATGCACTGATCACGTGGCTATCATGCACTGATCACGTGGCTGTCATGCACTGATCACGTGGCTGATCACACACTGATCACGTGACTGATCATGCACTGATCACGTGGCTGATCATGCACTGATCACGTGGCTATCATGCACTGATCACGTGGCTGATCATGCACTGATCACGTAGCTACCATGCACTGATCACGTGACTGATCATGCACTGATCACGTAACTGATCATGCACTGATCACGTGGCTGATCATGCACTGATCACGTGGCTGATCATGCACTGATCACGTAACTGATCATGCACTGATCACGTGACTGATCATGCACTGATCACGTGGCTATCATGCACTGCTCACGTGGCTGATCATGCATGATCACGCAGCTACCATGTACTGGTCACATGACTGATCATGCACTGATCACGTGACTGATCATGCAGTGATCACGTGGCTATCATGCACTACTCACGTGGCTGATCATGCAATGATCATGTAGCTACCATGTACAGGTCACGTGAATGATCATACACCCATCAGGTGACTGATCATGCACTGATCACGTGGCTATCATGCACTGATCACGAGACTGATCATGCACTGATCACGTCTATATCATGCACTGATCACATGACTGCCCATGCACTGATCACGTGGATGATCATACACTAATCATGTGACAGATCATGCACTGATCACGTGGCTGATCATGCACTGATACCGTGACTGAGCATGGACTGATCACATGACTATCATGTAGTGATCACGTGACTTAATGGCGCTGATCATGTGACTGATCATGCGCTGATCATGTTTGCTATCATACACTGATCATGTGCCTCTGGAGGCAATAAACAAAGAGCTGAGTAGGCACGAATCAAACAGTCAGCAGGCAATAATCATGGAACTCAGGTGTGAGGAATCATGCTGCTCAGCTGGCAATAATCAAGCAGCTGAGCAGGCAGGAATTACGCAGCACAGCTGGCAATTGTCAAGCAGATGACAGGCAGGAATCGTGCAGCTCAGCTGGCAATTGTCAAGCAGATGAGCAGACAGTAATCACGCAGCTCAGCAGGCCCAGATCACGTGACTGAGCATGCACTGTTCACGTGGCTGATCATACACTGATCACGTGACTGTCATGCACTGATCACGTGGATATCATGCACTGATCACGTGGCTGATCACACACTGTTCACGTGACTGATCATGCACTGATCACGTGGCTGATCATGCACTGATCACGTGGCTGATCATGCACTGATCACGTGGCTGATCATGCACTGATCACGTGGCTATCATGCACTGATCACGTGACTGATCATGCACTGATCACGTGGCTGATCACACTGATCACGTGACTGATCATGCACTGATCACGTGGCTATCATGCACTGATCACGTGACTGATCATGCACTGATCACGTGGCTATCATGCACTGATCACGTGGCTGATCACACACTATCACATGACTGATCATGCACTGATCACGTGGCTGATCATGCACTGATCACGTGGCTATCATGCACTGATCACGTGGCTGATCATGCACTGATCACGTAGCTACCATGCACTGATCACGTGACTGATCATGCACTGATCACGTGATTGATCATGCACTGATCACGTGGCTGATCATGCACTGATCACGTGGCTGATCATGCACTGATCACGTGACTGATCATGCACTGATCACGTGACTGATCATGCACTGATCACGTGGCTATCATGCACTGATCACGTGGCTGATCATGCACTGATCACGTGGCTGATCATGCACTGATCACGTGCTATCATGCACTGATCACGTGGCACTCATGCACTGATCACGTGGCTGATCATGCACTGATCACGTGACTCATGCACTGATCACGTGGCTATCATGCACTGATCACGTGGCTGATCATGCAATGATCACGTAGCTACCATACTGGCACGTGACTGATCATGCACTGATCACGTAACTGATCATGCACTGATCACGTGACTGATCATGCACTGATCACGTGACTGATCATGCACTGATCACGTGGCTATCATGCACTGATCACGTGGCTGATCATGCACGATCACGTAGCTACCATGTACTGATCACGTGACTGATCATGCACTGATCACGTAATTGATCATGCACTGATCACGTGGCTGATCATGCACTGATCACGTGGCTGATCACACATGATCACGTGACTGATCATGCACTGATCACGTGGCTATCATGCACTGATCACGTGACTGTCATGCACTGATCACGTGGCTATCATGCACTGATCACGTGGCTGATCACACACGATCACATGACTGATCATGCACTGATCACGTGGCTATCATGCACTGATCACGTGGCTATCATGCACTGATCACGTGGCTGATCATGCACTGATCACGTAGCTATCATGCACTGATCACGTGACTGATCATGCACTGATCACGTGATTGATCATGCACTGATCACGTGGCTGATCATGCACTGATCACGTGGCTGATCATGCACTGATCACGTGACTGATCATGCACTGATCACGTGACTGATCATGCACTGATCACGTGGCTATCATGCACTGATCACGTGGCTGATCATGCACTGATCACGTGGCTGATCATGCACTGATCACGTGACTGATCATGCACTGATCACGTGACTGATCATGCACTGATCACGTGGCTATCATGCACTGATCACGTGGCTGATCATGCAATGATCACGTAGCTACCATATACTGGTCACGTGACTGATCATGCACTGATCACGTGATGATCATGCACTGATCACGTGACTGATCATGCACTGATCACGTGACTGATCATGCACTGATCACGTGGCTATCATGCACTGATCACGTGGCTGATCATGCACGATCACGTAGCAACCATGTACTGTCACGTGACTGATCATGCACTGATCACGTAATTGATCATGCACTGATCACGTGGCTGATCATGCACTGATCACGTGGCTGATCACACATGATCACGTGACTGATCATGCACTGATCACGTGGCTATCATGCACTGATCACGTGGCTGTCATGCACTGATCACGTGGCTGATCATGCACTGATCACGTGACTGATCATGCACTGATCACGTGGCTGATCATGCACTGATCACGTGGCTGATCATGCACTGATCACGTGGCTATCATGCACTGATCACGTGGCTGATCATGCACTGATCACGTAGCTACCATGCACTGATCACGTGACTGATCATGCACTGATCACGTATTGATCATGCACTGATCACGTGGCTGATCATGCACTGATCACGTGGCTGATCATGCACTGATCACGTAACTGATCATGCACTGATCACGTGACTGATCATGCACTGATCACGTGGCTATCATGCACTGATCACGTGGCTGGACATGCACTGATCACGTGCCTGATCATGCACTGATCACGTGGCTGATCATGCACTGATCACGTGACTGATCATGCACTGATCACGTGACTGATCATGCACTGATCACGTGGCTATCATGCACTGATCACGTGGCTGATCATGCATGATCACGCAGCTACCATGTACTGGTCACATGACTGATCATGCACTGATCACGTGACTGATCATGCACTGATCACGTGGCTATCATGCACTATCACGTGGCTGATCATGCAATGATCATGTAGCTACCATGTACAGGTCACGTGAATGATCATACACTGATCAGGTGACTGATCATGCACTGATCACGTGGCTATCATGCACTGATCACGTGACTGATCATGCACTGATCACGTCTATATCATGCACTGATCACATGACTGCATGCACTGATCACGTGGATGATCATGCACTGATCACGTGACTGATCATGCACTGATCACGTGGCTGATCATGCACTGATCACGTGACTGATCATGCACTGATCACGTGGCTATCATGCACTGATCACGTGGCTGATCATGCACTGATCACGTGGCTGATCATGCACTGATCACGTGACTATCATGCACTGATCACGTGGCACTCATGCACTGATCACGTGGCTGATCATACACTGATCACGTAACTCATGCACTGATCACGTGGCTATCATGCACTGATCACGTGGCTGTCATGCAATGATCACGTAGCAACCATATACTGGTCACATGACTGATCATGCACTGATCACGTAATGATCATGCACTGATCACGTGACTGATCATGCACTGATCACGTGACTGATCATGCACTGATCACGTGGCTATCATGCACTGATCACGTGGCTGATCATGCACGATCACGTAGCAACCATGCACTGATCACGTGACTGATCATGCACTGATCACGTAATTGATCATGCACTGATCACGTGGCTGATCACACTGATCACGTGACTGATCATGCACTGATCACGTGGCTGATCATGCACTGATCACGTGGCTGATCATGCACTGATCACGTGGATATCATGCACTGATCACGTGGCTGATCATGCACTGATCACGTGTCTGATCATGCACTGATCACGTGGCTGATCATGCACTGATCACGTAACTGATCATGCACTGATCACGTGGCTATCATGCACTGATCACGTGGCTGATCATGCACTGATCACGTGGCTGATCACACACCTGTCACGTGACTATCATGCACTGATCACGTGGCACTCATGCACTGATCACGTGGCTGATCATACACTGCTCACGTAACTCATGCACTGATCACGTGGCTATCATGCACTGATCACGTGGCTGTCATGGAATGATCACGTAGCAACCATATACTGGTCACGTGACTGATCATGCACTGATCACGTAACTGATCATGCACTGATCACGTGACTGATCATGCACTGATCACGTGGCTATCATGCACTGATCACGTGGCTGATCATGCACGATCACGTAGCAACCATGTACTGGTCACGTGACTGATCATGCACTGATCACGTAATTGATCATGCACTGATCACGTGGCTGATCATGCACTGATCACGTGGCTGATCACACATGATCACGTGACTGATCATGCACTGATCACGTGGCTATCATGCACTGATCACGTGCCTGTCATGCACTGATCACGTGGATATCATGCACTGATCACGTGGCTGATCACACACGTATCACATGACTGATCATGCACTGATCACGTGGCTATCATGCACTGATCACGTGGCTATCATGCACTGATCACGTGGCTGATCATGCACTGATCACGTGCTATCATGCACTGATCACGTGACTGATCATGCACTGATCACGTGGCTGATCATGCACTGATCACGTGGCTGATCATGCACTGATCACGTGGCTGATCATGCACTGATCACGTAACTGATCATGCACTGATCACGTGGCTATCATGCACTGATCACGTGGCTGATCATGCACTGATCACGTGGCTGATCATGCACTGATCACGTGGCTGATCATGCACTGATCACGTGACTGATCATGCACTGATCACGTGGCTGATCATGCACTGATCACGTGGCTATCATGCACTGCTCACGTGGCTGTCATGCAATGATCACGTAGCTACCATATACTGGTCACGTGACTGATCATGCACTGATCACGTAATGATCATGCACTGATCACGTGACTGATCATGCACTGATCACGTGACTGATCATGCACTGATCACGTGGCTATCATGCACTGATCACGTGGCTGATCATGCACTGATCACGTAGCTATCATGCACTGATCACGTGACTGATCATGCACTGATCACGTAATTGATCATGCACTGATCACGTGGCTGATCATGCACTGATCACGTGGCTGATCACACATGATCACGTGACTGATCATGCACTGATCACGTGGCTATCATGCACTGATCACGTGGCTGTCATGCACTGATCACGTGGCTGATCACACACTGATCACGTGACTGATCATGCACTGATCACGTGGCTATCATGCACTGATCACGTGGCTATCATGCACTGATCACGTGGCTGATCATGCACTGATCACGTAGCTACCATGCACTGATCACGTGACTGATCATGCACTGATCACGTAATTGATCATGCACTGATCACGTGGCTGATCATGCACTGATCACGTGGCTGATCATGCACTGATCACGTAACTGATCATGCACTGATCACGTGACTGATCATGCACTGATCACGTGGCTATCATGCACTGATCACGTGGCTGATCATGCACTGATCACGTGGCTGATCATGCACTGATCACGTGACTGATCATGCACTGATCACGTGGCTGATCATGCACTGATCACGTGGCTATCATGCACTGATCACGTGGCTGATCATGCATGATCACGTAGCTATCATGCACTGATCACGTGACTGATCATGCACTGATCACGTGACTGATCATGCACTGATCACGTGGCTATCATGCACTGATCACGTGGCTGATCATGCACTGATCACGTAGCTATCATGCACTGATCACGTGACTGATCATGCACTGATCACGTGACTGATCATGCACTGATCACGTGGCTATCATGCACTGATCACGTGACTGATCATGCACTGATCACGTCTATCATGCACTGATCACGTGACTGATCATGCACTGATCACGTGGCTGATCATGCACTGATCACGTGACTGATCATGCACTGATCACGTGGCTGATCATGCACTGATCACGTGACTGATCATGCACTGATCACGTGGCTATCATGCACTGATCACGTGACTGATCATGCACTGATCACGTGGCTGATCACACACTGATCACGTGACATGATCATGCACTGATCATGTGGCATCATGCACTGATCACGTGGCTGATCATGCACTGATACCGTGACTGAGCATGGACTGATCACATGACTATCATGTAGTGATCACGTGACTTAATGGCGCTGATCATGTGACTGATCATGCGCTGATCATGTTTGCTATCATACACTGATCATGTGCCTCTGGAGGCAATAAACAAAGAGCTGAGTAGGCACGAATCAAACAGTCAGCAGGCAATAATCATGGAACTCAGGTGTGAGGAATCATGCTGCTCAGCTGGCAATAATCAAGCAGCTGAGCAGGCAGGAATTACGCAGCACAGCTGGCAATTGTCAAGCAGATGACAGGCAGGAATCGTGCAGCTCAGCTGGCAATTGTCAAGCAGATGAGCAGACAGTAATCACGCAGCTCAGCAGGCCCAGATCACGTGACTGAGCATGCACTGTTCACGTGGCTGATCATACACTGATCACGTGATGATCATGCACTGATCACTTGGATATCATGCACTGATCACGTGGCTGATCATACACTGTTCACGTGTCTGACCATGCACTGATCACGTGGCTGATCATACACTGCTCACGTAACTGATCATGCACTGATCACGTGGCTATCATGCACTGATCACGTGGCTGAACATGCACTGTTCACGTGGCTGATCACACACCTGTCACGTGACATATCATGCACTGATCACGTGGCACTCATGCACTGATCACGTGGCTGATCATACTCTGCTCACGTAACTCATGCACACATCACGTGGCTATCATGCACTGCTCACGTGGCTCGTCATGGAATGATCACGTAGCAACCATATACTGGCACGTGACTGATCATGCACAGATCACGTAAATGATCATGCACTGTTCACGTGACTGATCATGTACTGATCACGTGACTGATCATGCACTGATCACGTGGCTATCATGCTCTGCTCACGTGGCTGATCATGCAACGATCACGTAGCAACCATGTACTGGTCACGTGACTGATCATGCACTGATCACGTAATTGATCCTGCACTGATCACGTGGCTCATCATGCACTGATCACGTGGCTGATCACACATGTATCACGTGACTGATCATGCACTGATCACGTGGCTCTCATGCACTGATCACGTGGCTGTCATGCACTGATCACGTGGATATCATGCACTGATCACGTGGCTGATCACACACGTATCACATGACTGATCATGCACTGATCACGTGGCTATCATGCACTGATCACGTGGCTGATCATGCAATGATCACGTAGCTACCATGTACTGGTCACGTGACTGATCATGCACTGATCACGTAATTGATCATGCACTGATCACGTGGCTGATCATGCACTGATCACGTGGCTGATCATGCACTGATCACGTAACTGATCATGCACTGATCACGTGACTGATCATGCACTGATCACGTGGCTATCATGCACTGATCACGTGGCTGATCATGCACTGATCACGTGCCTGATCATGCACTGATCACGTGGCTGATCATGCACTGATCACGTGACTGATCATGCACTGATCACGTGACTGATCATGCACTGATCACGTGGCTATCATGCACTGATCACGTGGCTGATCATGCATGATCACGCAGCTACCATGTACTGATCACATGACTGATCATGCACTGATCACGTGACTGATCATGCACTGATCACGTGGCTATCATGCACTGATCACGTGGCTGATCATGCAATGATCACGTAGCTACCATGTACTGATCACGTGACTGATCATGCACTGATCACGTGACTGATCATGCACTGATCACGTGGCTATCATGCACTGATCACGTGGCTGATCATGCACTGATCACGTAGCAATCATGCACTGATCACGTGACTGATCATGCACTGATCACGTGGCTGATCATGCACTGATCACGTGACTGATCATGCACTGATCACGTGGCTATCATGCACTGATCACGTGGCTGATCATGCACTGATCACGTAGCTATCATGCACTGATCACGTGACTGATCATGCACTGATCACGTGACTGATCATGCACTGATCACGTGGCTGATCATGCACTGATCACGTGGCTGATCACACATGATCACGTGACTGATCATGCACTGATCACGTGGCTATCATGCACTGATCACGTGGCTGTCATGCACTGATCACGTGGATATCATGCACTGATCACGTGGCTGATCACACACGATCACGTGACTGATCATGCACTGATCACGTGGCTATCATGCACTGATCACGTGGCTATCATGCACTGATCACGTGGCTGATCATGCACTGATCACGTAGCTATCATGCACTGATCACGTGACTGATCATGCACTGATCACGTGGCTGATCATGCACTGATCACGTGGCTGATCATGCACTGATCACGTGGCTGATCATGCACTGATCACGTGACTGATCATGCACTGATCACGTGGCTATCATGCACTGATCACGTGGCTGATCATGCACTGATCACGTGGCTGATCATGCACTGATCACGTGGCTGATCATGCACTGATCACGTGACTGATCATGCACTGATCACGTGTCTGATCATGCACTGATCACGTGGCTATCATGCACTGCTCACGTGGCTGTCATGCAATGATCACGTAGCAACCATATACTGGTCACGTGACTGATCATGCACTGATCACGTAAATGATCATGCACTGATCACGTGACTGATCATGCACTGATCACGTGACTGATCATGCACTGATCACGTGGCTATCATGCACTGCTCACGTGGCTGATCATGCAACGATCACGTAGCAACCATGTACTGTCACGTGACTGATCATGCACTGATCACGTAATTGATCATGCACTGATCACGTGGCTGATCATGCACTGATCACGTGGCTGATCACACATGATCACGTGACTGATCATGCACTGATCACGTGGCTCTCATGCACTGATCACGTGGCTGTCATGCACTGATCACGTGGCTGATCATGCACTGATCACGTGACTGATCATGCACTGATCACGTGGCTGATCATGCACTGATCACGTGGCTATCATGCACTGATCACGTGGCTATCATGCACTGATCACGTGGCTGATCATGCAATGATCACGTAGCTACCATGCACTGGTCACGTGACTGATCATGCACTGATCACGTATTGATCATGCACTGATCACGTGGCTGATCATGCACTGATCACGTGGCTGATCATGCACTGATCACGTGACTGATCATGCACTGATCACGTGACTGATCATGCACTGATCACGTGGCTATCATGCACTGATCACGTGGCTGACATACACTGATCACGTGCCTGATCATGCACTGATCACGTGGCTGATCATGCACTGATCACGTGACTGATCATGCACTGATCACGTGTCTGATCATGCACTGATCACGTGGCTATCATGCACTGATCACGTGGCTGATCATGCCATGATCACGCAGCTACCATGTACTGGTCACATGACTGATCATGCACTGATCACGTGACTGATCATGCACTGATCACGTGGCTATCATGCACTACTCACGTGGCTGATCATGCAATGATCATGTAGCTACCATGTACAGGTCACGTGAATGATCATACACTGATCAGGTGACTGATCATGCACTGATCACGTGGCTATCATGCACTGATCACGTGACTGATCATGCACTGATCACGTCTATATCATGCACTGATCACATGACTGATCATGCACTGATCACGTGGATGATCATGCACTGATCACGTGACTGATCATGCACTGATCACGTGGCTGATCATGCACTGATCACGTGACTGATCATGCACTGATCACGTGGCTATCATGCACTGATCACGTGGCTGATCATGCACTGATCACGTGGCTGATCATGCACTGATCACGTGACTATCATGCACTGATCACGTGGCACTCATGCACTGATCACGTGGCTGATCATACACTGCTCACGTAACTCATGCACACATCACGTGGCTATCATGCACTGATCACGTGGCTGTCATGGAATGATCACGTAGCAACCATATACTGGTCACATGACTGATCATGCACTGATCACGTAAATGATCATGCACTGATCACGTGACTGATCATGCACTGATCACGTGACTGATCATGCACTGATCACGTGGCTATCATGCACTGCTCACGTGGCTGATCATGCAACGATCACGTAGCAACCATGTACTGGTCACGTGACTGATCATGCACTGATCACGTAATTGATCATGCACTGATCACGTGGCTGATCACACATGATCACGTGACTGATCATGCACTGATCACGTGGCTGATCATGCACTGATCACGTGGCTGATCATGCACTGATCACGTGGATATCATGCACTGATCACGTGGCTGATCATACACTGATCACGTGTCTGATCATGCACTGATCACGTGGCTGATCATGCACTGATCACGTAACTGATCATGCACTGATCACGTGGCTATCATGCACTGATCACGTGGCTGATCATGCACTGATCACGTGGCTGATCACACACTGTCACGTGACTATCATGCACTGATCACGTGGCACTCATGCACTGATCACGTGGCTGATCATACACTGATCACGTAACTCATGCACACATCACGTGGCTATCATGCACTGCTCACGTGGCTGTCATGCAATGATCACGTAGCAACCATATACTGGTCACGTGACTGATCATGCACTGATCACGTAAATGATCATGCACTGATCACGTGACTGATCATGCACTGATCACGTGGCTATCATGCACTGATCACGTGGCTGATCATGCACGATCACGTAGCAACCATGTACTGGTCACGTGACTGATCATGCACTGATCACGTAATTGATCATGCACTGATCACGTGGCTCATCATGCACTGATCACGTGGCTGATCACACATGATCACGTGACTGATCATGCACTGATCACGTGGCTCTCATGCACTGATCACGTGGCTGTCATGCACTGATCACGTGGATATCATGCACTGATCACGTGGCTGATCACACACGTATCACATGACTGATCATGCACTGATCACGTGGCTATCATGCACTGATCACGTGGCTATCATGCACTGATCACGTGGCTGATCATGCACTGATCACGTAGCTACCATGCACTGATCACGTGACTGATCATGCACTGATCACGTACTGATCATGCACTGATCACGTGGCTGATCATGCACTGATCACGTGGCTGATCATGCACTGATCACGTGACTGATCATGCACTGATCACGTGGCTATCATGCACTGATCACGTGGCTGATCATGCACTGATCACGTGGCTGATCATGCACTGATCACGTGGCTGATCATGCACTGATCACGTGACTGATCATGCACTGATCACGTGACTGATCATGCACTGATCACGTGGCTATCATGCACTGATCACGTGGCTGTCATGCAATGATCACGTAGCAACCATATACTGGTCACGTGACTGATCATGCACTGATCACGTAATGATCATGCACTGATCACGTGACTGATCATGCACTGATCACGTGACTGATCATGCACTGATCACGTGGCTATCATGCACTGCTCACGTGGCTGATCATGCACTGATCACGTAGCAACCATGTACTGATCACGTGACTGATCATGCACTGATCACGTAATTGATCATGCACTGATCACGTGGCTGATCATGCACTGATCACGTGGCTGATCACACATGATCACGTGACTGATCATGCACTGATCACGTGGCTATCATGCACTGATCACGTGGCTGATCATGCACTGATCACGTGGCTGATCACACACTGATCACGTGACTGATCATGCACTGATCACGTGGCTGATCATGCACTGATCACGTGGCTATCATGCACTGATCACGTGGCTGATCATGCACTGATCACGTAGCTACCATGCACTGATCACGTGACTGATCATGCACTGATCACGTAATTGATCATGCACTGATCACGTGGCTGATCATGCACTGATCACGTGGCTGATCATGCACTGATCACGTGACTGATCATGCACTGATCACGTGACTGATCATGCACTGATCACGTGGCTATCATGCACTGATCACGTGGCTGATCATGCACTGATCACGTGGCTGATCATGCACTGATCACGTGACTGATCATGCACTGATCACGTGACTGATCATGCACTGATCACGTGGCTATCATGCACTGATCACGTGGCTGATCATGCATGATCACGTAGCTACCATGCACTGATCACGTGACTGATCATGCACTGATCACGTGACTGATCATGCACTGATCACGTGGCTATCATGCACTGATCACGTGGCTGATCATGCACTGATCACGTAGCTATCATGCACTGATCACGTGACTGATCATGCACTGATCACGTGACTGATCATGCACTGATCACGTGGCTATCATGCACTGATCACGTGACTGATCATGCACTGATCACGTCTGATCATGCACTGATCACGTGACTGATCATGCACTGATCACGTGGCTGATCATGCACTGATCACGTGGCTGATCATGCACTGATCACGTGGCTGATCATGCACTGATCACGTGACTGATCATGCACTGATCACGTGGCTATCATGCACTGATCACGTGGCTGATCATGCACTGATCACGTGGCTGATCACACACTGATCACGTGACTGATCATGCACTGATCATGTGACATCATGCACTGATCACGTGGCTGATCATGCACTGATACCGTGACTGAGCATGGACTGATCACATGACTATCATGTAGTGATCACGTGACTTAATGGCGCTGATCATGTGACTGATCATGCGCTGATCATGTTTGCTATCATACACTGATCATGTGCCTCTGGAGGCAATAAACAAAGAGCTGAGTAGGCACGAATCAAACAGTCAGCAGGCAATAATCATGGAACTCAGGTGTGAGGAATCATGCTGCTCAGCTGGCAATAATCAAGCAGCTGAGCAGGCAGGAATTACGCAGCACAGCTGGCAATTGTCAAGCAGATGACAGGCAGGAATCGTGCAGCTCAGCTGGCAATTGTCAAGCAGATGAGCAGACAGTAATCACGCAGCTCAGCAGGCCCAGATCACGTGACTGAGCATGCACTGTTCACGTGGCTGATCATACACTGATCACGTGATGATCATGCACTGATCACTTGGATATCATGCACTGATCACGTGGCTGATCATACACTGTTCACGTGTCTGACCATGCACTGATCACGTGGCTGATCATACACTGCTCACGTAACTGATCATGCACTGATCACGTGGCTATCATGCACTGATCACGTGGCTGAACATGCACTGTTCACGTGGCTGATCACACACCTGTCACGTGACATATCATGCACTGATCACGTGGCACTCATGCACTGATCACGTGGCTGATCATACTCTGCTCACGTACCATGCACACATCACGTGGCTATCATGCACTGCTCACGTGGCTCGTCATGGAATGATCACGTAGCTACCATATACTGGCACGTGACTGATCATGCACAGATCACGTAAATGATCATGCACTGTTCACGTGACTGATCATGTACTGATCACGTGACTGATCATGCACTGATCACGTGGCTATCATGCTCTGCTCACGTGGCTGATCATGCAACGATCACGTAGCAACCATGTACTGGTCACGTGACTGATCATGCACTGATCACGTAATTGATCCTGCACTGATCACGTGGCTCATCATGCACTGATCACGTGGCTGATCACACATGTATCACGTGACTGATCATGCACTGATCACGTGGCTCTCATGCACTGATCACGTGGCTGTCATGCACTGATCACGTGGATATCATGCACTGATCACGTGGCTGATCACACACGTATCACATGACTGATCATGCACTGATCACGTGGCTATCATGCACTGATCACGTGGCTGATCATGCACTGATCACGTAGCTACCATGTACTGGTCACGTGACTGATCATGCACTGATCACGTGACTGATCATGCACTGATCACGTGGCTGATCATGCACTGATCACGTGGCTGATCACACATGATCACGTGACTGATCATGCACTGATCACGTGGATCATGCACTGATCACGTGACTGATCATGCACTGATCACGTGGCTATCATGCACTGATCACGTGGCTGATCATGCACTGATCACGTGCTATCATGCACTGATCACGTGACTGATCATGCACTGATCACGTGACTGATCATGCACTGATCACGTGGCTGATCATGCACTGATCACGTGGCTGATCACACATGATCACGTGACTGATCATGCACTGATCACGTGGCTATCATGCACTGATCACGTGACTGATCATGCACTGATCACGTGGCTATCATGCACTGATCACGTGGCTGATCACACACTGATCACGTGACTGATCATGCACTGATCACGTGGCTATCATGCACTGATCACGTGGCTATCATGCACTGATCACGTGGCTGATCATGCACTGATCACGTAGCTATCATGCACTGATCACGTGACTGATCATGCACTGATCACGTACTTGATCATGCACTGATCACGTGGCTGATCATGCACTGATCACGTGGCTGATCATGCACTGATCACGTGACTGATCATGCACTGATCACGTGGCTATCATGCACTGATCACGTGGCTGATCATGCACTGATCACGTGGCTGATCATGCACTGATCACGTGGCTGATCATGCACTGATCACGTGACTGATCATGCACTGATCACGTGACTGATCATGCACTGATCACGTGGCTATCATGCACTGATCACGTGGCTGATCATGCACTGATCACGTGGCTGATCACACACTGTCACGTGCATATCATGCACTGATCACGTGGCACTCATGCACTGATCACGTGGCTGATCATACTCTGATCACGTAACTCATGCACACATCACGTGGCTATCATGCACTGCTCGTGGCTGATCATGCAATGATCACGTAGCTACCATATACTGGCACGTGACTGATCATGCACTGATCACGTAAATGATCATGCACTGATCACGTGACTGATCATGCACTGATCACGTGACTGATCATGCACTGATCACGTGGCTATCATGCACTGCTCACGTGGCTGATCATGCAACTGATCACGTAGCAACCATGTACTGGTCACGTGACTGATCATGCACTGATCACGTAATTGATCATGCACTGATCACGTGGCTCATCATGCACTGATCACGTGGCTGATCACACATGATCACGTGACTGATCATGCACTGATCACGTGGCTATCATGCACTGATCACGTGACTGATCATGCACTGATCACGTGGATATCATGCACTGATCACGTGGCTGATCATGCACTGATCACGTGACTGATCATGCACTGATCACGTGGCTGATCATGCACTGATCACGTGACTGATCATGCACTGATCACGTGGCTATCATGCACTGATCACGTGGCTGATCATGCACTGATCACGTGGCTGATCATGCACTGATCACGTGGCTGATCATGCACTGATCACGTGGCTGATCACACATGATCACGTGACTGATCATGCACTGATCACGTGGCTATCATGCACTGATCACGTGGCTGTCATGCACTGATCACGTGGCTGATCATGCACTGATCACATGACTGATCATGCACTGATCACGTGGCTGATCATGCACTGATCACGTGGCTATCATGCACTGATCACGTGGCTGATCATGCACTGATCACGTAGCTATCATGCACTGATCACGTGACTGATCATGCACTGATCACGTGACTGATCATGCACTGATCACGTGGCTGATCATGCACTGATCACGTGACTGATCATGCACTGATCACGTGACTGATCATGCACTGATCACGTGGCTATCATGCACTGATCACGTGGCTGATCATGCACTGATCACGTGGCTGATCATGCACTGATCACGTGGCTGATCATGCACTGATCACGTGACTGATCATGCACTGATCACGTGACTGATCATGCACTGATCACGTGGCTGATCATACACTGATCACGTGACTCATGCACTGATCACGTGGCTATCATGCACTGATCACGTGGCTGATCATGCAATGATCACGTAGCTACCATATACTGATCACGTGACTGATCATGCACTGATCACGTGGCTGATCATGCACTGATCACGTGACTGATCATGCACTGATCACGTGACTGATCATGCACTGATCACGTGGCTATCATGCACTGCTCACGTGGCTGATCATGCACTGATCACGTAGCAACATGTACTGGTCACGTGACTGATCATGCACTGATCACGTAATTGATCATGCACTGATCACGTGGCTGATCATGCACTGATCACGTGGCTGATCACACATGATCACGTGACTGATCATGCACTGATCACGTGGCTATCATGCACTGATCACGTGGCTGTCATGCACTGATCACGTGGATATCATGCACTGATCACGTGGCTGATCATGCACTGATCACGTGACTGATCATGCACTGATCACGTGGCTATCATGCACTGATCACGTGGCTATCATGCACTGATCACGTGGCTGATCATGCACTGATCACGTAGCTACCATGCACTGATCACGTGACTGATCATGCACTGATCACGTAATTGATCATGCACTGATCACGTGGCTGATCATGCACTGATCACGTGGCTGATCATGCACTGATCACGTGACTGATCATGCACTGATCACGTGACTGATCATGCACTGATCACGTGGCTATCATGCACTGATCACGTGACTGATCATGCACTGATCACGTGACTGATCATGCACTGATCACGTGGCTATCATGCACTGATCACGTGGCTGATCATGCATGATCACGCAGCTATCATGTACTGGTCATGACTGATCATGCACTGATCACGTGACTGATCATGCACTGATCACGTGGCTATCATGCACTACTCACGTGGCTGATCATGCACTGATCATGTAGCTACCATGCACTGATCACGTGACTGATCATGCACTGATCACGTGACTGATCATGCACTGATCACGTGGCTATCATGCACTGATCACGTGACTGATCATGCACTGATCACGTGGCTGATCATGCACTGATCACGTGACTGATCATGCACTGATCACGTGGCTGATCATGCACTGATCACGTGACTGATCATGCACTGATCACGTGGCTGATCACACACTGTCACGTGACTATCATGCACTGATCACGTGGCACTCATGCACTGATCACGTGGCTGATCATACACTGATCACGTAACTCATGCACACATCACGTGGCTATCATGCACTGATCACGTGGCTGATCATGCAATGATCACGTAGCAACCATATACTGGTCACGTGACTGATCATGCACTGATCACGTAAATGATCATGCACTGATCACGTGACTGATCATGCACTGATCACGTGACTGATCATGCACTGATCACGTGGCTGATCACACATGATCACGTGACTGATCATGCACTGATCACGTGGCTGATCATGCACTGATCACGTGGCTGATCATGCACTGATCACGTGGCTATCATGCACTGATCACGTGGCTGATCACACACTGATCACATGACTGATCATGCACTGATCACGTGGCTATCATGCACTGATCACGTGGCTATCATGCACTGATCACGTGGCTGATCATGCACTGATCACGTGGCTATCATGCACTGATCACGTGGCTGATCATGCACTGATCACGTAGCTATCATGCACTGATCACGTGACTGATCATGCACTGATCACGTAATTGATCATGCACTGATCACGTGGCTGATCATGCACTGATCACGTGGCTGATCATGCACTGATCACATGACTGATCATGCACTGATCACGTGACTGATCATGCACTGATCACGTGGCTATCATGCACTGATCACGTGGCTGACATACACTGATCACGTGCCTGGTCATGCACTGATCACGTGGCTGATCATGCACTGATCACGTGACTGATCATGCACTGATCACGTGTCTGATCATGCACTGATCACGTGGCTATCATGCACTGCTCACGTGGCTGATCATGCCATGATCACGCAGCTACCATGTACTGGTCACATGACTGATCATGCACTGATCACGTGACTGATCATGCACTGATCACGTGGCTATCATGCACTACTCACGTGGCTGATCATGCAATGATCATGTAGCTACCATGTACAGGTCACGTGAATGATCATACACCCATCAGGTGACTGATCATGCACTGATCACGTGGCTATCATGCACTGATCACGAGACTGATCATGCACTGATCACGTCTATATCATGCACTGATCACATGACTGCCCATGCACTGATCACGTGGATGATCATACACTAATCATGTGACAGATCATGCACTGATCACGTGGCTGATCATGCACTGATACCGTGACTGAGCATGGACTGATCACATGACTATCATGTAGTGATCACGTGACTTAATGGCGCTGATCATGTGACTGATCATGCGCTGATCATGTTTGCTATCATACACTGATCATGTGCCTCTGGAGGCAATAAACAAAGAGCTGAGTAGGCACGAATCAAACAGTCAGCAGGCAATAATCATGGAACTCAGGTGTGAGGAATCATGCTGCTCAGCTGGCAATAATCAAGCAGCTGAGCAGGCAGGAATTACGCAGCACAGCTGGCAATTGTCAAGCAGATGACAGGCAGGAATCGTGCAGCTCAGCTGGCAATTGTCAAGCAGATGAGCAGACAGTAATCACGCAGCTCAGCAGGCCCAGATCACGTGACTGAGCATGCACTGTTCACGTGGCTGATCATACACTGATCACGTGACTGATCATGCACTGATCACGTGGATATCATGCACTGATCACGTGGCTGATCATACACTGTTCACGTGTCTGATCATGCACTGATCACGTGGCTGATCATGCACTGATCACGTGGCTGATCATGCACTGATCACGTGGCTGATCATGCACTGATCACGTGGCTGAACATGCACTGATCACGTGACTGATCATGCACTGATCACGTGATGATCATGCACTGATCACGTGGCTGATCATGCACTGATCACGTGGCTGATCACACATGATCACGTGACTGATCATGCACTGATCACGTGGCTATCATGCACTGATCACGTGACTGTCATGCACTGATCACGTGGCTATCATGCACTGATCACGTGGCTGATCATGCACGATCACGTGACTGATCATGCACTGATCACGTGACTGATCATGCACTGATCACGTGGCTATCATGCACTGATCACGTGGCTGATCATGCAATGATCACGTAGCTACCATGTACTGGTCACGTGACTGATCATGCACTGATCACGTAATTGATCATGCACTGATCACGTGGCTGATCATGCACTGATCACGTGGCTGATCATGCACTGATCACGTGACTGATCATGCACTGATCACGTGACTGATCATGCACTGATCACGTGGCTATCATGCACTGATCACGTGGCTGATCATGCACTGATCACGTGGCTGATCACACACTGTCACGTGCTATCATGCACTGATCACGTGGCATCATGCACTGATCACGTGGCTGATCATGCACTGATCACGTAACTCATGCACTGATCACGTGGCTATCATGCACTGATCACGTGGCTGATCATGCACTGATCACGTAGCTACCATATACTGGCACGTGACTGATCATGCACTGATCACGTAATGATCATGCACTGATCACGTGACTGATCATGCACTGATCACGTGACTGATCATGCACTGATCACGTGGCTATCATGCACTGATCACGTGGCTGATCATGCACTGATCACGTAGCATCATGCACTGATCACGTGACTGATCATGCACTGATCACGTGATTGATCATGCACTGATCACGTGGCTGATCATGCACTGATCACGTGGCTGATCACACATGATCACGTGACTGATCATGCACTGATCACGTGGCTATCATGCACTGATCACGTGACTGATCATGCACTGATCACGTGGCTATCATGCACTGATCACGTGGCTGATCATGCACTGATCACGTGACTGATCATGCACTGATCACGTGGCTATCATGCACTGATCACGTGGCTATCATGCACTGATCACGTGACTGATCATGCACTGATCACGTAGCTATCATGCACTGATCACGTGACTGATCATGCACTGATCACGTGACTGATCATGCACTGATCACGTGGCTGATCATGCACTGATCACGTGGCTGATCATGCACTGATCACGTGACTGATCATGCACTGATCACGTGACTGATCATGCACTGATCACGTGGCTATCATGCACTGATCACGTGGCTGATCATGCACTGATCACGTGACTGATCATGCACTGATCACGTGGCTGATCATGCACTGATCACGTGGCTATCATGCACTGATCACGTGGCTGATCATGCACTGATCACGTGACTGATCATGCACTGATCACGTGGCTGATCATGCACTGATCACGTGACTGATCATGCACTGATCACGTGGCTGATCATGCACTGATCACGTGGCTGATCACACATGATCACGTGACTGATCATGCACTGATCACGTGGCTGATCATGCACTGATCACGTGGCTGATCATGCACTGATCACGTGGATATCATGCACTGATCACGTGGCTGATCATGCACTGATCACGTGTCTGATCATGCACTGATCACGTGGCTGATCATGCACTGATCACGTAACTGATCATGCACTGATCACGTGGCTATCATGCACTGATCACGTGGCTGATCATGCACTGATCACGTGGCTGATCACACACTGTCACGTGACTATCATGCACTGATCACGTGGCATCATGCACTGATCACGTGGCTGATCATACACTGCTCACGTAACTCATGCACACATCACGTGGCTATCATGCACTGATCACGTGGCTGTCATGCAATGATCACGTAGCAACCATATACTGGTCACGTGACTGATCATGCACTGATCACGTGAATGATCATGCACTGATCACGTGACTGATCATGCACTGATCACGTGGCTATCATGCACTGATCACGCTGATCATGCACGATCACGTAGCAACCATGTACTGGTCACGTGACTGATCATGCACTGATCACGTAATTGATCATGCACTGATCACGTGGCTCATCATGCACTGATCACGTGGCTGATCACACATGATCACGTGACTGATCATGCACTGATCACGTGGCTCTCATGCACTGATCACGTGGCTGTCATGCACTGATCACGTGGATATCATGCACTGATCACGTGGCTGATCACACACGTATCACATGACTGATCATGCACTGATCACGTGGCTATCATGCACTGATCACGTGGCTATCATGCACTGATCACGTGGCTGATCATGCACTGATCACGTAGCTATCATGCACTGATCACGTGACTGATCATGCACTGATCACGTACTGATCATGCACTGATCACGTGGCTGATCATGCACTGATCACGTGGCTGATCATGCACTGATCACGTGACTGATCATGCACTGATCACGTGGCTATCATGCACTGATCACGTGGCTGATCATGCACTGATCACGTGGCTGATCATGCACTGATCACGTGGCTGATCATGCACTGATCACGTGACTGATCATGCACTGATCACGTGACTGATCATGCACTGATCACGTGGCTATCATGCACTGATCACGTGGCTGATCATGCAATGATCACGTAGCTACCATGTACTGGTCACGTGACTGATCATGCACTGATCACGTAACTGATCATGCACTGATCACGTGACTGATCATGCACTGATCACGTGACTGATCATGCACTGATCACGTGGCTATCATGCACTGATCACGTGGCTGATCATGCACTGATCACGTAGCAACATGTACTGTCACGTGACTGATCATGCACTGATCACGTAATTGATCATGCACTGATCACGTGGCTGATCATGCACTGATCACGTGGCTGATCACACATGATCACGTGACTGATCATGCACTGATCACGTGGCTATCATGCACTGATCACGTGACTGTCATGCACTGATCACGTGGATATCATGCACTGATCACGTGGCTGATCATGCACTGATCACGTGACTGATCATGCACTGATCACGTGGCTATCATGCACTGATCACGTGGCTATCATGCACTGATCACGTGGCTGATCATGCAATGATCACGTAGCTACCATGCACTGATCACGTGACTGATCATGCACTGATCACGTGACTGATCATGCACTGATCACGTGGCTGATCATGCACTGATCACGTGGCTGATCATGCACTGATCACGTGACTGATCATGCACTGATCACGTGACTGATCATGCACTGATCACGTGGCTATCATGCACTGATCACGTGGCTGATCATGCACTGATCACGTGACTGATCATGCACTGATCACGTGGCTGATCATGCACTGATCACGTGGCTATCATGCACTGATCACGTGGCTGATCATGCACTGATCACGTGGCTGATCATGCACTGATCACGTGGCTGATCATGCACTGATCACGTGACTGATCATGCACTGATCACGTGGCTGATCATGCACTGATCACGTGGCTGATCACACATGATCACGTGACTGATCATGCACTGATCACGTGGCTGATCATGCACTGATCACGTGGCTGATCATGCACTGATCACGTGGATATCATGCACTGATCACGTGGCTGATCATGCACTGATCACGTGTCTGATCATGCACTGATCACGTGGCTGATCATGCACTGATCACGTAACTGATCATGCACTGATCACGTGGCTATCATGCACTGATCACGTGGCTGATCATGCACTGATCACGTGGCTGATCACACACTGTCACGTGACTATCATGCACTGATCACGTGGCACTCATGCACTGATCACGTGGCTGATCATACACTGATCACGTAACTCATGCACACATCACGTGGCTATCATGCACTGATCACGTGGCTGTCATGCAATGATCACGTAGCTACCATATACTGGTCACGTGACTGATCATGCACTGATCACGTAAATGATCATGCACTGATCACGTGACTGATCATGCACTGATCACGTGGCTATCATGCACTGACGTGGCTGATCATGCACGATCACGTAGCAACCATGTACTGGTCACGTGACTGATCATGCACTGATCACGTAATTGATCATGCACTGATCACGTGGCTCATCATGCACTGATCACGTGGCTGATCACACATGATCACGTGACTGATCATGCACTGATCACGTGGCTCATGCACTGATCACGTGGCTGTCATGCACTGATCACGTGGATATCATGCACTGATCACGTGGCTGATCACACACGTATCACATGACTGATCATGCACTGATCACGTGGCTATCATGCACTGATCACGTGGCTATCATGCACTGATCACGTGGCTGATCATGCACTGATCACGTAGCTATCATGCACTGATCACGTGACTGATCATGCACTGATCACGTACTGATCATGCACTGATCACGTGGCTGATCATGCACTGATCACGTGGCTGATCATGCACTGATCACGTGACTGATCATGCACTGATCACGTGGCTATCATGCACTGATCACGTGGCTGATCATGCACTGATCACGTGCTGATCATGCACTGATCACGTGGCTGATCATGCACTGATCACGTGACTGATCATGCACTGATCACGTGACTGATCATGCACTGATCACGTGGCTATCATGCACTGATCACGTGGCTGTCATGCAATGATCACGTAGCAACCATATACTGGTCACGTGACTGATCATGCACTGATCACGTAACTGATCATGCACTGATCACGTGACTGATCATGCACTGATCACGTGACTGATCATGCACTGATCACGTGGCTATCATGCACTGCTCACGTGGCTGATCATGCAATGATCACGTAGCAACCATGCACTGATCACGTGACTGATCATGCACTGATCACGTAATTGATCATGCACTGATCACGTGGCTGATCATGCACTGATCACGTGGCTGATCACACATGATCACGTGACTGATCATGCACTGATCACGTGGCTATCATGCACTGATCACGTGGCTGTCATGCACTGATCACGTGGCTGATCATGCACTGATCACGTGACTGATCATGCACTGATCACGTGGCTGATCATGCACTGATCACGTGGCTATCATGCACTGATCACGTGGCTGATCATGCACTGATCACGTGGCTATCATGCACTGATCACGTGACTGATCATGCACTGATCACGTAACTGATCATGCACTGATCACGTGGCTGATCATGCACTGATCACGTGGCTGATCATGCACTGATCACGTGACTGATCATGCACTGATCACGTGACTGATCATGCACTGATCACGTGGCTATCATGCACTGATCACGTGGCTGATCATGCACTGATCACGTGGCTGATCATGCACTGATCACGTGACTGATCATGCACTGATCACGTGACTGATCATGCACTGATCACGTGGCTATCATGCACTGATCACGTGGCTGATCATGCATGATCACGCAGCTACCATGCACTGATCACGTGACTGATCATGCACTGATCACGTGACTGATCATGCACTGATCACGTGGCTATCATGCACTGATCACGTGGCTGATCATGCACTGATCACGTAGCTATCATGCACTGATCACGTGACTGATCATGCACTGATCACGTGACTGATCATGCACTGATCACGTGGCTATCATGCACTGATCACGTGACTGATCATGCACTGATCACGTCTGATCATGCACTGATCACGTGACTGATCATGCACTGATCACGTGGCTGATCATGCACTGATCACGTGGCTGATCATGCACTGATCACGTGGCTGATCATGCACTGATCACGTGACTGATCATGCACTGATCACGTGGCTATCATGCACTGATCACGTGGCTGATCATGCACTGATCACGTGGCTGATCACACACTGATCACGTGACTGATCATGCACTGATCATGTGGCATCATGCACTGATCACGTGGCTGATCATGCACTGATACCGTGACTGAGCATGGACTGATCACATGACTATCATGTAGTGATCACGTGACTTAATGGCGCTGATCATGTGACTGATCATGCGCTGATCATGTTTGCTATCATACACTGATCATGTGCCTCTGGAGGCAATAAACAAAGAGCTGAGTAGGCACGAATCAAACAGTCAGCAGGCAATAATCATGGAACTCAGGTGTGAGGAATCATGCTGCTCAGCTGGCAATAATCAAGCAGCTGAGCAGGCAGGAATTACGCAGCACAGCTGGCAATTGTCAAGCAGATGACAGGCAGGAATCGTGCAGCTCAGCTGGCAATTGTCAAGCAGATGAGCAGACAGTAATCACGCAGCTCAGCAGGCCCAGATCACGTGACTGAGCATGCACTGTTCACGTGGCTGATCATACACTGATCACGTGATGATCATGCACTGATCACTTGGATATCATGCACTGATCACGTGGCTGATCATACACTGTTCACGTGTCTGACCATGCACTGATCACGTGGCTGATCATACACTGCTCACGTAACTGATCATGCACTGATCACGTGGCTATCATGCACTGATCACGTGGCTGAACATGCACTGTTCACGTGGCTGATCACACACCTGTCACGTGACATATCATGCACTGATCACGTGGCACTCATGCACTGATCACGTGGCTGATCATACTCTGCTCACGTACCTCATGCACACATCACGTGGCTATCATGCACTGCTCACGTGGCTCGTCATGGAATGATCACGTAGCTACCATATACTGGCACGTGACTGATCATGCACAGATCACGTAAATGATCATGCACTGTTCACGTGACTGATCATGTACTGATCACGTGACTGATCATGCACTGATCACGTGGCTATCATGCTCTGCTCACGTGGCTGATCATGCAACGATCACGTAGCAACCATGTACTGGTCACGTGACTGATCATGCACTGATCACGTAATTGATCCTGCACTGATCACGTGGCTCATCATGCACTGATCACGTGGCTGATCACACATGTATCACGTGACTGATCATGCACTGATCACGTGGCTCTCATGCACTGATCACGTGGCTGTCATGCACTGATCACGTGGATATCATGCACTGATCACGTGGCTGATCACACACGTATCACATGACTGATCATGCACTGATCACGTGGCTATCATGCACTGATCACGTGGCTGATCATGCAATGATCACGTAGCTACCATGTACTGGTCACGTGACTGATCATGCACTGATCACGTGATTGATCATGCACTGATCACGTGGCTGATCATGCACTGATCACGTGGCTGATCATGCACTGATCACGTAACTGATCATGCACTGATCACGTGACTGATCATGCACTGATCACGTGGCTATCATGCACTGATCACGTGGCTGATCATGCACTGATCACGTGCCTGATCATGCACTGATCACGTGGCTGATCATGCACTGATCACGTGACTGATCATGCACTGATCACGTGACTGATCATGCACTGATCACGTGGCTATCATGCACTGATCACGTGGCTGATCATGCATGATCACGCAGCTATCATGCACTGATCACGTGACTGATCATGCACTGATCACGTGACTGATCATGCACTGATCACGTGGCTATCATGCACTGATCACGTGGCTGATCATGCAATGATCACGTAGCTACCATGTACTGGTCACGTGACTGATCATGCACTGATCACGTGACTGATCATGCACTGATCACGTGGCTGATCATGCACTGATCACGTGGCTGATCACACATGATCACGTGACTGATCATGCACTGATCACGTGGCTATCATGCACTGATCACGTGACTGATCATGCACTGATCACGTGGATATCATGCACTGATCACGTGGCTGATCATGCACTGATCACGTGACTGATCATGCACTGATCACGTGGCTATCATGCACTGATCACGTGGCTATCATGCACTGATCACGTGGCTGATCATGCACTGATCACGTAGCTACCATGCACTGATCACGTGACTGATCATGCACTGATCACGTAACTGATCATGCACTGATCACGTGGCTGATCATGCACTGATCACGTGGCTGATCACACATGATCACGTGACTGATCATGCACTGATCACGTGGCTATCATGCACTGATCACGTGGCTGATCATGCACTGATCACGTGGCTATCATGCACTGATCACGTGGCTGATCATGCACTGATCACGTGACTGATCATGCACTGATCACGTGGCTATCATGCACTGATCACGTGGCTATCATGCACTGATCACGTGGCTGATCATGCACTGATCACGTAGCTGATCATGCACTGATCACGTGACTGATCATGCACTGATCACGTGGCTGATCATGCACTGATCACGTGGCTGATCATGCACTGATCACGTGGCTGATCATGCACTGATCACGTGACTGATCATGCACTGATCACGTGACTGATCATGCACTGATCACGTGGCTGATCATGCACTGATCACGTGGCTGATCACACATGATCACGTGACTGATCATGCACTGATCACGTGACTGATCATGCACTGATCACGTGGCTATCATGCACTGATCACGTGGCTATCATGCACTGATCACGTGACTGATCATGCACTGATCACGTGACTGATCATGCACTGATCACGTGACTGATCATGCACTGATCACGTGGCTATCATGCACTGATCACGTGGCTGATCATGCACTGATCACGCAGCTACCATGTACTGGTCACATGACTGATCATGCACTGATCACGTGACTGATCATGCACTGATCACGTGGCTTATCATGCACTGATCATGTGACTGATCATGCGCTGATCATGTTTGCTATCACACTGATCATGTGCCTCTGGAGGCAATGAACAAAGAGCTGAGTAGGCAGGAATCAGTCAGCAGGCTATAATCATGGAACTCAGCTCTGAGAAATCATGCTGCTCAGCTGGCAATAATCAAGCAGATGAGCAGGCAGGAATTACGCAGCACAGCTGGCAATTGTCAAGCAGATGACAGGCAGGAATCGTGCAGCTCAGCTGGCAATTGTCAAGCAGATGAGCAGACAGTAATCACGCAGCTCAGCAGGCCCTGATCACGTGACTGAGCATGCACTGTTCACGTGGCTGATCATACACTGATCACGTGACTGATCATGCACTGATCACGTGACTGATCATGCACTGATCACGTGGCTATCATGCACTGATCACGTGGCTGATCATGCACTGATCACGGGACTGATCATGCACTGATCACGGGCTATCATGCACTGACACATGACTGATCATGCACTGATCACGTGGCTGATCATGCACTGATCACGTGACTGATCATGCACTGATCACGTGACTGATCATGCACTGATCACGTGGCTGATCATGCACTGATCACGTGGCTATCATGCACTGATCACGTGGCTGATCATGCAATGATCACGTAGCTACCATGCACTGATCACGTGACTGATCATGCACTGATCACGTGACTGATCATGCACTGATCACGTGGCTGATCATGCACTGATCACGTGGCTGATCATGCACTGATCACGTGACTGATCATGCACTGATCACGTGACTGATCATGCACTGATCACGTGGCTGATCATGCACTGATCACGTGGCTGATCATGCACTGATCACGTGACTGATCATGCACTGATCACGTGGCTATCATGCACTGATCACGTGGCTGATCATGCACTGATCACGTGACTGATCATGCACTGATCACGTGGCTGATCATGCACTGATCACGTGACTGATCATGCACTGATCACGTGACTGATCATGCACTGATCACGTGGCTATCATGCACTGATCACGTGGCTGATCATGCAATGATCACGTAGCTACCATGTACTGGTCACGTGACTGATCATGCACTGATCACGTAATTGATCATGCACTGATCACGTGGCTGATCATGCACTGATCACGTGGCTGATCACACATGATCACGTGACTGATCATGCACTGATCACGTGGCTATCATGCACTGATCACGTGGCTGATCATGCACTGATCACGTGGCTGATCACACACGATCACGTGACTGATCATGCACTGATCACGTGGCTGATCATGCACTGATCACGTGGCTATCATGCACTGATCACGTGGCTGATCATGCACTGATCACGTAGCTATCATGCACTGATCACGTGACTGATCATGCACTGATCACGTGACTGATCATGCACTGATCACGTGGCTGATCATGCACTGATCACGTGGCTGATCATGCACTGATCACGTGACTGATCATGCACTGATCACGTGACTGATCATGCACTGATCACGTGGCTATCATGCACTGCTCACGTGGCTGATCATGCCATGATCACGCAGCTACCATGTACTGGTCACATGACTGATCATGCACTGATCACGTGACTGATCATGCAGTGATCACGTGGCTATCATGCACTACTCACGTGGCTGATCATGCAATGATCATGTAGCTACCATGTACAGGTCACGTGAATGATCATACACCCATCAGGTGACTGATCATGCACTGATCACGTGGCTATCATGCACTGATCACGAGACTGATCATGCACTGATCACGTCTATATCATGCACTGATCACATGACTGCCCATGCACTGATCACGTGGATGATCATGCACTAATCATGTGACAGATCATGCACTGATCACGTGGCTGATCATGCACTGATACCGTGACTGAGCATGGACTGATCACATGACTATCATGTAGTGATCACGTGACTTAATGGCGCTGATCATGTGACTGATCATGCGCTGATCATGTTTGCTATCATACACTGATCATGTGCCTCTGGAGGCAATAAACAAAGAGCTGAGTAGGCACGAATCAAACAGTCAGCAGGCAATAATCATGGAACTCAGGTGTGAGGAATCATGCTGCTCAGCTGGCAATAATCAAGCAGCTGAGCAGGCAGGAATTACGCAGCACAGCTGGCAATTGTCAAGCAGATGACAGGCAGGAATCGTGCAGCTCAGCTGGCAATTGTCAAGCAGATGAGCAGACAGTAATCACGCAGCTCAGCAGGCCCAGATCACGTGACTGAGCATGCACTGTTCACGTGGCTGATCATACACTGATCACGTGACTGATCATGCACTGATCACGTGGATATCATGCACTGATCACGTGGCTGATCATACACTGTTCACGTGACTGATCATGCACTGATCACGTGGCTGATCATGCACTGATCACGTGGCTGATCATGCACTGATCACGTGGCTGATCATGCACTGATCACGTGGCTGATCATGCACTGATCACGTGACTGATCATGCACTGATCACGTGATTGATCATGCACTGATCACGTGGCTGATCATGCACTGATCACGTGGCTGATCATACATGATCACGTGACTGATCATGCACTGATCACGTGGCTATCATGCACTGATCACGTGACTGTCATGCACTGATCACGTGGCTATCATGCACTGATCACGTGGCTGATCATGCACTATCACGTGACTGATCATGCACTGATCACGTGACTGATCATGCACTGATCACGTGGCTATCATGCACTGATCACGTGGCTGATCATGCACTGATCACGTAGCTACCATGTACTGGTCACGTGACTGATCATGCACTGATCACGTAATTGATCATGCACTGATCACGTGGCTGATCATGCACTGATCACGTGGCTGATCATGCACTGATCACGTGACTGATCATGCACTGATCACGTGACTGATCATGCACTGATCACGTGGCTATCATGCACTGATCACGTGGCTGATCATGCACTGATCACGTGGCTGATCATGCACTGATCACGTGACTGATCATGCACTGATCACGTGGCATCATGCACTGATCACGTGGCTGATCATGCACTGATCACGTAACTCATGCACTGATCACGTGGCTATCATGCACTGATCACGTGGCTGATCATGCACTGATCACGTGGCTATCATGCACTGGCACGTGACTGATCATGCACTGATCACGTGGCTGATCATGCACTGATCACGTGACTGATCATGCACTGATCACGTGACTGATCATGCACTGATCACGTGGCTATCATGCACTGATCACGTGGCTGATCATGCACGATCACGTAGCAATCATGCACTGATCACGTGACTGATCATGCACTGATCACGTAATTGATCATGCACTGATCACGTGGCTGATCATGCACTGATCACGTGGCTGATCACACATGATCACGTGACTGATCATGCACTGATCACGTGGCTATCATGCACTGATCACGTGACTGATCATGCACTGATCACGTGGCTATCATGCACTGATCACGTGGCTGATCATACACTGATCACGTGACTGATCATGCACTGATCACGTGGCTGATCATGCACTGATCACGTGGCTATCATGCACTGATCACGTGGCTGATCATGCACTGATCACGTGCTATCATGCACTGATCACGTGACTGATCATGCACTGATCACGTATTGATCATGCACTGATCACGTGGCTGATCATACACTGCTCACGTAACTCATGCACATCACGTGGCTATCATGCACTGATCACGTGGCTGATCATGCAATGATCACGTAGCAACCATATACTGGCACGTGACTGATCATGCACTGATCACGTAAATGATCATGCACTGATCACGTGACTGATCATGCACTGATCACGTGACTGATCATGCACTGATCACGTGGCTATCATGCACTGCTCACGTGGCTGATCATGCACGATCACGTAGCAACCATGCACTGGTCACGTGACTGATCATGCACTGATCACGTAATTGATCATGCACTGATCACGTGGCTCATCATGCACTGATCACGTGGCTGATCACACATGATCACGTGACTGATCATGCACTGATCACGTGGCTCATGCACTGATCACGTGGCTGTCATGCACTGATCACGTGGATATCATGCACTGATCACGTGGCTGATCACACACGATCACGTGACTGATCATGCACTGATCACGTGGCTATCATGCACTGATCACGTGGCTATCATGCACTGATCACGTGGCTGATCATGCACTGATCACGTAGCTATCATGTACTGGTCACGTGACTGATCATGCACTGATCACGTAATTGATCATGCACTGATCACGTGGCTGATCATGCACTGATCACGTGGCTGATCATGCACTGATCACGTGACTGATCATGCACTGATCACGTGACTGATCATGCACTGATCACGTGGCTATCATGCACTGATCACGTGGCTGACATACACTGATCACGTGCCTGATCATGCACTGATCACGTGGCTGATCATGCACTGATCACGTGACTGATCATGCACTGATCACGTGACTGATCATGCACTGATCACGTGGCTATCATGCACTGCTCACGTGGCTGATCATGCATGATCACGCAGCTACCATGTACTGGTCACATGACTGATCATGCACTGATCACGTGACTGATCATGCAGTGATCACGTGGCTATCATGCACTACTCACGTGGCTGATCATGCAATGATCATGTAGCTACCATGTACAGGTCACGTGAATGATCATACACCCATCAGGTGACTGATCATGCACTGATCACGTGGCTATCATGCACTGATCACGAGACTGATCATGCACTGATCACGTCTATATCATGCACTGATCACATGACTGCCCATGCACTGATCACGTGGATGATCATACACTAATCTTGTGACAGATCATGCACTGATCACGTGGCTGATCATGCACTGATACCGTGACTGAGCATGGACTGATCACATGACTATCATGTAGTGATCACGTGACTTAATGGCGCTGATCATGTGACTGATCATGCGCTGATCATGTTTGCTATCATACACTGATCATGTGCCTCTGGAGGCAATAAACAAAGAGCTGAGTAGGCACGAATCAAACAGTCAGCAGGCAATAATCATGGAACTCAGGTGTGAGGAATCATGCTGCTCAGCTGGCAATAATCAAGCAGCTGAGCAGGCAGGAATTACGCAGCACAGCTGGCAATTGTCAAGCAGATGACAGGCAGGAATCGTGCAGCTCAGCTGGCAATTGTCAAGCAGATGAGCAGACAGTAATCACGCAGCTCAGCAGGCCCAGATCACGTGACTGAGCATGCACTGTTCACGTGGCTGATCATACACTGATCACGTGATGATCATGCACTGATCACTTGGATATCATGCACTGATCACGTGGCTGATCATACACTGTTCACGTGTCTGACCATGCACTGATCACGTGGCTGATCATACACTGCTCACGTAACTGATCATGCACTGATCACGTGGCTATCATGCACTGATCACGTGGCTGAACATGCACTGTTCACGTGGCTGATCACACACCTGTCACGTGACATATCATGCACTGATCACGTGGCACTCATGCACTGATCACGTGGCTGATCATGCACTGATCACGTGGCTATCATGCACTGATCACGTGGCTGATCATGCACTGATCACGTGTCTGATCATGCACTGATCACGTGGCTGATCATGCACTGATCACGTGACTGATCATGCACTGATCACGTGGCTGATCATGCACTGATCACGTGGCTGATCATGCACTGATCACGTGGCTGATCATGCACTGATCACGTGACTATCATGCACTGATCACGTGGCATCATGCACTGATCACGTGGCTGATCATGCACTGATCACGTGACTCATGCACTGATCACGTGGCTATCATGCACTGATCACGTGGCTGTCATGCACTGATCACGTGGCTATCATGCACTGATCACGTGACTGATCATGCACTGATCACGTGACTGATCATGCACTGATCACGTGACTGATCATGCACTGATCACGTGGCTATCATGCACTGATCACGTGGCTGATCATGCACGATCACGTAGCTACCATGTACTGGTCACGTGACTGATCATGCACTGATCACGTAATTGATCATGCACTGATCACGTGGCTGATCATGCACTGATCACGTGGCTGATCACACATGATCACGTGACTGATCATGCACTGATCACGTGGCTATCATGCACTGATCACGTGGCTGATCATGCACTGATCACGTGGCTATCATGCACTGATCACGTGGCTGATCATGCACGATCACGTGACTGATCATGCACTGATCACGTGGCTATCATGCACTGATCACGTGGCTATCATGCACTGATCACGTGGCTGATCATGCACTGATCACGTAGCTATCATGCACTGATCACGTGACTGATCATGCACTGATCACGTACTGATCATGCACTGATCACGTGGCTGATCATGCACTGATCACGTGGCTGATCATGCACTGATCACGTGACTGATCATGCACTGATCACGTGGCTATCATGCACTGATCACGTGGCTGATCATGCACTGATCACGTGCCTGATCATGCACTGATCACGTGGCTGATCATGCACTGATCACGTGACTGATCATGCACTGATCACGTGGCTGATCATGCACTGATCACGTGGCTATCATGCACTGCTCACGTGGCTGTCATGCAATGATCACGTAGCAACCATATACTGGTCACGTGACTGATCATGCACTGATCACGTGACTGATCATGCACTGATCACGTGACTGATCATGCACTGATCACGTGACTGATCATGCACTGATCACGTGGCTATCATGCACTGATCACGTGGCTGATCATGCACTGATCACGTAGCAACCATGCACTGATCACGTGACTGATCATGCACTGATCACGTAATGATCATGCACTGATCACGTGGCTGATCATGCACTGATCACGTGGCTGATCACACATGATCACGTGACTGATCATGCACTGATCACGTGGCTATCATGCACTGATCACGTGGCTGTCATGCACTGATCACGTGGCTGATCATGCACTGATCACGTGACTGATCATGCACTGATCACGTGGCTGATCATGCACTGATCACGTGGCTATCATGCACTGATCACGTGGCTATCATGCACTGATCACGTGGCTGATCATGCACTGATCACGTAGCTATCATGTACTGATCACGTGACTGATCATGCACTGATCACGTAATTGATCATGCACTGATCACGTGGCTGATCATGCACTGATCACGTGGCTGATCATGCACTGATCACGTAACTGATCATGCACTGATCACGTGACTGATCATGCACTGATCACGTGGCTATCATGCACTGATCACGTGGCTGACATACACTGATCACGTGCCTGATCATGCACTGATCACGTGGCTGATCATGCACTGATCACGTGACTGATCATGCACTGATCACGTGACTGATCATGCACTGATCACGTGGCTATCATGCACTGCTCACGTGGCTGATCATGCATGATCACGCAGCTACCATGTACTGGTCACATGACTGATCATGCACTGATCACGTGACTGATCATGCAGTGATCACGTGGCTATCATGCACTACTCACGTGGCTGATCATGCAATGATCATGTAGCTACCATGTACAGGTCACGTGAATGATCATACACCCATCAGGTGACTGATCATGCACTGATCACGTGGCTATCATGCACTGATCACGAGACTGATCATGCACTGATCACGTCTATATCATGCACTGATCACATGACTGCCCATGCACTGATCACGTGGATGATCATACACTAATCTTGTGACAGATCATGCACTGATCACGTGGCTGATCATGCACTGATACCGTGACTGAGCATGGACTGATCACATGACTATCATGTAGTGATCACGTGACTTAATGGCGCTGATCATGTGACTGATCATGCGCTGATCATGTTTGCTATCATACACTGATCATGTGCCTCTGGAGGCAATAAACAAAGAGCTGAGTAGGCACGAATCAAACAGTCAGCAGGCAATAATCATGGAACTCAGGTGTGAGGAATCATGCTGCTCAGCTGGCAATAATCAAGCAGCTGAGCAGGCAGGAATTACGCAGCACAGCTGGCAATTGTCAAGCAGATGACAGGCAGGAATCGTGCAGCTCAGCTGGCAATTGTCAAGCAGATGAGCAGACAGTAATCACGCAGCTCAGCAGGCCCAGATCACGTGACTGAGCATGCACTGTTCACGTGGCTGATCATACACTGATCACGTGATGATCATGCACTGATCACTTGGATATCATGCACTGATCACGTGGCTGATCATACACTGTTCACGTGTCTGACCATGCACTGATCACGTGGCTGATCATACACTGCTCACGTAACTGATCATGCACTGATCACGTGGCTATCATGCACTGATCACGTGGCTGAACATGCACTGTTCACGTGGCTGATCACACACCTGTCACGTGACATATCATGCACTGATCACGTGGCACTCATGCACTGATCACGTGGCTGATCATGCACTGATCACGTGGCTATCATGCACTGATCACGTGGCTGATCATGCACTGATCACGTGGCTGATCATGCACTGATCACGTGGCTGATCATGCACTGATCACGTGACTGATCATGCACTGATCACGTGGCTGATCATGCACTGATCACGTGGCTGATCATGCACTGATCACGTGGCTGATCATGCACTGATCACGTGACTATCATGCACTGATCACGTGGCATCATGCACTGATCACGTGGCTGATCATGCACTGATCACGTGACTCATGCACTGATCACGTGGCTATCATGCACTGATCACGTGGCTGATCATGCACTGATCACGTGGCTATCATGCACTGATCACGTGACTGATCATGCACTGATCACGTGGCTGATCATGCACTGATCACGTGACTGATCATGCACTGATCACGTGGCTATCATGCACTGATCACGTGGCTGATCATGCACTGATCACGTAGCTATCATGCACTGATCACGTGACTGATCATGCACTGATCACGTGGCTGATCACACATGATCACGTGACTGATCATGCACTGATCACGTGGCTGATCATGCACTGATCACGTGGCTGATCATGCACTGATCACGTGGCTATCATGCACTGATCACGTGGCTGATCATGCACTGATCACATGACTGATCATGCACTGATCACGTGGCTGATCATGCACTGATCACGTGGCTATCATGCACTGATCACGTGGCTGATCATGCACTGATCACGTAGCTATCATGCACTGATCACGTGACTGATCATGCACTGATCACGTACTGATCATGCACTGATCACGTGGCTGATCATGCACTGATCACGTGGCTGATCATGCACTGATCACGTGGCTGATCACACATGATCACGTGACTGATCATGCACTGATCACGTGGCTATCATGCACTGATCACGTGCTGATCATGCACTGATCACGTGGATATCATGCACTGATCACGTGGCTGATCATGCACTATCACATGACTGATCATGCACTGATCACGTGGCTATCATGCACTGATCACGTGGCTATCATGCACTGATCACGTGGCTGATCATGCACTGATCACGTAGCTATCATGCACTGATCACGTGACTGATCATGCACTGATCACGTGGCTGATCATGCACTGATCACGTGGCTGATCATGCACTGATCACGTGGCTGATCATGCACTGATCACGTGACTGATCATGCACTGATCACGTGGCTATCATGCACTGATCACGTGGCTGATCATGCACTGATCACGTGGCTGATCATGCACTGATCACGTGGCTGATCATGCACTGATCACGTGACTGATCATGCACTGATCACGTGACTGATCATGCACTGATCACGTGGCTATCATGCACTGCTCACGTGGCTGTCATGCAATGATCACGTAGCTACCATATACTGGTCACGTGACTGATCATGCACTGATCACGTAAATGATCATGCACTGATCACGTGACTGATCATGCACTGATCACGTGACTGATCATGCACTGATCACGTGGCTATCATGCACTGCTCACGTGGCTGATCATGCAACGATCACGTAGCAACCATGTACTGGTCACGTGACTGATCATGCACTGATCACGTAATTGATCATGCACTGATCACGTGGCTCATCATGCACTGATCACGTGGCTGATCACACATGATCACGTGACTGATCATGCACTGATCACGTGGCTATCATGCACTGATCACGTGGCTGTCATGCACTGATCACGTGGCTGATCATGCACTGATCACGTGACTGATCATGCACTGATCACGTGGCTGATCATGCACTGATCACGTGGCTATCATGCACTGATCACGTGGCTATCATGCACTGATCACGTGGCTGATCATGCAATGATCACGTAGCTACCATGCACTGATCACGTGACTGATCATGCACTGATCACGTATTGATCATGCACTGATCACGTGGCTGATCATGCACTGATCACGTGGCTGATCATGCACTGATCACGTGACTGATCATGCACTGATCACGTGACTGATCATGCACTGATCACGTGGCTATCATGCACTGATCACGTGGCTGATCATGCACTGATCACGTGACTGATCATGCACTGATCACGTGGCTGATCATGCACTGATCACGTGACTGATCATGCACTGATCACGTGACTGATCATGCACTGATCACGTGGCTATCATGCACTGATCACGTGGCTGATCATGCCATGATCACGCAGCTACCATGTACTGGTCACATGACTGATCATGCACTGATCACGTGACTGATCATGCACTGATCACGTGGCTATCATGCACTATCACGTGGCTGATCATGCAATGATCATGTAGCTACCATGTACAGGTCACGTGAATGATCATGCACTGATCACGTGACTGATCATGCACTGATCACGTGGCTATCATGCACTGATCACGTGACTGATCATGCACTGATCACGTCTATATCATGCACTGATCACATGACTGATCATGCACTGATCACGTGGCTGATCATGCACTGATCACGTGACTGATCATGCACTGATCACGTGGCTGATCATGCACTGATCACGTGACTGATCATGCACTGATCACGTGGCTATCATGCACTGATCACGTGGCTGATCATGCACTGATCACGTGGCTGATCACACACTGTCACGTGACATATCATGCACTGATCACGTGGCACTCATGCACTGATCACGTGGCTGATCATACACTGATCACGTAACTCATGCACACATCACGTGGCTATCATGCACTGATCACGTGGCTGTCATGGAATGATCACGTAGCAACCATATACTGGTCACGTGACTGATCATGCACTGATCACGTAAATGATCATGCACTGATCACGTGACTGATCATGCACTGATCACGTGACTGATCATGCACTGATCACGTGGCTATCATGCACTGCTCACGTGGCTGATCATGCAACGATCACGTAGCAACCATGTACTGGTCACGTGACTGATCATGCACTGATCACGTAATTGATCATGCACTGATCACGTGGCTGATCACACATGATCACGTGACTGATCATGCACTGATCACGTGGCTGATCATGCACTGATCACGTGGCTGATCATGCACTGATCACGTGGATATCATGCACTGATCACGTGGCTGATCATGCACTGATCACGTGTCTGATCATGCACTGATCACGTGGCTGATCATGCACTGATCACGTGACTGATCATGCACTGATCACGTGGCTATCATGCACTGATCACGTGGCTGATCATGCACTGATCACGTGGCTGATCACACACTGTCACGTGACTATCATGCACTGATCACGTGGCACTCATGCACTGATCACGTGGCTGATCATACACTGATCACGTAACTCATGCACACATCACGTGGCTATCATGCACTGATCACGTGGCTGTCATGCAATGATCACGTAGCAACCATATACTGGTCACGTGACTGATCATGCACTGATCACGTAACTGATCATGCACTGATCACGTGACTGATCATGCACTGATCACGTGGCTATCATGCACTGATCACGTGGCTGATCATGCACGATCACGTAGCAACCATGTACTGATCACGTGACTGATCATGCACTGATCACGTAATTGATCATGCACTGATCACGTGGCTCATCATGCACTGATCACGTGGCTGATCACACATGATCACGTGACTGATCATGCACTGATCACGTGGCTATCATGCACTGATCACGTGGCTGTCATGCACTGATCACGTGGATATCATGCACTGATCACGTGGCTGATCACACACGATCACATGACTGATCATGCACTGATCACGTGGCTATCATGCACTGATCACGTGGCTATCATGCACTGATCACGTGGCTGATCATGCACTGATCACGTAGCTATCATGCACTGATCACGTGACTGATCATGCACTGATCACGTGGCTGATCATGCACTGATCACGTGGCTGATCATGCACTGATCACGTGGCTGATCATGCACTGATCACGTGACTGATCATGCACTGATCACGTGGCTATCATGCACTGATCACGTGGCTGACATGCACTGATCACGTGGCTGATCATGCACTGATCACGTGGCTGATCATGCACTGATCACGTGACTGATCATGCACTGATCACGTGACTGATCATGCACTGATCACGTGGCTATCATGCACTGCTCACGTGGCTGTCATGCAATGATCACGTAGCTACCATATACTGGTCACGTGACTGATCATGCACTGATCACGTAAATGATCATGCACTGATCACGTGACTGATCATGCACTGATCACGTGACTGATCATGCACTGATCACGTGGCTATCATGCACTGCTCACGTGGCTGATCATGCAACGATCACGTAGCAACCATGTACTGTCACGTGACTGATCATGCACTGATCACGTAATTGATCATGCACTGATCACGTGGCTCATCATGCACTGATCACGTGGCTGATCACACATGATCACGTGACTGATCATGCACTGATCACGTGGCTATCATGCACTGATCACGTGGCTGTCATGCACTGATCACGTGGCTGATCATGCACTGATCACGTGACTGATCATGCACTGATCACGTGGCTGATCATGCTGATCACGTGGCTATCATGCACTGATCACGTGGCTATCATGCACTGATCACGTGGCTGATCATGCAATGATCACGTAGCTATCATGCACTGATCACGTGACTGATCATGCACTGATCACGTATTGATCATGCACTGATCACGTGGCTGATCATGCACTGATCACGTGGCTGATCATGCACTGATCACGTGACTGATCATGCACTGATCACGTGACTGATCATGCACTGATCACGTGGCTATCATGCACTGATCACGTGGCTGATCATGCACTGATCACGTGACTGATCATGCACTGATCACGTGGCTGATCATGCACTGATCACGTGACTGATCATGCACTGATCACGTGACTGATCATGCACTGATCACGTGGCTATCATGCACTGATCACGTGGCTGATCATGCATGATCACGCAGCTACCATGTACTGGTCACATGACTGATCATGCACTGATCACGTGACTGATCATGCACTGATCACGTGGCTATCATGCACTATCACGTGGCTGATCATGCAATGATCATGTAGCTACCATGTACAGGTCACGTGAATGATCATGCACTGATCACGTGACTGATCATGCACTGATCACGTGGCTATCATGCACTGATCACGTGACTGATCATGCACTGATCACGTCTATATCATGCACTGATCACATGACTGATCATGCACTGATCACGTGGATGATCATGCACTGATCACGTGACTGATCATGCACTGATCACGTGGCTGATCATGCACTGATCACGTGACTGATCATGCACTGATCACGTGGCTATCATGCACTGATCACGTGGCTGATCATGCACTGATCACGTGGCTGATCATGCACTGATCACGTGACTATCATGCACTGATCACGTGGCACTCATGCACTGATCACGTGGCTGATCATACACTGATCACGTAACTCATGCACTGATCACGTGGCTATCATGCACTGATCACGTGGCTGTCATGCAATGATCACGTAGCAACCATATACTGGTCACGTGACTGATCATGCACTGATCACGTAAATGATCATGCACTGATCACGTGACTGATCATGCACTGATCACGTGACTGATCATGCACTGATCACGTGGCTATCATGCACTGATCACGTGGCTGATCATGCACGATCACGTAGCAACCATGTACTGGTCACGTGACTGATCATGCACTGATCACGTAATTGATCATGCACTGATCACGTGGCTGATCACACATGATCACGTGACTGATCATGCACTGATCACGTGGCTGATCATGCACTGATCACGTGGCTGATCATGCACTGATCACGTGGATATCATGCACTGATCACGTGGCTGATCATGCACTGATCACGTGTCTGATCATGCACTGATCACGTGGCTGATCATGCACTGATCACGTAACTGATCATGCACTGATCACGTGGCTATCATGCACTGATCACGTGGCTGATCATGCACTGATCACGTGGCTGATCACACACTGTCACGTGACTATCATGCACTGATCACGTGGCACTCATGCACTGATCACGTGGCTGATCATACACTGATCACGTAACTCATGCACTGATCACGTGGCTATCATGCACTGATCACGTGGCTGTCATGCAATGATCACGTAGCAACCATATACTGGTCACGTGACTGATCATGCACTGATCACGTGACTGATCATGCACTGATCACGTGACTGATCATGCACTGATCACGTGGCTATCATGCACTGATCACGTGGCTGATCATGCAACGATCACGTAGCAACCATGTACTGGTCACGTGACTGATCATGCACTGATCACGTAATTGATCATGCACTGATCACGTGGCTCATCATGCACTGATCACGTGGCTGATCACACATGATCACGTGACTGATCATGCACTGATCACGTGGCTATCATGCACTGATCACGTGGCTGTCATGCACTGATCACGTGGATATCATGCACTGATCACGTGGCTGATCACACACGTATCACGTGACTGATCATGCACTGATCACGTGGCTATCATGCACTGATCACGTGGCTATCATGCACTGATCACGTGGCTGATCATGCACTGATCACGTAGCTATCATGCACTGATCACGTGACTGATCATGCACTGATCACGTGGCTGATCATGCACTGATCACGTGGCTGATCATGCACTGATCACGTGGCTGATCATGCACTGATCACGTGACTGATCATGCACTGATCACGTGGCTATCATGCACTGATCACGTGGCTGATCATGCACTGATCACGTGACTGATCATGCACTGATCACGTGGCTGATCATGCACTGATCACGTGACTGATCATGCACTGATCACGTGACTGATCATGCACTGATCACGTGGCTATCATGCACTGATCACGTGGCTGTCATGCAATGATCACGTAGCAACCATATACTGGTCACGTGACTGATCATGCACTGATCACGTAACTGATCATGCACTGATCACGTGACTGATCATGCACTGATCACGTGACTGATCATGCACTGATCACGTGGCTATCATGCACTGCTCACGTGGCTGATCATGCACTGATCACGTAGCAACCATGCACTGATCACGTGACTGATCATGCACTGATCACGTAATTGATCATGCACTGATCACGTGGCTGATCATGCACTGATCACGTGGCTGATCACACATGATCACGTGACTGATCATGCACTGATCACGTGGCTATCATGCACTGATCACGTGGCTGATCATGCACTGATCACGTGGCTGATCATGCACTGATCACGTGACTGATCATGCACTGATCACGTGGCTGATCATGCACTGATCACGTGGCTATCATGCACTGATCACGTGGCTGATCATGCACTGATCACGTGCTATCATGCACTGATCACGTGACTGATCATGCACTGATCACGTAATTGATCATGCACTGATCACGTGGCTGATCATGCACTGATCACGTGGCTGATCATGCACTGATCACGTGACTGATCATGCACTGATCACGTGACTGATCATGCACTGATCACGTGGCTATCATGCACTGATCACGTGGCTGATCATGCACTGATCACGTGGCTGATCATGCACTGATCACGTGACTGATCATGCACTGATCACGTGACTGATCATGCACTGATCACGTGGCTATCATGCACTGATCACGTGGCTGATCATGCATGATCACGTAGCTATCATGCACTGATCACGTGACTGATCATGCACTGATCACGTGACTGATCATGCACTGATCACGTGGCTATCATGCACTGATCACGTGGCTGATCATGCACTGATCACGTAGCTATCATGCACTGATCACGTGACTGATCATGCACTGATCACGTGACTGATCATGCACTGATCACGTGGCTATCATGCACTGATCACGTGACTGATCATGCACTGATCACGTGATATCATGCACTGATCACGTGACTGATCATGCACTGATCACGTGGCTGATCATGCACTGATCACGTGACTGATCATGCACTGATCACGTGGCTGATCATGCACTGATCACGTGACTGATCATGCACTGATCACGTGGCTATCATGCACTGATCACGTGACTGATCATGCACTGATCACGTGGCTGATCATGCACTGATCACGTGACTGATCATGCACTGATCATGTGGCATCATGCACTGATCACGTGGCTGATCATGCACTGATACCGTGACTGAGCATGGACTGATCACATGACTATCATGTAGTGATCACGTGACTTAATGGCGCTGATCATGTGACTGATCATGCGCTGATCATGTTTGCTATCATACACTGATCATGTGCCTCTGGAGGCAATAAACAAAGAGCTGAGTAGGCACGAATCAAACAGTCAGCAGGCAATAATCATGGAACTCTGTGAGGAATCATGCTGCTCAGCTGGCAATAATCAAGCAGCTGAGCAGGCAGGAATTACGCAGCACAGCTGGCAATTGTCAAGCAGATGACAGGCAGGAATCGTGCAGCTCAGCTGGCAATTGTCAAGCAGATGAGCAGACAGTAATCACGCAGCTCAGCAGGCCCAGATCACGTGACTGAGCATGCACTGTTCACGTGGCTGATCATACACTGATCACGTGATGATCATGCACTGATCACTTGGATATCATGCACTGATCACGTGGCTGATCATACACTGTTCACGTGTCTGACCATGCACTGATCACGTGGCTGATCATACACTGCTCACGTAACTGATCATGCACTGATCACGTGGCTATCATGCACTGATCACGTGGCTGAACATGCACTGTTCACGTGGCTGATCACACACCTGTCACGTGACATATCATGCACTGATCACGTGGCACTCATGCACTGATCACGTGGCTGATCATACTCTGCTCACGTACTCATGCACACATCACGTGGCTATCATGCACTGCTCACGTGGCTCGTCATGGAATGATCACGTAGCTACTGCACGTGACTGATCATGCACAGATCACGTAAATGATCATGCACTGTTCACGTGACTGATCATGTACTGATCACGTGACTGATCATGCACTGATCACGTGGCTATCATGCTCTGCTCACGTGGCTGATCATGCAACGATCACGTAGCAACCATGTACTGGTCACGTGACTGATCATGCACTGATCACGTAATTGATCCTGCACTGATCACGTGGCTCATCATGCACTGATCACGTGGCTGATCACACATGTATCACGTGACTGATCATGCACTGATCACGTGGCTCTCATGCACTGATCACGTGGCTGTCATGCACTGATCACGTGGATATCATGCACTGATCACGTGGCTGATCACACACGTATCACATGACTGATCATGCACTGATCACGTGGCTATCATGCACTGATCACGTGGCTGATCATGCAATGATCACGTAGCTACCATGTACTGGTCACGTGACTGATCATGCACTGATCACGTGATTGATCATGCACTGATCACGTGGCTGATCATGCACTGATCACGTGGCTGATCATGCACTGATCACGTGACTGATCATGCACTGATCACGTGACTGATCATGCACTGATCACGTGGCTATCATGCACTGATCACGTGGCTGATCATGCACTGATCACGTGCCTGATCATGCACTGATCACGTGGCTGATCATGCACTGATCACGTGACTGATCATGCACTGATCACGTGACTGATCATGCACTGATCACGTGGCTATCATGCACTGATCACGTGGCTGATCATGCATGATCACGCAGGTACCATGTACTGATCACATGACTGATCATGCACTGATCACGTGACTGATCATGCACTGATCACGTGGCTATCATGCACTGATCACGTGGCTGATCATGCAATGATCACGTAGCTACCATGTACTGGTCACGTGACTGATCATGCACTGATCACGTAATTGATCATGCACTGATCACGTGGCTGATCATGCACTGATCACGTGGCTGATCACACATGATCACGTGACTGATCATGCACTGATCACGTGGCTATCATGCACTGATCACGTGACTGATCATGCACTGATCACGTGGATATCATGCACTGATCACGTGGCTGATCATACACTGATCACGTGACTGATCATGCACTGATCACGTGGCTATCATGCACTGATCACGTGGCTATCATGCACTGATCACGTGGCTGATCATGCACTGATCACGTAGCTATCATGCACTGATCACGTGACTGATCATGCACTGATCACGTAATTGATCATGCACTGATCACGTGGCTGATCATGCACTGATCACGTGGCTGATCACACATGATCACGTGACTGATCATGCACTGATCACGTGGCTATCATGCACTGATCACGTGGCTGATCATGCACTGATCACGTGGCTATCATGCACTGATCACGTGGCTGATCACACACTATCACGTGACTGATCATGCACTGATCACGTGGCTGATCATGCACTGATCACGTGGCTATCATGCACTGATCACGTGGCTGATCATGCACTGATCACGTGGCTATCATGCACTGATCACGTGACTGATCATGCACTGATCACGTGATTGATCATGCACTGATCACGTGGCTGATCATGCACTGATCACGTGGCTGATCATGCACTGATCACGTGACTGATCATGCACTGATCACGTGACTGATCATGCACTGATCACGTGGCTGATCATGCACTGATCACGTGGCTGATCACACATGATCACGTGACTGATCATGCACTGATCACGTGACTGATCATGCACTGATCACGTGGCTATCATGCACTGATCACGTGGCTATCATGCACTGATCACGTGACTGATCATGCACTGATCACGTGACTGATCATGCACTGATCACGTGACTGATCATGCACTGATCACGTGGCTATCATGCACTGATCACGTGGCTGATCATGCACTGATCACGCAGCTACCATGCACTGGTCACATGACTGATCATGCACTGATCACATGACTGATCATGCACTGATCACGTGGCTTATCATGCACTGATCATGTGACTGATCATGCACTGATCATGTTTGCTATCACACACTGATCATGTGCCTCTGGAGGCAATGAACATAGAGCTGAGTAGGCAGGAATCAGTCAGCAGGCAATAATCATGGAACTCAGCTCTGAGAATCATGCTGCTCAGCTGGCAATAATCAAGCAGCTGAGCAGGCAGGAATTACGCAGCTCAGCTGGCAATTGTCAAGCAGATGAGCAGACAGTAATCACGCAGCTCAGCAGGCACTGATCACGTGACTGAGCATGCACTGATCACGTGGCTGATCACACACTGATCACGTGACTGATCATGCACTGATCACGTGACTGATCATGCACTGATCACGTGGCTATCATGCACTGATCACGTGGCTGATCATGCACTGATCACGGACTGATCATGCACTGATCACGGGCTATCATGCACTGATCATGACTGATCATGCACTGATCACGTGGCTGATCATGCACTGATCACGTGACTGATCATGCACTGATCACGTGACTGATCATGCACTGATCACGTGGCTGATCATGCACTGATCACGTGGCTATCATGCACTGATCACGTGGCTGATCATGCACTGATCACGTGGCTATCATGCACTGATCACGTGACTGATCATGCACTGATCACGTAACTGATCATGCACTGATCACGTGGCTGATCATGCACTGATCACGTGGCTGATCATGCACTGATCACGTGACTGATCATGCACTGATCACGTGACTGATCATGCACTGATCACGTGGCTATCATGCACTGATCACGTGGCTGATCATGCACTGATCACGTGGCTGATCATGCACTGATCACGTGGCTGATCATGCACTGATCACGTGACTGATCATGCACTGATCACGTGGCTGATCATGCACTGATCACGTGGCTGATCATGCACTGATCACGTGACTGATCATGCACTGATCACGTGACTGATCATGCACTGATCACGTGGCTATCATGCACTGATCACGTGGCTGATCATGCACTGATCACGTGGCTGATCATGCACTGATCACGTGGCTGATCATGCACTGATCACGTGACTGATCATGCACTGATCACGTGACTGATCATGCACTGATCACGTGGCTATCATGCACTGCTCACGTGGCTGATCATGCATGATCACGCAGCTACCATGTACTGGTCACATGACTGATCATGCACTGATCACGTGACTGATCATGCAGTGATCACGTGGCTATCATGCACTACTCACGTGGCTGATCATGCAATGATCATGTAGCTACCATGTACAGGTCACGTGAATGATCATACACCCATCAGGTGACTGATCATGCACTGATCACGTGGCTATCATGCACTGATCACGAGACTGATCATGCACTGATCACGTCTATATCATGCACTGATCACATGACTGCCCATGCACTGATCACGTGGATGATCATACACTAATCATGTGACAGATCATGCACTGATCACGTGGCTGATCATGCACTGATACCGTGACTGAGCATGGACTGATCACATGACTATCATGTAGTGATCACGTGACTTAATGGCGCTGATCATGTGACTGATCATGCGCTGATCATGTTTGCTATCATACACTGATCATGTGCCTCTGGAGGCAATAAACAAAGAGCTGAGTAGGCACGAATCAAACAGTCAGCAGGCAATAATCATGGAACTCAGGTGTGAGGAATCATGCTGCTCAGCTGGCAATAATCAAGCAGCTGAGCAGGCAGGAATTACGCAGCACAGCTGGCAATTGTCAAGCAGATGACAGGCAGGAATCGTGCAGCTCAGCTGGCAATTGTCAAGCAGATGAGCAGACAGTAATCACGCAGCTCAGCAGGCCCAGATCACGTGACTGAGCATGCACTGTTCACGTGGCTGATCATACACTGATCACGTGATTGATCATGCACTGATCACTTGGATATCATGCACTGATCACGTGGCTGATCATACACTGTTCACGTGTCTGACCATGCACTGATCACGTGGCTGATCATACACTGCTCACGTAACTGATCATGCACTGATCACGTGGCTATCATGCACTGATCACGTGGCTGAACATGCACTGTTCACGTGGCTGATCACACACCTGTCACGTGACATATCATGCACTGATCACGTGGCACTCATGCACTGATCACGTGGCTGATCATACTCTGCTCACGTAACTCATCATGCACACATCACGTGGCTATCATGCACTGCTCACGTGGCTCGTCATGGAATGATCACGTAGCTACCATATACTGGTCACGTGACTGATCATGCACAGATCACGTAAATGATCATGCACTGTTCACGTGACTGATCATGTACTGATCACGTGACTGATCATGCACTGATCACGTGGCTGATCATGCACTGATCACGTGGCTGATCATGCACTGATCACGTGGCTGATCATGCACTGATCACGTGACTGATCATGCACTGATCACGTGGCTGATCATGCACTGATCACGTGGCTGATCATGCACTGATCACGTGACTGATCATGCACTGATCACGTGACTGATCATGCACTGATCACGTGACTGATCATGCACTGATCACGTGGCTGATCATGCACTGATCACGTGGCTGATCATGCACTGATCACGTGGCTGATCATGCACTGATCACGTGACTGATCATGCACTGATCACGTGGCTATCATGCACTGATCACGTGGCTATCATGCACTGATCACGTGGCTGATCATGCACTGATCACGTGACTGATCATGCACTGATCACGGCTGATCATGCACTGATCACGTGACTGATCATGCACTGATCACGTGGCTGATCATGCACTGATCACGTGACTGATCATGCACTGATCACGTGACTGATCATGCACTGATCACGTGGCTATCATGCACTGATCACGTGGCTATCATGCACTGATCACGTGACTGATCATGCACTGATCACGTGACTGATCATGCACTGATCACGTGGCTATCATGCACTGATCACGTGGCTGATCATGCACTGATCACGTGACTGATCATGCACTGATCACGTGGCTGATCATGCACTGATCACGTGACTGATCATGCACTGATCACGTGGCTATCATGCACTGATCACGTGGCTATCATGCACTGATCACGTGGCTGATCATGCACTGATCACGTAGCTATCATGCACTGATCACGTGACTGATCATGCACTGATCACGTGACTGATCATGCACTGATCACGTGGCTGATCATGCACTGATCACGTGGCTGATCATGCACTGATCACGTGACTGATCATGCACTGATCACGTGACTGATCATGCACTGATCACGTGGCTATCATGCACTGATCACGTGGCTGATCATGCACTGATCACGTGACTGATCATGCACTGATCACGTGGCTGATCATGCACTGATCACGTGACTGATCATGCACTGATCACGTGACTGATCATGCACTGATCACGTGGCTATCATGCACTGATCACGTGGCTGATCATGCATGATCACGCAGCTATCATGCACTGATCACGTGACTGATCATGCACTGATCACGTGACTGATCATGCACTGATCACGTGGCTATCATGCACTGATCACGTGGCTATCATGCACTGATCACGTGGCTGATCATGCACTGATCACGTAGCTATCATGCACTGATCACGTGACTGATCATGCACTGATCACGTAACTGATCATGCACTGATCACGTGGCTGATCATGCACTGATCACGTGACTGATCATGCACTGATCACGTGACTGATCATGCACTGATCACGTGGCTATCATGCACTGATCACGTGGCTGATCATGCACTGATCACGTGACTGATCATGCACTGATCACGTGGCTGATCATGCACTGATCACGTGACTGATCATGCACTGATCACGTGACTGATCATGCACTGATCACGTGGCTATCATGCACTGATCACGTGGCTGATCATGCATGATCACGCAGCTACCATGCACTGGTCACGTGACTGATCATGCACTGATCACGTGACTGATCATGCACTGATCACGTGGCTATCATGCACTGATCACGTGGCTGATCATGCACTGATCACGTAGCTACCATGTACTGATCACGTGACTGATCATGCACTGATCACGTGACTGATCATGCACTGATCACGTGGCTATCATGCACTGATCACGTGACTGATCATGCACTGATCACGTGACTGATCATGCACTGATCACGTGGCTGATCATGCACTGATCACGTGACTGATCATGCACTGATCACGTGGCTATCATGCACTGATCACGTGGCTGATCATGCACTGATCACGTGACTGATCATGCACTGATCACGTGGCTGATCATGCACTGATCACGTGACTGATCATGCACTGATCACGTGACTGATCATGCACTGATCACGTGGCTATCATGCACTGATCACGTGGCTGATCATGCATGATCACGTGGCTATCATGCACTGATCACGTGACTGATCATGCACTGATCACGTGACTGATCATGCACTGATCACGTGGCTATCATGCACTGATCACGTGGCTGATCATGCACTGATCACGTAGCTATCATGCACTGATCACGTGACTGATCATGCACTGATCACGTGACTGATCATGCACTGATCACGTGGCTGATCATGCACTGATCACGTGGCTGATCATGCACTGATCACGTGGCTGATCATGCACTGATCACGTGACTGATCATGCACTGATCACGTGACTGATCATGCACTGATCACGTGGCTATCATGCACTGATCACGTGGCTGATCATGCACTGATCACGTGGCTGATCATGCACTGATCACGTGACTGATCATGCACTGATCACGTGACTGATCATGCACTGATCACGTGGCTATCATGCACTGATCACGTGGCTGATCATGCAATGATCACGTAGCTACCATGTACTGGTCACGTGACTGATCATGCACTGATCACGTGACTGATCATGCACTGATCACGTGGCTGATCATGCACTGATCACGTGGCTGATCATGCACTGATCACGTGACTGATCATGCACTGATCACGTGGCTGATCATGCACTGATCACGTGGCTGATCATGCACTGATCACGTGGCTGATCATGCACTGATCACGTGACTGATCATGCACTGATCACGTCTATATCATGCACTGATCACATGACTGATCATGCACTGATCACGTGGATGATCATACACTAATCACGTGACAGATCATGCACTGATCACGTGGCTGATCATGCACTGATACCGTGACTGAGCATGGACTGATCACATGACTATCATGTAGTGATCACGTGACTTAATGGCGCTGATCATGTGACTGATCATGCGCTGATCATGTTTGCTATCATACACTGATCATGTGCCTCTGGAGGCAATAAACAAAGAGCTGAGTAGGCACGAATCAAACAGTCAGCAGGCAATAATCATGGAACTCAGGTGTGAGGAATCATGCTGCTCAGCTGGCAATAATCAAGCAGCTGAGCAGGCAGGAATTACGCAGCACAGCTGGCAATTGTCAAGCAGATGACAGGCAGGAATCGTGCAGCTCAGCTGGCAATTGTCAAGCAGATGAGCAGACAGTAATCACGCAGCTCAGCAGGCCCTGATCACGTGACTGAGCATGCACTGTTCACGTGGCTGATCATACACTGATCACGTGATGATCATGCACTGATCACGTGGATATCATGCACTGATCACGTGGCTGATCATACACTGATCACGTGTCTGATCATGCACTGATCACGTGGCTGATCATGCACTGATCACGTGGCTGATCATGCACTGATCACGTGGCTGATCATGCACTGATCACGTGGCACTCATGCACTGATCACGTGGCTGATCATGCACTGATCACGTGACTGATCATGCACTGATCACGTGGCTATCATGCACTGATCACGTGGCTGATCATGCAATGATCATGTAGCTACCATGTACAGGTCACGTGAATGATCATACACCCATCAGGTGACTGATCATGCACTGATCACGTGGCTATCATCACGAGACTGATCATGCACTGATCACGTCTATATCATGCACTGATCACATGACTGCCCATGCACTGATCACGTGGATGATCATACACTGATCATGTGACAGATCATGCACTGATCACGTGGCTGATCATGCACTGATACCGTGACTGAGCATGGACTGATCACATGACTATCATGTAGTGATCACGTGACTTAATGGCGCTGATCATGTGACTGATCATGCACTGATCATGTTTGCTATCATACACTGATCATGTGCCTCTGGAGGCAATAAACAAAGAGCTGAGTAGGCACGAATCAAACAGTCAGCAGGCAATAATCATGGAACTCAGGTGTGAGGAATCATGCTGCTCAGCTGGCAATAATCAAGCAGCTGAGCAGGCAGGAATTACGCAGCACAGCTGGCAATTGTCAAGCAGATGACAGGCAGGAATCGTGCAGCTCAGCTGGCAATTGTCAAGCAGATGAGCAGACAGTAATCACGCAGCTCAGCAGGCCCTGATCACGTGACTGAGCATGCACTGTTCACGTGGCTGATCATACACTGATCACGTGATGATCATGCACTGATCACGTGGATATCATGCACTGATCACGTGGCTGATCATGCACTGATCACGTGGCTACCATGCACTGATCACGTGACTGATCATGCACTGATCACGTAACTGATCATGCACTGATCACGTGGCTGATCATGCACTGATCACGTGACTGATCATGCACTGATCACGTGGCTGATCATGCACTGATCACGTGGCTATCATGCACTGATCACGTGACTGATCATGCACTGATCACGTGGCTGATCATGCACTGATCACGTGGCTATCATGCACTGATCACGTGACTGATCATGCACTGATCACGTGGCTATCATGCACTGATCACGTGGCTGATCATGCACTGATCACGTAGCTACCATGTACTGGTCACGTGACTGATCATGCACTGATCACGTGACTGATCATGCACTGATCACGTGGCTTATCATGCACTGATCATGTGACTGATCATGCGCTGATCATGTTTGGTATCATACACTGATCATGTGCCTCTGGAGGCAATGAACATAGAGCTGAGTAGGCAGGAAACAGTCAGCAGGCTATAATCATGGAACTCAGCTCTGAGAAATCATGCTGCTCAGCTGGCAATAATCAAGTAGATGAGCAGGCAGGAATTATGCAGCACAGTGGCAATTGTCAAGCAGATGACAGGCAGGAATCGTGCAGCTCAGCTGGCAATTGTCAAGCAGATGAGCAGACAGTAATCACGCAGCTCAGCAGGCCCTGATCACGTGACTGAGCATGCACTGTTCACGTGGCTGATCATACACTGATCACGTGACTGATCATGCACTGATCACGTGGCTATCATGCACTGATCACGTGACTGATCATGCACTGATCACGTAATATCATGCACTGATCACGTGGCTGATCATGCACTGATCACGTGGCTGATCATGCACTGATCACGTGACTGATCATGCACTGATCACGTGGCTATCATGCACTGATCACGTGGCTGATCATGCACTGATCACGTGACTGATCATGCACTGATCACGGCGCTATCATGCACTGATCACGTGACTGATCATGCACTGATCACGTGGCTGATCATGCACTGATCACGTGACTGATCATGCACTGATCACGTGACTGATCATGCACTGATCACGTGGCTATCATGCACTGATCACGTGGCTATCATGCACTGATCACGTGACTGATCATGCACTGATCACGTGACTGATCATGCACTGATCACGTGGCTCATGCACTGATCACGTGGCTGATCATGCACTGATCACGTGGATATCATGCACTGATCACGTGGCTGATCATGCACTGATCACGTGACTGATCATGCACTGATCACGTGGCTGATCATGCACTGATCACGTGGCTATCATGCACTGATCACGTGGCTGATCATGCACTGATCACGTAGCTATCATGCACTGATCACGTGACTGATCATGCACTGATCACGTAATTGATCATGCACTGATCACGTGGCTGATCATGCACTGATCACGTGGCTGATCATGCACTGATCACGTGACTGATCATGCACTGATCACGTGACTGATCATGCACTGATCACGTGGCTATCATGCACTGATCACGTGGCTGATCATGCACTGATCACGTGACTGATCATGCACTGATCACGTGGCTGATCATGCACTGATCACGTGACTGATCATGCACTGATCACGTGACTGATCATGCACTGATCACGTGGCTATCATGCACTGATCACGTGGCTGATCATGCATGATCACGTAGCTATCATGCACTGATCACGTGACTGATCATGCACTGATCACGTGACTGATCATGCACTGATCACGTGGCTATCATGCACTGATCACGTGGCTGATCATGCACTGATCACGTGGCTGATCATGCACTGATCACGTGACTGATCATGCACTGATCACGTGACTGATCATGCACTGATCACGTGGCTATCATGCACTGATCACGTGGCTGATCATGCACTGATCACGTAGCTACCATGTACTGGTCACGTGACTGATCATGCACTGATCACGTGACTGATCATGCACTGATCACGTGGCTGATCATGCACTGATCACGTGGCTGATCATGCACTGATCACGTGACTGATCATGCACTGATCACGTGGCTGATCATGCACTGATCACGTGGCTGATCATGCACTGATCACGTGGCTATCATGCACTGATCACGAGACTGATCATGCACTGATCACGTCTATATCATGCACTGATCACATGACTGCCCATGCACTGATCACGTGGATGATCATACACTAATCATGTGACAGATCATGCACTGATCACGTGGCTGATCATGCACTGATACCGTGACTGAGCATGGACTGATCACATGACTATCATGTAGTGATCACGTGACTTAATGGCGCTGATCATGTGACTGATCATGCGCTGATCATGTTTGCTATCATACACTGATCATGTGCCTCTGGAGGCAATAAACAAAGAGCTGAGTAGGCACGAATCAAACAGTCAGCAGGCAATAATCATGGAACTCAGGTGTGAGGAATCATGCTGCTCAGCTGGCAATAATCAAGCAGCTGAGCAGGCAGGAATTACGCAGCACAGCTGGCAATTGTCAAGCAGATGACAGGCAGGAATCGTGCAGCTCAGCTGGCAATTGTCAAGCAGATGAGCAGACAGTAATCACGCAGCTCAGCAGGCCCAGATCACGTGACTGAGCATGCACTGTTCACGTGGCTGATCATACACTGATCACGTGATGATCATGCACTGATCACTTGGATATCATGCACTGATCACGTGGCTGATCATACACTGTTCACGTGTCTGACCATGCACTGATCACGTGGCTGATCATACACTGCTCACGTAACTGATCATGCACTGATCACGTGGCTATCATGCACTGATCACGTGGCTGAACATGCACTGTTCACGTGGCTGATCACACACCTGTCACGTGACATATCATGCACTGATCACGTGGCACTCATGCACTGATCACGTGGCTGATCATACTCTGCTCACGTATCTCATGCACACATCACGTGGCTATCATGCACTGCTCACGTGGCTCGTCATGGAATGATCACGTAGCTACCATATACTGGTCACGTGACTGATCATGCACTGATCACGTAAATGATCATGCACTGTTCACGTGACTGATCATGTACTGATCACGTGACTGATCATGCACTGATCACGTGGCTGATCATGCACTGATCACGTGGCTGATCATGCACTGATCACGTGGCTGATCACACATGATCACGTGACTGATCATGCACTGATCACGTGGCTCTCATGCACTGATCACGTGGCTGTCATGCACTGATCACGTGGATATCATGCACTGATCACGTGGCTGATCACACACGTATCACGTGACTGATCATGCACTGATCACGTGGCTATCATGCACTGATCACGTGGCTATCATGCACTGATCACGTGGCTGATCATGCAATGATCACGTAGCTACCATGTACTGGTCACGTGACTGATCATGCACTGATCACGTAATTGATCATGCACTGATCACGTGGCTGATCATGCACTGATCACGTGGCTGATCATGCACTGATCACGTGACTGATCATGCACTGATCACGTGACTGATCATGCACTGATCACGTGGCTATCATGCACTGATCACTTGGCTGGACATACACTGATCACGTGCCTGATCATGCACTGATCACGTGGCTGATCATGCACTGATCACGTGACTGATCATGCACTGATCACGTGTCTGATCATGCACTGATCACGTGGCTATCATGCACTGCTCACGTGGCTGATCATGCCATGATCACGCAGCTACCATGTACTGGTCACATGACTGATCATGCACTGATCACGTGACTGATCATGCACTGATCACGTGGCTATCATGCACTACTCACGTGGCTGATCATGCAATGATCATGTAGCTACCATGTACAGGTCACGTGAATGATCATACACCCATCAGGTGACTGATCATGCACTGATCACGTGACTGATCATGCACTGATCACGTGGCTGATCATGCACTGATCACGTGGCTGATCATGCACTGATCACGTGGCTGATCATGCACTGATACCGTGACTGAGCATGGACTGATCACATGACTATCATGTAGTGATCACGTGACTTAATGGCGCTGATCATGTGACTGATCATGCGCTGATCATGTTTGCTATCATACACTGATCATGTGCCTCTGGAGGCAATAAACAAAGAGCTGAGTAGGCACGAATCAAACAGTCAGCAGGCAATAATCATGGAACTCAGTGTGAGGAATCATGCTGCTCAGCTGGCAATAATCAAGCAGCTGAGCAGGCAGGAATTACGCAGCACAGCTGGCAATTGTCAAGCAGATGACAGGCAGGAATCGTGCAGCTCAGCTGGCAATTGTCAAGCAGATGAGCAGACAGTAATCACGCAGCTCAGCAGGCCCTGATCACGTGACTGAGCATGCACTGTTCACGTGGCTGATCATACACTGATCACGTGATTGATCATGCACTGATCACTTGGATATCATGCACTGATCACGTGGCTGATCATACACTGTTCACGTGTCTGACCATGCACTGATCACGTGGCTGATCATACACTGCTCACGTAACTGATCATGCACTGATCACGTGGCTATCATGCACTGATCACGTGGCTGATCATGCACTGATCACGTGGCTGATCACACATGATCACGTGACTGATCATGCACTGATCACGTGGCTATCATGCACTGATCACGTGGCTATCATGCACTGATCACGTGGCTATCATGCACTGATCACGTGGCTGATCACACTGATCACGTGACTGATCATGCACTGATCACGTGGCTATCATGCACTGATCACGTGGCTGATCATGCACTGATCACGTAGCTATCATGCACTGATCACGTGACTGATCATGCACTGATCACGTGACTGATCATGCACTGATCACGTGGCTGATCATGCACTGATCACGTGGCTATCATGCACTGATCACGTGGCTGATCATGCACTGATCACGCAGCTATCATGCACTGATCACGTGACTGATCATGCACTGATCACGTGACTGATCATGCACTGATCACGTGGCTATCATGCACTGATCACGTGGCTGATCATGCACTGATCACGCAGCTATCATGCACTGTCACGTGACTGATCATGCACTGATCACGTGGCTGATCATGCACTGATCACGTGACTGATCATGCACTGATCACGTGACTGATCATGCACTGATCACGTGGCTATCATGCACTGATCACGTGGCTGATCATGCACTGATCACGTGCCTGATCATGCACTGATCACATGACTGATCATGCACTGATCACGTGACTGATCATGCACTGATCACGTGGCTGATCATGCACTGATCACGTGGCTGATCATGCACTGATCACGTGGCTGATCATGCACTGATACCGTGACTGAGCATGGACTGATCACATGACTATCATGTAGTGATCACGTGACTTAATGGCGCTGATCATGTGACTGATCATGCACTGATCATGTTTGCTATCATACACTGATCATGTGCCTCTGGAGGCAATAAACAAAGAGCTGAGTAGGCACGAATCAAACAGTCAGCAGGCAATAATCATGGAACTCAGCTGTGAGGAATCATGCTGCTCAGCTGGCAATAATCAAGCAGCTGAGCAGGCAGGAATTACGCAGCACAGCTGGCAATTGTCAAGCAGATGACAGGCAGGAATCGTGCAGCTCAGCTGGCAATTGTCAAGCAGATGAGCAGACAGTAATCACGCAGCTCAGCAGGCCCTGATCACGTGACTGAGCATGCACTGTTCACGTGGCTGATCATACACTGATCACGTGATTGATCATGCACTGATCACTTGGATATCATGCACTGATCACGTGGCTGATCATACACTGTTCACGTGTCTGACCATGCACTGATCACGTGGCTGATCATACACTGCTCACGTAACTGATCATGCACTGATCACGTGGCTGATCATGCACTGATCACGTGGCTGATCATGCACTGATCACGTGGCTGATCATGCACTGATCACGTGACTGATCATGCACTGATCACGTGACTGATCATGCACTGATCACGTGGCTGATCATGCACTGATCACGTGACTGATCATGCACTGATCACGTGACTGATCATGCACTGATCACGTGGCTTATCATGCACTGATCATGTGACTGATCATGTGCTGATCATGTTTGGTGTCACACACTGATCATGTGCATCTGGAGGCAATGAACAAAGAGCTGAGTAGGCATGAATCAGTCAGCAGGCTATAATCATGGAACTCAGCTCTGAGAAATCATGCTGCTCAGCTGGCAATAATCAAGTAGATGAGCAGGCAGGATTATGCAGCACAGGTGGCAATTGTCAAGCAGATGACAGGCAGGAATCGTGCATATCAGCTGGCAATTGTCAAGCAGATGAGCAGACAGTAATCACGCAGCTCATCATGCACTGATCACGTGACTGATCATGCACTGATCACGTGGCTGATCACACACTGATCACGTGACTGATCATGCACTGATCACGTGACTGTCATGCACTGATCACGTGGCTATCATGCACTGATCACGTGGCTGATCATGCACTGATCACGTGACTGATCATGCACTGATCACGTGACTGATCATGCACTGATCACGTGGCTGATCATGCACTGATCACGTGGCTGATCATGCACTGATCACGTGGCACTCATGCACTGATCACGTGGCTGATCATGCACTGATCACGTGACTGATCATGCACTGATCACGTGGCTATCATGCACACTCACGTGGCTGATCATGCAATGATCATGTAGCTACCATGTACAGGTCACGTGAATGATCATACACCCATCAGGTGACTGATCATGCACTGATCACGTGGCTATCATCACGAGACTGATCATGCACTGATCACGTCTATATCATGCACTGATCACATGACTGCCCATGCACTGATCACGTGGATGATCATACACTAATCATGTGACAGATCATGCACTGATCACGTGGCTGATCATGCACTGATACCGTGACTGAGCATGGACTGATCACATGACTATCATGTAGTGATCACGTGACTTAATGGCGCTGATCATGTGACTGATCATGCGCTGATCATGTTTGCTATCATACACTGATCATGTGCCTCTGGAGGCAATAAACAAAGAGCTGAGTAGGCACGAATCAAACAGTCAGCAGGCAATAATCATGGAACTCAGGTGTGAGGAATCATGCTGCTCAGCTGGCAATAATCAAGCAGCTGAGCAGGCAGGAATTACGCAGCACAGCTGGCAATTGTCAAGCAGATGACAGGCAGGAATCGTGCAGCTCAGCTGGCAATTGTCAAGCAGATGAGCAGACAGTAATCACGCAGCTCAGCAGGCCCTGATCACGTGACTGAGCATGCACTGTTCACGTGGCTGATCATACACTGATCACGTGATTGATCATGCACTGATCACTTGGATATCATGCACTGATCACGTGGCTGATCATACACTGTTCACGTGTCTGACCATGCACTGATCACGTGGCTGATCATACACTGCTCACGTAACTGATCATGCACTGATCACGTGGCTATCATGCACTGATCACGTGGCTGATCATGCACTGTTCACGTGGCTGATCACACACGTTTCACGTGACTGATCATGCACTGATCACGTGGCTATCATGCACTGATCACGTGGCTGATCATGCACTGATCACGTGGCATCATGCACGTGGCTGATCACACTGATCACGTGACTGATCATGCACTGATCACGTGGCTATCATGCACTGATCACGTGGCTGATCATGCACTGATCACGTAGCTATCATGCACTGATCACGTGACTGATCATGCACTGATCACGTGACTGATCATGCACTGATCACGTGGCTGATCATGCACTGATCACGTGGCTATCATGCACTGATCACGTGGCTGATCATGCACTGATCACGCAGCTATCATGCACTGATCACGTGACTGATCATGCACTGATCACGTGACTGATCATGCACTGATCACGTGGCTATCATGCACTGATCACGTGGCTGATCATGCACTGATCACGCAGCTACCATGTACTGTCACGTGACTGATCATGCACTGATCACGTGGCTGATCATGCACTGATCACGTGGCTGATCATGCACTGATCACGTGACTGATCATGCACTGATCACGTGGCTATCATGCACTGATCACGTGGCTGATCATGCACTGATCACGTGACTGATCATGCACTGATCACATGACTGATCATGCACTGATCACGTGACTGATCATGCACTGATCACGTGGCTGATCATGCACTGATCACGTGGCTGATCATGCACTGATCACGTGGCTGATCATGCACTGATACCGTGACTGAGCATGGACTGATCACATGACTATCATGTAGTGATCACGTGACTTAATGGCGCTGATCATGTGACTGATCATGCGCTGATCATGTTTGCTATCATACACTGATCATGTGCCTCTGGAGGCAATAAACAAAGAGCTGAGTAGGCACGAATCAAACAGTCAGCAGGCAATAATCATGGAACTCAGCTGTGAGGAATCATGCTGCTCAGCTGGCAATAATCAAGCAGCTGAGCAGGCAGGAATTACGCAGCACAGCTGGCAATTGTCAAGCAGATGACAGGCAGGAATCGTGCAGCTCAGCTGGCAATTGTCAAGCAGATGAGCAGACAGTAATCACGCAGCTCAGCAGGCCCTGATCACGTGACTGAGCATGCACTGTTCACGTGGCTGATCATACACTGATCACGTGATTGATCATGCACTGATCACTTGGATATCATGCACTGATCACGTGGCTGATCATACACTGTTCACGTGTCTGACCATGCACTGATCACGTGGCTGATCATACACTGCTCACGTAACTGATCATGCACTGATCACGTGGCTATCATGCACTGATCACGTGGCTGATCATGCACTGATCACGTGGCTGATCATGCACTGATCACGTGACTGATCATGCACTGATCACGTGGCTGATCATGCACTGATCACGTGACTGATCATGCACTGATCACGTGACTGATCATGCACTGATCACGTGGCTATCATGCACTGATCACGTAGCTATCATGCACTGATCACGTGACTGATCATGCACTGATCACGTGGCTGATCATGCACTGATCACGTGCTGATCATGCACTGATCACGTGACTGATCATGCACTGATCACGTGGCTATCATGCACTGATCACGTGGCTGATCATGCACTGATCACGTAGCTACCATGTACTGGTCACGTGACTGATCATGCACTGATCACGTAATTGATCATGCACTGATCACGTGGCTTATCATGCACTGATCATGTGACTGATCATGTGCTGATCATGTTTGGTGTCACACACTGATCATGTGCCTCTGGAGGCAATGAACATAGAGCTGAGTAGGCAGGAAACAGTCAGCAGGCTATAATCATGGAACTCAGCTCTGAGAAATCATGCTGCTCAGCTGGCAATAATCAAGTGGATGAGCAGGCAGGAATTATGCAGCACAGTGGCAATTGTCAAGCAGATGACAGGCAGGAATCGTGCAGCTCAGCTGGCAATTGTCAAGCAGATGAGCAGACAGTAATCACGCAGCTCAGCAGGCCCTGATCACGTGACTGAGCATGCACTGTTCACGTGGCTGATCATCACTGATCACGTGACTGATCATGCACTGATCACGTGGCTATCATGCACTGATCACGTGACTGATCATGCACTGATCACGTAATATCATGCACTGATCACGTGGCTGATCATGCACTGATCACGTGGCTGATCATGCACTGATCACGTGACTGATCATGCACTGATCACGTGGCTATCATGCACTGATCACGTGGCTGATCATGCACTGATCACGTGACTGATCATGCACTGATCACGGGCTATCATGCACTGATCACATGACTGATCATGCACTGATCACGTGGCTGATCATGCACTGATCACGTGACTGATCATGCACTGATCACGTGGCTGATCATGCACTGATCACGTGGCTATCATGCACTGATCACGTGACTGATCATGCACTGATCACGTGACTGATCATGCACTGATCACGTGGCTCATGCACTGATCACGTGGCTGATCATGCACTGATCACGTGGCTATCATGCACTGATCACGTGGCTGATCACACATGATCACGTGACTGATCATGCACTGATCACGTGGCTGATCATGCACTGATCACGTGGCTATCATGCACTGATCACGTGGCTGATCATGCACTGATCACGTAGCTATCATGCACTGATCACGTGACTGATCATGCACTGATCACGTGATTGATCATGCACTGATCACGTGGCTGATCATGCACTGATCACGTGGCTGATCATGCACTGATCACGTGGCTGATCATGCACTGATCACGTGACTGATCATGCACTGATCACGTGGCTGATCATGCACTGATCACGTGGCTGATCATGCACTGATCACGTGGCTGATCATGCACTGATCACGTGACTGATCATGCACTGATCACGTGACTGATCATGCACTGATCACGTGACTGATCATGCACTGATCACGTGGCTGATCATGCACTGATCACGTGGCTGATCATGCACTGATCACGTGACTGATCATGCACTGATCACGTGACTGATCATGCACTGATCACGTGGCTATCATGCACTGATCACGTGGCTGATCATGCACTGATCACGTGACTGATCATGCACTGATCACGTGGCTGATCATGCACTGATCACGTGACTGATCATGCACTGATCACGTGACTGATCATGCACTGATCACGTGGCTATCATGCACTGATCACGTGGCTATCATGCACTGATCACGTGGCTGATCATGCACTATCACGTGACTGATCATGCACTGATCACGTGGCTATCATGCACTGATCACGTGGCATCATGCACTGATCACGTGGCTGATCATACACTGATCACGTGACTCATGCACTGATCACGTGGCTATCATGCACTGATCACGTGGCTGATCATGCAATGATCACGTAGCTACCATATACTGGTCACGTGACTGATCATGCACTGATCACGTGACTGATCATGCACTGATCACGTGACTGATCATGCACTGATCACGGACTGATCATGCACTGATCACGTGGCTATCATGCACTGATCACGTGGCTGATCATGCACTGATCACGTAGCTACCATGCACTGATCACGTGACTGATCATGCACTGATCACGTAATTGATCATGCACTGATCACGTGGCTGATCATGCACTGATCACGTGGCTGATCACACATGATCACGTGACTGATCATGCACTGATCACGTGGCTATCATGCACTGATCACGTGGCTGTCATGCACTGATCACGTGGCTATCATGCACTGATCACGTGGCTGATCATGCACGATCACGTGACTGATCATGCACTGATCACGTGGCTATCATGCACTGATCACGTGGCTATCATGCACTGATCACGTGGCTGATCATGCACTGATCACGTAGCTATCATGCACTGATCACGTGACTGATCATGCACTGATCACGTGGCTGATCATGCACTGATCACGTGGCTGATCATGCACTGATCACGTGGCTGATCATGCACTGATCACGTGACTGATCATGCACTGATCACGTGGCTGATCATGCACTGATCACGTGGCTGATCACACATGATCACGTGACTGATCATGCACTGATCACGTGGCTATCATGCACTGATCACGTGGCTGATCATGCACTGATCACGTGGATATCATGCACTGATCACGTGGCTGATCACACACGATCACGTGACTGATCATGCACTGATCACGTGGCTATCATGCACTGATCACGTGGCTATCATGCACTGATCACGTGGCTGATCATGCAATGATCACGTAGCTACCATGTACTGGTCACGTGACTGATCATGCACTGATCACGTAATTGATCATGCACTGATCACGTGGCTGATCATGCACTGATCACGTGGCTGATCATGCACTGATCACGTAACTGATCATGCACTGATCACGTGACTGATCATGCACTGATCACGTGGCTATCATGCACTGATCACGTGGCTGACATACACTGATCACGTGCCTGATCATGCACTGATCACGTGGCTGATCATGCACTGATCACGTGACTGATCATGCACTGATCACGTGTCTGATCATGCACTGATCACGTGGCTATCATGCACTGCTCACGTGGCTGATCATGCCATGATCACGCAGCTACCATGTACTGGTCACATGACTGATCATGCACTGATCACGTGACTGATCATGCAGTGATCACGTGGCTATCATGCACTACTCACGTGGCTGATCATGCAATGATCATGTAGCTACCATGTACAGGTCACGTGAATGATCATACACCCATCAGGTGACTGATCATGCACTGATCACGTGGCTATCATGCACTGATCACGAGACTGATCATGCACTGATCACGTCTATATCATGCACTGATCACATGACTGCCCATGCACTGATCACGTGGATGATCATACACTAATCATGTGACAGATCATGCACTGATCACGTGGCTGATCATGCACTGATACCGTGACTGAGCATGGACTGATCACATGACTATCATGTAGTGATCACGTGACTTAATGGCGCTGATCATGTGACTGATCATGCGCTGATCATGTTTGCTATCATACACTGATCATGTGCCTCTGGAGGCAATAAACAAAGAGCTGAGTAGGCACGAATCAAACAGTCAGCAGGCAATAATCATGGAACTCAGCTGTGAGGAATCATGCTGCTCAGCTGGCAATAATCAAGCAGCTGAGCAGGCAGGAATTACGCAGCACAGCTGGCAATTGTCAAGCAGATGACAGGCAGGAATCGTGCAGCTCAGCTGGCAATTGTCAAGCAGATGAGCAGACAGTAATCACGCAGCTCAGCAGGCCCAGATCACGTGACTGAGCATGCACTGTTCACGTGGCTGATCATACACTGATCACGTGATGATCATGCACTGATCACTTGGATATCATGCACTGATCACGTGGCTGATCATACACTGTTCACGTGTCTGACCATGCACTGATCACGTGGCTGATCATACACTGCTCACGTAACTGATCATGCACTGATCACGTGGCTATCATGCACTGATCACGTGGCTGAACATGCACTGTTCACGTGGCTGATCACACACCTGTCACGTGACATATCATGCACTGATCACGTGGCACTCATGCACTGATCACGTGGCTGATCATACTCTGCTCACGTAACTCATGCACACATCACGTGGCTATCATGCACTGCTCACGTGGCTCGTCATGGAATGATCACGTAGCTACCATATACTGGTCACGTGACTGATCATGCACAGATCACGTAAATGATCATGCACTGTTCACGTGACTGATCATGTACTGATCACGTGACTGATCATGCACTGATCACGTGGCTATCATGCTCTGCTCACGTGGCTGATCATGCAACGATCACGTAGCAACCATGTACTGGTCACGTGACTGATCATGCACTGATCACGTAATTGATCCTGCACTGATCACGTGGCTCATCATGCACTGATCACGTGGCTGATCACACATGTATCACGTGACTGATCATGCACTGATCACGTGGCTCTCATGCACTGATCACGTGGCTGTCATGCACTGATCACGTGGATATCATGCACTGATCACGTGGCTGATCACACACGTATCACATGACTGATCATGCACTGATCACGTGGCTATCATGCACTGATCACGTGGCTATCATGCACTGATCACGTGGCTGATCATGCAATGATCACGTAGCTACCATGTACTGGTCACGTGACTGATCATGCACTGATCACGTAATTGATCATGCACTGATCACGTGGCTGATCATGCACTGATCACGTGGCTGATCATGCACTGATCACGTAACTGATCATGCACTGATCACGTGACTGATCATGCACTGATCACGTGGCTATCATGCACTGATCACGTGGCTGATCATGCACTGATCACGTGCCTGATCATGCACTGATCACGTGGCTGATCATGCACTGATCACGTGACTGATCATGCACTGATCACGTGACTGATCATGCACTGATCACGTGGCTATCATGCACTGATCACGTGGCTGATCATGCATGATCACGCAGCTATCATGTACTGATCACATGACTGATCATGCACTGATCACGTGACTGATCATGCACTGATCACGTGGCTATCATGCACTGATCACGTGGCTGATCATGCAATGATCATGTAGCTACCATGTACTGGTCACGTGAATGATCATGCACTGATCACGTGACTGATCATGCACTGATCACGTGGCTGATCATGCACTGATCACGTGGCTGATCATGCACTGATCACGTGGCTGATCATGCACTGATCACGTGACTGATCATGCACTGATCACGTGACTGATCATGCACTGATCACGTGGCTATCATGCACTGATCACGTGGCTGATCATGCACTGATCACGTGACTGATCATGCACTGATCACGTGACTGATCATGCACTGATCACGTGACTGATCATGCACTGATCACGTGGCTATCATGCACTGATCACGTGGCTGATCATGCACTGATCACGTAGCTACCATGTACTGGTCACGTGACTGATCATGCACTGATCACGTGACTGATCATGCACTGATCACGTGGCTGATCATGCACTGATCACGTGGCTGATCATGCACTGATCACGTGACTGATCATGCACTGATCACGTGGCTATCATGCACTGATCACGTGGCTGATCATGCACTGATCACGTGGCTGATCATGCACTGATCACGTGACTGATCATGCACTGATCACGTCTATATCATGCACTGATCACATGACTGCCCATGCACTGATCACGTGGATGATCATACACTAATCATGTGACAGATCATGCACTGATCACGTGGCTGATCATGCACTGATACCGTGACTGAGCATGGACTGATCACATGACTATCATGTAGTGATCACGTGACTTAATGGCGCTGATCATGTGACTGATCATGCGCTGATCATGTTTGCTATCATACACTGATCATGTGCCTCTGGAGGCAATAAACAAAGAGCTGAGTAGGCACGAATCAAACAGTCAGCAGGCAATAATCATGGAACTCAGGTGTGAGGAATCATGCTGCTCAGCTGGCAATAATCAAGCAGCTGAGCAGGCAGGAATTACGCAGCACAGCTGGCAATTGTCAAGCAGATGACAGGCAGGAATCGTGCAGCTCAGCTGGCAATTGTCAAGCAGATGAGCAGACAGTAATCACGCAGCTCAGCAGGCCCTGATCACGTGACTGAGCATGCACTGTTCACGTGGCTGATCATACACTGATCACGTGATGATCATGCACTGATCACTTGGATATCATGCACTGATCACGTGGCTGATCATACACTGTTCACGTGTCTGACCATGCACTGATCACGTGGCTGATCATACACTGCTCACGTAACTGATCATGCACTGATCACGTGGCTATCATGCACTGATCACGTGGCTGATCATGCACTGATCACGTGGCTGATCACACACTGTCACGTGACATATCATGCACTGATCACGTGGCTGATCATACACTGCTCACGTAACTCATGCACACATCACGTGGCTATCATGCACTGCTCACGTGGCTGTCATGGAATGATCACGTAGCTACCATATACTGGTCACGTGACTGATCATGCACTGATCACGTAAATGATCATGCACTGATCACGTGACTGATCATGTACTGATCACGTGACTGATCATGCACTGATCACGTGGCTATCATGCACTGCTCACGTGGCTGATCATGCAACGATCACGTAGCAACCATGTACTGGTCACGTGACTGATCATGCACTGATCACGTAATTGATCATGCACTGATCACGTGGCTCATCATGCACTGATCACGTGGCTGATCACACATGTATCACGTGACTGATCATGCACTGATCACGTGGCTCTCATGCACTGATCACGTGGCTGTCATGCACTGATCACGTGGATATCATGCACTGATCACGTGGCTGATCACACACGTATCACATGACTGATCATGCACTGATCACGTGGCTATCATGCACTGATCACGTGGCTATCATGCACTGATCACGTGGCTGATCATGCACTGATCACGTAGCTACCATGCACTGATCACGTGACTGATCATGCACTGATCACGTAATTGATCATGCACTGATCACGTGGCTGATCATGCACTGATCACGTGGCTGATCATGCACTGATCACGTGACTGATCATGCACTGATCACGTGACTGATCATGCACTGATCACGTGGCTATCATGCACTGATCACGTGGCTGATCATACACTGATCACGTGACTGATCATGCACTGATCACGTGGCTATCATGCACTGATCACGTGGCTGTCATGCAATGATCACGTAGCTACCATATACTGATCACGTGACTGATCATGCACTGATCACGTGAATGATCATGCACTGATCACGTGACTGATCATGCACTGATCACGTGACTGATCATGCACTGATCACGTGGCTATCATGCACTGCTCACGTGGCTGATCATGCACTGATCACGTAGCAACCATGTACTGGTCACGTGACTGATCATGCACTGATCACGTAATTGATCATGCACTGATCACGTGGCTGATCATGCACTGATCACGTGGCTGATCACACATGATCACGTGACTGATCATGCACTGATCACGTGGCTGATCATGCACTGATCACGTGGCTATCATGCACTGATCACGTGGCTATCATGCACTGATCACGTGGCTGATCATGCACTGATCACGTGGCTATCATGCACTGATCACGTGACTGATCATGCACTGATCACGTGACTGATCATGCACTGATCACGTGGCTGATCATGCACTGATCACGTGGCTGATCACACACGATCACGTGACTGATCATGCACTGATCACGTGACTGATCATGCACTGATCACGTGGCTATCATGCACTGATCACGTGGCATCATGCACTGATCACGTGGCTGATCATGCACTGATCACGTGACTGATCATGCACTGATCACGTGGCTATCATGCACTGATCACGTGGCTGATCATGCACTGATCACGCAGCTACCATGCACTGATCACATGACTGATCATGCACTGATCACGTGACTGATCATGCACTGATCACGTGGCTTATCATGCACTGATCACGTGACTGATCATGTGCTGATCATGTTTGTGTCATACACTGATCATGTGCCTCTGGAGGCAATGAACAAAGAGCTGAGTAGGCACGAATCAGTCAGCAGGCTATAATCATGGAACTCAGCTGTGAGAAATCATGCTGCTCAGCTGGCAATAATCAAGCAGCTGAGCAGGCAGGAATTACGCAGCACAGCTGGCAATTGTCAAGCAGATGACAGGCAGGAATCGTGCAGCTCAGCTGGCAATTGTCAAGCAGATGAGCAGACAGTAATCACGCAGCTCAGCAGGCCCTGATCACGTGACTGAGCATGCACTGTTCACGTGGCTGATCACACACTGATCACGTGACTGATCATGCACTGATCACGTGACTGATCATGCACTGATCACGTGGCTATCATGCACTGATCACGTGGCTGATCATGCACTGATCACGGGACTGATCATGCACTGATCACGGGCTATCATGCACTGATACATGACTGACATGCACTGATCACGTGGCTGATCATGCACTGATCACGTGACTGATCATGCACTGATCACGTGACTGATCATGCACTGATCACGTGGCTGATCATGCACTGATCACGTGGCTATCATGCACTGATCACGTGGCTGATCATGCAATGATCACGTAGCTACCATGTACTGGTCACGTGACTGATCATGCACTGATCACGTAATTGATCATGCACTGATCACGTGGCTGATCATGCACTGATCACGTGGCTGATCATGCACTGATCACGTGACTGATCATGCACTGATCACGTGACTGATCATGCACTGATCACGTGGCTATCATGCACTGATCACGTGGCTGATCATGCACTGATCACGTGACTGATCATGCACTGATCACGTGGCTGATCATGCACTGATCACGTGACTGATCATGCACTGATCACGTGACTGATCATGCACTGATCACGTGGCTATCATGCACTGATCACGTGGCTGATCATGCATGATCACGTAGCTACCATGTACTGGTCACGTGACTGATCATGCACTGATCACGTGACTGATCATGCACTGATCACGTGGCTATCATGCACTGATCACGTGGCTGATCATGCACTGATCACGTAGCTATCATGCACTGATCACGTGACTGATCATGCACTGATCACGTGACTGATCATGCACTGATCACGTGGCTGATCATGCACTGATCACGTGGCTGATCATGCACTGATCACGTGGCTGATCATGCACTGATCACGTGACTGATCATGCACTGATCACGTGACTGATCATGCACTGATCACGTGGCTATCATGCACTGATCACGTGGCTGATCATGCACTGATCACGTGCCTGATCATGCACTGATCACATGACTGATCATGCACTGATCACGTGACTGATCATGCACTGATCACGTGGCTATCATGCACTACTCACGTGGCTGATCATGCAATGATCATGTAGCTACCATGTACAGGTCACGTGACTGATCATACACCCATCAGGTGACTGATCATGCACTGATCACGTGGCTGATCATGCACTGATCACGTGACTGATCATGCACTGATCACGTGACAAATCATGCACTGATCACATGGCTATCATGAACTGATCACGTGGCTGATCATGCACTGATCACGTGGCTGATCATGCACTGATACCGTGACTGAGCATGGACTGATCACATGACTATCATGTAGTGATCACGTGACTTAATGGCGCTGATCATGTGACTGATCATGCGCTGATCATGTTTGCTATCATACACTGATCATGTGCCTCTGGAGGCAATAAACAAAGAGCTGAGTAGGCACGAATCAAACAGTCAGCAGGCAATAATCATGGAACTCAGGTGTGAGGAATCATGCTGCTCAGCTGGCAATAATCAAGCAGCTGAGCAGGCAGGAATTACGCAGCACAGCTGGCAATTGTCAAGCAGATGACAGGCAGGAATCGTGCAGCTCAGCTGGCAATTGTCAAGCAGATGAGCAGACAGTAATCACGCAGCTCAGCAGGCCCAGATCACGTGACTGAGCATGCACTGTTCACGTGGCTGATCATACACTGATCACGTGATGATCATGCACTGATCACTTGGATATCATGCACTGATCACGTGGCTGATCATACACTGTTCACGTGTCTGACCATGCACTGATCACGTGGCTGATCATACACTGCTCACGTAACTGATCATGCACTGATCACGTGGCTATCATGCACTGATCACGTGGCTGAACATGCACTGTTCACGTGGCTGATCACACACCTGTCACGTGACATATCATGCACTGATCACGTGGCACTCATGCACTGATCACGTGGCTGATCATACTCTGCTCACGTAACTGATCATGCACACATCACGTGGCTATCATGCACTGCTCACGTGGCTCGTCATGGAATGATCACGTAGCTACCATATACTGGTCACGTGACTGATCATGCACAGATCACGTAAATGATCATGCACTGTTCACGTGACTGATCATGTACTGATCACGTGACTGATCATGCACTGATCACGTGGCTATCATGCACTGCTCACGTGGCTGATCATGCAATGATCACGTAGCAACCATGTACTGGTCACGTGACTGATCATGCACTGATCACGTAATTGATCATGCACTGATCACGTGGCTGATCATGCACTGATCACGTGGCTGATCATGCACTGATCACGTGGCTGATCATGCACTGATCACGTGACTGATCATGCACTGATCACGTGGCTGATCATGCACTGATCACGTGGCTGATCATGCACTGATCACGTGACTGATCATGCACTGATCACGTGACTGATCATGCACTGATCACGTGGCTATCATGCACTGATCACGTGGCTGATCATGCACTGATCACGTGACTGATCATGCACTGATCACGTGACTGATCATGCACTGATCACGTGACTGATCATGCACTGATCACGTGGCTGATCATGCACTGATCACGTGGCTGATCATGCACTGATCACGTGACTGATCATGCACTGATCACGTGACTGATCATGCACTGATCACGTGACTGATCATGCACTGATCACGTAACTGATCATGCACTGATCACGTGACTGATCATGCACTGATCACGTGACTGATCATGCACTGATCACGTGACTGATCATGCACTGATCACGTGGCTATCATGCACTGATCACGTGGCTGATCATGCACTGATCACGCAGCTACCATGCACTGATCACATGACTGATCATGCACTGATCACGTGGCTTATCATGCACTGATCACGTGACTGATCATGCACTGATCATGTTTGCTATCATACACTGATCATGTGCCTCTGGAGGCAATGAACAAAGAGCTGAGTAGGCACGAATCAGTCAGCAGGCAATAATCATGGAACTCAGCTGTGAGGAATCATGCTGCTCAGCTGGCAATAATCAAGCAGCTGAGCAGGCAGGAATTACGCAGCACAGCTGGCAATTGTCAAGCAGATGACAGGCAGGAATCGTGCAGCTCAGCTGGCAATTGTCAAGCAGATGAGCAGACAGTAATCACGCAGCTCAGCAGGCCCTGATCACGTGACTGAGCATGCACTGTTCACGTGGCTGATCATACACTGATCACGTGACTGATCATGCACTGATCATGTGACTGATCATGCACTGATCACGTGGCTATCATGCACTGATCACGTGGCTGATCATGCACTGATCACGGGACTGATCATGCACTGATCACGGGCTATCATGCACTGACACATGACTGATCATGCACTGATCACGTGGCTGATCATGCACTGATCACGTGACTGATCATGCACTGATCACGTGACTGATCATGCACTGATCACGTGGCTGATCATGCACTGATCACGTGGCTATCATGCACTGCTCACGTGGCTGATCATGCAATGATCACGTAGCTACCATACTGGTCACGTGACTGATCATGCACTGATCACGTAATTGATCATGCACTGATCACGTGACTGATCATGCACTGATCACGTGGCTGATCATGCACTGATCACGTGACTGATCATGCACTGATCACGTGACTGATCATGCACTGATCACGTGGCTATCATGCACTGATCACGTGGCTGATCATGCACTGATCACGTGACTGATCATGCACTGATCACGTGGCTGATCATGCACTGATCACGTGACTGATCATGCACTGATCACGTGACTGATCATGCACTGATCACGTGGCTATCATGCACTGATCACGTGGCTGATCATGCATGATCACGCAGCTACCATGTACTGGTCACGTGACTGATCATGCACTGATCACGTGACTGATCATGCACTGATCACGTGGCTATCATGCACTGATCACGTGGCTGATCATGCACTGATCACGTAGCTACATGCACTGATCACGTGACTGATCATGCACTGATCACGTGACTGATCATGCACTGATCACGTGGCTGATCATGCACTGATCACGTGGCTGATCATGCACTGATCACGTGGCTGATCATGCACTGATCACGTGACTGATCATGCACTGATCACGTGACTGATCATGCACTGATCACGTGGCTATCATGCACTGATCACGTGGCTGATCATGCACTGATCACGTGCCTGATCATGCACTGATCACATGACTGATCATGCACTGATCACGTGACTGATCATGCACTGATCACGTGGCTATCATGCACTACTCACGTGGCTGATCATGCAATGATCATGTAGCTACCATGTACTGGTCACGTGACTGATCATACACCCATCAGGTGACTGATCATGCACTGATCACGTGGCTGATCATGCACTGATCACGTGACTGATCATGCACTGATCACGTGACTGATCATGCACTGATCACATAGCTATCATGCACTGATCACGTGGCTGATCATGCACTGATCACGTGGCTGATCATGCACTGATACCGTGACTGAGCATGGACTGATCACATGACTATCATGTAGTGATCACGTGACTTAATGGCGCTGATCATGTGACTGATCATGCGCTGATCATGTTTGCTATCATACACTGATCATGTGCCTCTGGAGGCAATAAACAAAGAGCTGAGTAGGCACGAATCAAACAGTCAGCAGGCAATAATCATGGAACTCAGGTGTGAGGAATCATGCTGCTCAGCTGGCAATAATCAAGCAGCTGAGCAGGCAGGAATTACGCAGCACAGCTGGCAATTGTCAAGCAGATGACAGGCAGGAATCGTGCAGCTCAGCTGGCAATTGTCAAGCAGATGAGCAGACAGTAATCACGCAGCTCAGCAGGCCCAGATCACGTGACTGAGCATGCACTGTTCACGTGGCTGATCATACACTGATCACGTGATGATCATGCACTGATCACTTGGATATCATGCACTGATCACGTGGCTGATCATACACTGTTCACGTGTCTGACCATGCACTGATCACGTGGCTGATCATACACTGCTCACGTAACTGATCATGCACTGATCACGTGGCTGATCATGCACTGATCACGTGGCTGATCACACACCTGTCACGTGACATATCATGCACTGATCACGTGGCACTCATGCACTGATCACGTGGCTGATCATACTCTGCTCACGTAACTGATCATGCACACATCACGTGGCTATCATGCACTGCTCACGTGGCTCGTCATGGAATGATCACGTAGCTACCATATACTGGTCACGTGACTGATCATGCACAGATCACGTAAATGATCATGCACTGTTCACGTGACTGATCATGTACTGATCACGTGACTGATCATGCACTGATCACGTGGCTATCATGCACTGCTCACGTGGCTGATCATGCAACGATCACGTAGCAACCATGTACTGGTCACGTGACTGATCATGCACTGATCACGTAATTGATCCTGCACTGATCACGTGGCTCATCATGCACTGATCACGTGGCTGATCACACATGTATCACGTGACTGATCATGCACTGATCACGTGGCTATCATGCACTGATCACGTGGCTGTCATGCACTGATCACGTGGATATCATGCACTGATCACGTGGCTGATCACACACGTATCACGTGACTGATCATGCACTGATCACGTGGCTATCATGCACTGATCACGTGGCTGATCATGCACTGATCACGTGGCTATCATGCACTGATCACGTGGCTGATCATGCACTGATCACGTAGCTATCATGCACTGATCACGTGACTGATCATGCACTGATCACGTGACTGATCATGCACTGATCACGTGGCTGATCATGCACTGATCACGTGGCTATCATGCACTGATCACGTGGCTGATCATGCACTGATCACGTAGCTATCATGCACTGATCACGTGACTGATCATGCACTGATCACGTAATTGATCATGCACTGATCACGTGGCTGATCATGCACTGATCACGTGGCTGATCATGCACTGATCACGTGACTGATCATGCACTGATCACGTGACTGATCATGCACTGATCACGTGGCTATCATGCACTGATCACGTGGCTGATCATGCACTGATCACGTGACTGATCATGCACTGATCACGTGGCTGATCATGCACTGATCACGTGACTGATCATGCACTGATCACGTGGCTGATCATGCACTGATCACGTGGCTATCATGCACTGATCACGTGGCTGATCATGCATGATCACGCAGCTACCATGCACTGATCACGTGACTGATCATGCACTGATCACGTGACTGATCATGCACTGATCACGTGGCTATCATGCACTGATCACGTGGCTGATCATGCACTGATCACGTAGCTATCATGCACTGATCACGTGACTGATCATGCACTGATCACGTGACTGATCATGCACTGATCACGTGATTGATCATGCACTGATCACGTGGCTGATCATGCACTGATCACGTGGCTGATCATGCACTGATCACGTGACTGATCATGCACTGATCACGTGACTGATCATGCACTGATCACGTGGCTATCATGCACTGATCACGTGGCTGATCATGCACTGATCACGTGCCTGATCATGCACTGATCACGTGACTGATCATGCACTGATCACGTGACTGATCATGCACTGATCACGTGGCTATCATGCACTACTCACGTGGCTGATCATGCAATGATCATGTAGCTACCATGTACTGGTCACGTGACTGATCATACACCCATCAGGTGACTGATCATGCACTGATCACGTGGCTGATCATGCACTGATCACGTGACTGATCATGCACTGATCACGTGACTGATCATGCACTGATCACATGGCTATCATGCACTGATCACGTGGCTGATCATGCACTGATCACGTGGCTGATCATGCACTGATACCGTGACTGAGCATGGACTGATCACATGACTATCATGTAGTGATCACGTGACTTAATGGCGCTGATCATGTGACTGATCATGCGCTGATCATGTTTGCTATCATACACTGATCATGTGCCTCTGGAGGCAATAAACAAAGAGCTGAGTAGGCACGAATCAAACAGTCAGCAGGCAATAATCATGGAACTCAGGTGTGAGGAATCATGCTGCTCAGCTGGCAATAATCAAGCAGCTGAGCAGGCAGGAATTACGCAGCACAGCTGGCAATTGTCAAGCAGATGACAGGCAGGAATCGTGCAGCTCAGCTGGCAATTGTCAAGCAGATGAGCAGACAGTAATCACGCAGCTCAGCAGGCCCAGATCACGTGACTGAGCATGCACTGTTCACGTGGCTGATCATACACTGATCACGTGATGATCATGCACTGATCACTTGGATATCATGCACTGATCACGTGGCTGATCATACACTGTTCACGTGTCTGACCATGCACTGATCACGTGGCTGATCATACACTGCTCACGTAACTGATCATGCACTGATCACGTGGCTATCATGCACTGATCACGTGGCTGAACATGCACTGTTCACGTGGCTGATCACACACCTGTCACGTGACATATCATGCACTGATCACGTGGCACTCATGCACTGATCACGTGGCTGATCATACTCTGCTCACGTAACTGATCATGCACACATCACGTGGCTATCATGCACTGCTCACGTGGCTCGTCATGGAATGATCACGTAGCTACCATATACTGGTCACGTGACTGATCATGCACAGATCACGTAAATGATCATGCACTGTTCACGTGACTGATCATGTACTGATCACGTGACTGATCATGCACTGATCACGTGGCTATCATGCACTGCTCACGTGGCTGATCATGCAACGATCACGTAGCAACCATGTACTGGTCACGTGACTGATCATGCACTGATCACGTAATTGATCCTGCACTGATCACGTGGCTCATCATGCACTGATCACGTGGCTGATCACACATGTATCACGTGACTGATCATGCACTGATCACGTGGCTCTCATGCACTGATCACGTGGCTGTCATGCACTGATCACGTGGATATCATGCACTGATCACGTGGCTGATCACACACGTATCACATGACTGATCATGCACTGATCACGTGGCTATCATGCACTGATCACGTGGCTATCATGCACTGATCACGTGGCTATCATGCACTGATCACGTGGCTGATCATGCAATGATCACGTAGCTACCATGTACTGGTCACGTGACTGATCATGCACTGATCACGTAATTGATCATGCACTGATCACGTGGCTGATCATGCACTGATCACGTGGCTGATCATGCACTGATCACGTGACTGATCATGCACTGATCACGTGACTGATCATGCACTGATCACGTGGCTATCATGCACTGATCACGTGGCTGACATACACTGATCACGTGCCTGATCATGCACTGATCACGTGGCTGATCATGCACTGATCACGTGACTGATCATGCACTGATCACGTGTCTGATCATGCACTGATCACGTGGCTATCATGCACTGATCACGTGGCTGATCATGCCATGATCACGCAGCTACCATGTACTGGTCACATGACTGATCATGCACTGATCACGTGACTGATCATGCAGTGATCACGTGGCTATCATGCACTACTCACGTGGCTGATCATGCAATGATCATGTAGCTACCATGTACAGGTCACGTGAATGATCATACACCCATCAGGTGACTGATCATGCACTGATCACGTGGCTATCATGCACTGATCACGAGACTGATCATGCACTGATCACGTCTATATCATGCACTGATCACATGACTGCCCATGCACTGATCACGTGGATGATCATACACTAATCATGTGACAGATCATGCACTGATCACGTGGCTGATCATGCACTGATACCGTGACTGAGCATGGACTGATCACATGACTATCATGTAGTGATCACGTGACTTAATGGCGCTGATCATGCGCTGATCATGTTTGCTATCATACACTGATCATGTGCCTCTGGAGGCAATAAACAAAGAGCTGAGTAGGCACGAATCAAACAGTCAGCAGGCAATAATCATGGAACTCAGGTGTGAGGAATCATGCTGCTCAGCTGGCAATAATCAAGCAGCTGAGCAGGCAGGAATTACGCAGCACAGCTGGCAATTGTCAAGCAGATGACAGGCAGGAATCGTGCAGCTCAGCTGGCAATTGTCAAGCAGATGAGCAGACAGTAATCACGCAGCTCAGCAGGCCCAGATCACGTGACTGAGCATGCACTGTTCACGTGGCTGATCATACACTGATCACGTGTCTGATCATGCACTGATCACGTGGCTGATCATACACTGATCACGTAACTGATCATGCACTGATCACGTGGCTATCATGCACTGATCACGTGGCTGAACATGCACTGTTCACGTGGCTGATCACACACCTGTCACGTGACATATCATGCACTGATCACGTGGCACTCATGCACTGATCACGTGGCTGATCATACTCTGCTCACGTAACTCATGCACACATCACGTGGCTATCATGCACTGCTCACGTGGCTCGTCATGGAATGATCACGTAGCTACCATATACTGGTCACGTGACTGATCATGCACTGATCACGTAAATGATCATGCACTGTTCACGTGACTGATCATGTACTGATCACGTGACTGATCATGCACTGATCACGTGGCTATCATGCTCTGCTCACGTGGCTGATCATGCAACGATCACGTAGCAACCATGTACTGGTCACGTGACTGATCATGCACTGATCACGTAATTGATCCTGCACTGATCACGTGGCTCATCATGCACTGATCACGTGGCTGATCACACATGTATCACGTGACTGATCATGCACTGATCACGTGGCTCTCATGCACTGATCACGTGGCTGTCATGCACTGATCACGTGGATATCATGCACTGATCACGTGGCTGATCACACACGTATCACATGACTGATCATGCACTGATCACGTGGCTATCATGCACTGATCACGTGGCTATCATGCACTGATCACGTGGCTGATCATGCAATGATCACGTAGCTACCATGTACTGATCACGTGACTGATCATGCACTGATCACGTAATTGATCATGCACTGATCACGTGGCTGATCATGCACTGATCACGTGGCTGATCATGCACTGATCACGTGACTGATCATGCACTGATCACGTGACTGATCATGCACTGATCACGTGGCTCATGCACTGATCACGTGGCTGATCATGCACTGATCACGTGACTGATCATGCACTGATCACGTGGCTATCATGCACTGATCACGTGGCTGATCATGCACTGATCACGTAGCTATCATGCACTGATCACGTGACTGATCATGCACTGATCACGTGAATGATCATGCACTGATCACGTGACTGATCATGCACTGATCACGTGACTGATCATGCACTGATCACGTGGCTATCATGCACTGATCACGTGGCTGATCATGCACTGATCACGTAGCACCATGTACTGGTCACGTGACTGATCATGCACTGATCACGTAATTGATCATGCACTGATCACGTGGCTGATCATGCACTGATCACGTGGCTGATCACACATGATCACGTGACTGATCATGCACTGATCACGTGGCTCTCATGCACTGATCACGTGGCTGATCATGCACTGATCACGTGGCTATCATGCACTGATCACGTGGCTGTCATGCAATGATCACGTAGCTATCATGCACTGATCACGTGACTGATCATGCACTGATCACGTGAATGATCATGCACTGATCACGTGACTGATCATGCACTGATCACGTGACTGATCATGCACTGATCACGTGGCTATCATGCACTGATCACGTGGCTGATCATGCACTGATCACGTGGCAACCATGTACTGGTCACGTGACTGATCATGCACTGATCACGTAATTGATCATGCACTGATCACGTGGCTGATCATGCACTGATCACGTGGCTGATCACACATGATCACGTGACTGATCATGCACTGATCACGTGGCTGATCATGCACTGATCACGTGGCTGATCATGCACTGATCACGTGGCTATCATGCACTGATCACGTGGCTGATCATGCACTGATCACGTGACTATCATGCACTGATCACGTGACTGATCATGCACTGATCACGTGACTGATCATGCACTGATCACGTGGCTGATCATGCACTGATCACGTGGCTGATCACACACGATCACGTGACTGATCATGCACTGATCACGTGAATGATCATGCACTGATCACGTGGCTATCATGCACTGATCACGTGGCACTCATGCACTGATCACGTGGCTGATCATACACTGATCACGTGACTGATCATGCACTGATCACGTGGCTATCATGCACTGATCACGTGGCTGTCATGCAATGATCACGTAGCTTCCATATACTGGTCACGTGACTGATCATGCACTGATCACGTGAATGATCATGCACTGATCACGTGACTGATCATGCACTGATCACGTGACTGATCATGCACTGATCACGTGGCTATCATGCACTGATCACGTGGCTGATCATGCAATGATCACGTAGCAACCATGTACTGGTCACGTGACTGATCATGCACTGATCACGTAACTGATCATGCACTGATCACGTGACTGATCATGCACTGATCACGTGACTGATCATGCACTGATCACGTGGCTGATCATGCACTGATCACGTGACTGATCATGCACTGATCACGTGGCTGATCATGCACTGATCACGTGGCTGATCATGCACTGATCACGTGACTGATCATGCACTGATCACGTGACTGATCATGCACTGATCACGTGGCTATCATGCACTGATCACGTGGCTGATCATGCACTGATCACGTGGCTGATCATGCACTGATCACGTGACTGATCATGCACTGATCACGTGACTGATCATGCACTGATCACGTGGCTGATCATGCACTGATCACGTGGCTGATCATGCACTGATCACGTGACTGATCATGCACTGATCACGTAATTGATCATGCACTGATCACGTGACTGATCATGCACTGATCACGTGGCTGATCATGCACTGATCACGTGACTGATCATGCACTGATCACGTGACTGATCATGCACTGATCACGTGACTGATCATGCACTGATCACGTGGCTATCATGCACTGATCACGTGGCTGATCATGCACTGATCACGTGGCTATCATGCACTGATCACGTGACTGATCATGCACTGATCACATGACTGATCATGCACTGATCACGTGGCTTATCATGCACTGATCATGTGACTGATCATGTGCTGATCATGTTTGTATCATACACTGATCATGTGCCTCTGGAGGCAATGAACAAAGAGCTGAGTAGGCACGAATCAGTCAGCAGGCTATAATCATGGAACTCAGCTGTGAGAAATCATGCTGCTCAGCTGGCAATAATCAAGCAGCTGAGCAGGCAGGAATTACGCAGCACAGCTGGCAATTGTCAAGCAGATGACAGGCAGGAATCGTGCAGCTCAGCTGGCAATTGTCAAGCAGATGAGCAGACAGTAATCACGCAGCTCAGCAGGCCCTGATCACGTGACTGAGCATGCACTGTTCACGTGGCTGATCACACACTGATCACGTGACTGATCATGCACTGATCACGTGACTGATCATGCACTGATCACGTGGCTATCATGCACTGATCACGTGGCTGATCATGCACTGATCACGGGACTGATCATGCACTGATCACGGGCTATCATGCACTGATACATGACTGACATGCACTGATCACGTGGCTGATCATGCACTGATCACGTGACTGATCATGCACTGATCACGTGACTGATCATGCACTGATCACGTGGCTGATCATGCACTGATCACGTGGCTATCATGCACTGCTCACGTGGCTGATCATGCAATGATCACGTAGCTACCATGTACTGGTCACGTGACTGATCATGCACTGATCACGTAATTGATCATGCACTGATCACGTGGCTGATCATGCACTGATCACGTGGCTGATCATGCACTGATCACGTGACTGATCATGCACTGATCACGTGACTGATCATGCACTGATCACGTGGCTATCATGCACTGATCACGTGGCTGATCATGCACTGATCACGTGCCTGATCATGCACTGATCACGTGGCTGATCATGCACTGATCACGTGACTGATCATGCACTGATCACGTGACTGATCATGCACTGATCACGTGGCTATCATGCACTGATCACGTGGCTGATCATGCATGATCACGCAGCTACCATGTACTGGTCACGTGACTGATCATGCACTGATCACGTGACTGATCATGCACTGATCACGTGGCTATCATGCACTGATCACGTGGCTGATCATGCACTGATCACGTAGCTATCATGCACTGATCACGTGACTGATCATGCACTGATCACGTGACTGATCATGCACTGATCACGTGGCTGATCATGCACTGATCACGTGGCTGATCATGCACTGATCACGTGGCTGATCATGCACTGATCACGTGACTGATCATGCACTGATCACGTGACTGATCATGCACTGATCACGTGGCTATCATGCACTGATCACGTGGCTGATCATGCACTGATCACGTGCCTGATCATGCACTGATCACATGACTGATCATGCACTGATCACGTGACTGATCATGCACTGATCACGTGGCTATCATGCACTACTCACGTGGCTGATCATGCAATGATCATGTAGCTACCATGTACTGGTCACGTGACTGATCATACACCCATCAGGTGACTGATCATGCACTGATCACGTGGCTGATCATGCACTGATCACCTGACTGATCATGCACTGATCACGTGACTGATCATGCACTGATCACATAGCTATCATGAACTGATCACCTGGCTGATCATGCACTGATCACGTGGCTGATCATGCACTGATACCGTGACTGAGCATGGACTGATCACATGACTATCATGTAGTGATCACGTGACTTAATGGCGCTGATCATGTGACTGATCATGCGCTGATCATGTTTGCTATCATACACTGATCATGTGCCTCTGGAGGCAATAAACAAAGAGCTGAGTAGGCACGAATCAAACAGTCAGCAGGCAATAATCATGGAACTCAGGTGTGAGGAATCATGCTGCTCAGCTGGCAATAATCAAGCAGCTGAGCAGGCAGGAATTACGCAGCACAGCTGGCAATTGTCAAGCAGATGACAGGCAGGAATCGTGCAGCTCAGCTGGCAATTGTCAAGCAGATGAGCAGACAGTAATCACGCAGCTCAGCAGGCCCAGATCACGTGACTGAGCATGCACTGTTCACGTGGCTGATCATACACTGATCACGTGATGATCATGCACTGATCACTTGGATATCATGCACTGATCACGTGGCTGATCATACACTGTTCACGTGTCTGACCATGCACTGATCACGTGGCTGATCATACACTGCTCACGTAACTGATCATGCACTGATCACGTGGCTATCATGCACTGATCACGTGGCTGAACATGCACTGTTCACGTGGCTGATCACACACCTGTCACGTGACATATCATGCACTGATCACGTGGCACTCATGCACTGATCACGTGGCTGATCATACTCTGCTCACGTAACTGATCATGCACACATCACGTGGCTATCATGCACTGCTCACGTGGCTCGTCATGGAATGATCACGTAGCTACCATATACTGGTCACGTGACTGATCATGCACAGATCACGTAAATGATCATGCACTGTTCACGTGACTGATCATGTACTGATCACGTGACTGATCATGCACTGATCACGTGGCTATCATGCTCTGCTCACGTGGCTGATCATGCAACGATCACGTAGCAACCATGTACTGGTCACGTGACTGATCATGCACTGATCACGTAATTGATCCTGCACTGATCACGTGGCTCATCATGCACTGATCACGTGGCTGATCACACATGTATCACGTGACTGATCATGCACTGATCACGTGGCTCTCATGCACTGATCACGTGGCTGTCATGCACTGATCACGTGGATATCATGCACTGATCACGTGGCTGATCACACACGTATCACATGACTGATCATGCACTGATCACGTGGCTATCATGCACTGATCACGTGGCTATCATGCACTGATCACGTGGCTATCATGCACTGATCACGTGGCTGATCATGCAATGATCACGTAGCTACCATGTACTGGTCACGTGACTGATCATGCACTGATCACGTAATTGATCATGCACTGATCATGTGGCTGATCATGCACTGATCACGTGGCTGATCATACACTGATCACGTGACTGATCATGCACTGATCACGTGACTATCATGCACTGATCACGTGGCTATCATGCACTGATCACGTGGCTGACATACACTGATCACGTGCCTGGTCATGCACTGATCACGTGGCTGATCATGCACTGATCACGTGACTGATCATGCACTGATCACGTGTCTGATCATGCACTGATCACGTGGCTATCATGCACTGATCACGTGGCTGATCATGCCATGATCACGCAGCTACCATGTACTGGTCACATGACTGATCATGCACTGATCACGTGACTGATCATGCACTGATCACGTGGCTATCATGCACTACTCACGTGGCTGATCATGCAATGATCATGTAGCTACCATGTACAGGTCACGTGAATGATCATACACCCATCAGGTGACTGATCATGCACTGATCACGTGGCTATCATGCACTGATCACGAGACTGATCATGCACTGATCACGTCTATATCATGCACTGATCACATGACTGCCCATGCACTGATCACGTGGATGATCATACACTAATCTTGTGACAGATCATGCACTGATCACGTGGCTGATCATGCACTGATACCGTGACTGAGCATGGACTGATCACATGACTATCATGTAGTGATCACGTGACTTAATGGCGCTGATCATGCGCTGATCATGTTTGCTATCATACACTGATCATGTGCCTCTGGAGGCAATAAACAAAGAGCTGAGTAGGCACGAATCAAACAGTCAGCAGGCAATAATCATGGAACTCAGGTGTGAGGAATCATGCTGCTCAGCTGGCAATAATCAAGCAGCTGAGCAGGCAGGAATTACGCAGCACAGCTGGCAATTGTCAAGCAGATGACAGGCAGGAATCGTGCAGCTCAGCTGGCAATTGTCAAGCAGATGAGCAGACAGTAATCACGCAGCTCAGCAGGCCCAGATCACGTGACTGAGCATGCACTGTTCACGTGGCTGATCATACACTGATCACGTGACTGATCATGCACTGATCACGTGGCTGATCATGCACTGATCACGTGGCTGATCATGCACTGATCACGTGGCTGATCATGCACTGATCACGTGGCTGATCATGCACTGATCACGTAGCTATCATGCACTGATCACGTGACTGATCATGCACTGATCACGTGGCTGATCATGCACTGATCACGTGACTGATCATGCACTGATCACGTGACTGATCATGCACTGATCACGTGGCTATCATGCACTGATCACGTGGCTGATCATGCACTGATCACGTAGCAACCATGCACTGATCACGTGACTGATCATGCACTGATCACGTGGCTGATCATGCACTGATCACGTGGCTGATCATGCACTGATCACGTGGCTGATCACACATGATCACGTGACTGATCATGCACTGATCACGTGGCTGATCATGCACTGATCACGTGGCTGATCATGCACTGATCACGTGGCTATCATGCACTGATCACGTGGCTGATCATGCACTGATCACGTAGCTACCATGTACTGATCACGTGACTGATCATGCACTGATCACGTGATTGATCATGCACTGATCACGTGGCTCATCATGCACTGATCACGTGGCTGATCACACACGATCACGTGACTGATCATGCACTGATCACGTGACTGATCATGCACTGATCACGTGGCTATCATGCACTGATCACGTGGCATCATGCACTGATCACGTGGCTGATCATACACTGATCACGTGACTGATCATGCACTGATCACGTGGCTATCATGCACTGATCACGTGGCTGATCATGCACTGATCACGTAGCTACCATGCACTGATCACGTGACTGATCATGCACTGATCACGTGAATGATCATGCACTGATCACGTGACTGATCATGCACTGATCACGTGACTGATCATGCACTGATCACGTGGCTATCATGCACTGATCACGTGGCTGATCATGCACTGATCACGTAGCTACCATGTACTGATCACGTGACTGATCATGCACTGATCACGTAATTGATCATGCACTGATCACGTGGCTGATCATGCACTGATCACGTGGCTGATCACACATGATCACGTGACTGATCATGCACTGATCACGTGGCTGATCATGCACTGATCACGTGGCTGATCATGCACTGATCACGTGGCTATCATGCACTGATCACGTGGCTGATCATGCACTGATCACGTGACTATCATGCACTGATCACGTGACTGATCATGCACTGATCACGTGACTGATCATGCACTGATCACGTGGCTGATCATGCACTGATCACGTGGCTGATCACACACGATCACGTGACTGATCATGCACTGATCACGTGGCTGATCATGCACTGATCACGTGACTATCATGCACTGATCACGTGGCACTCATGCACTGATCACGTGGCTGATCATACACTGATCACGTAACTGATCATGCACACATCACGTGGCTATCATGCACTGATCACGTGGCTGTCATGCAATGATCACGTAGCTTCCATATACTGGTCACGTGACTGATCATGCACTGATCACGTGAATGATCATGCACTGATCACGTGACTGATCATGCACTGATCACGTGACTGATCATGCACTGATCACGTGGCTATCATGCACTGATCACGTGGCTGATCATGCACTGATCACGTAGCAACCATGTACTGGTCACGTGACTGATCATGCACTGATCACGTAACTGATCATGCACTGATCACGTGGCTGATCATGCACTGATCACGTGACTGATCATGCACTGATCACGTGGCTGATCATGCACTGATCACGTGACTGATCATGCACTGATCACGTGGCTGATCATGCACTGATCACGTGGCTGATCATGCACTGATCACGTGACTGATCATGCACTGATCACGTGACTGATCATGCACTGATCACGTGGCTATCATGCACTGATCACGTGGCTGATCATGCACTGATCACGTGGCTGATCATGCACTGATCACGTGACTGATCATGCACTGATCACGTGACTGATCATGCACTGATCACGTGGCTGATCATGCACTGATCACGTGGCTGATCATGCACTGATCACGTGACTGATCATGCACTGATCACGTGACTGATCATGCACTGATCACGTGACTGATCATGCACTGATCACGTGGCTGATCATGCACTGATCACGTGACTGATCATGCACTGATCACGTGACTGATCATGCACTGATCACGTGACTGATCATGCACTGATCACGTGGCTATCATGCACTGATCACGTGGCTGATCATGCACTGATCACGTGGCTATCATGCACTGATCACATGACTGATCATGCACTGATCACATGACTGATCATGCACTGATCACGTGGCTTATCATGCACTGATCATGTGACTGATCATGTGCTGATCATGTTTGTATCATACACTGATCATGTGCCTCTGGAGGCAATGAACAAAGAGCTGAGTAGGCACGAATCAGTCAGCAGGCAATAATCATGGAACTCAGCTGTGAGAAATCATGCTGCTCAGCTGGCAATAATCAAGCAGCTGAGCAGGCAGGAATTACGCAGCACAGCTGGCAATTGTCAAGCAGATGACAGGCAGGAATCGTGCAGCTCAGCTGGCAATTGTCAAGCAGATGAGCAGACAGTAATCACGCAGCTCAGCAGGCCCTGATCACGTGACTGAGCATGCACTGTTCACGTGGCTGATCATACACTGATCACGTGACTGATCATGCACTGATCATGTGACTGATCATGCACTGATCACGTGGCTATCATGCACTGATCACGTGGCTGATCATGCACTGATCACGGGACTGATCATGCACTGATCACGGGCTATCATGCACTGACACATGACTGACATGCACTGATCACGTGGCTGATCATGCACTGATCACGTGACTGATCATGCACTGATCACGTGACTGATCATGCACTGATCACGTGGCTGATCATGCACTGATCACGTGGCTATCATGCACTGCTCACGTGGCTGATCATGCAATGATCACGTAGCTACCATGTACTGGTCACGTGACTGATCATGCACTGATCACGTAATTGATCATGCACTGATCACGTGGCTGATCATGCACTGATCACGTGGCTGATCATGCACTGATCACGTGACTGATCATGCACTGATCACGTGACTGATCATGCACTGATCACGTGGCTATCATGCACTGATCACGTGGCTGATCATGCACTGATCACGTGACTGATCATGCACTGATCACGTGGCTGATCATGCACTGATCACGTGACTGATCATGCACTGATCACGTGACTGATCATGCACTGATCACGTGGCTATCATGCACTGATCACGTGGCTGATCATGCATGATCACGCAGCTACCATGTACTGGTCACGTGACTGATCATGCACTGATCACGTGACTGATCATGCACTGATCACGTGGCTATCATGCACTGATCACGTGGCTGATCATGCACTGATCACGTAGCTATCATGCACTGATCACGTGACTGATCATGCACTGATCACGTGACTGATCATGCACTGATCACGTGGCTGATCATGCACTGATCACGTGGCTGATCATGCACTGATCACGTGGCTGATCATGCACTGATCACGTGACTGATCATGCACTGATCACGTGACTGATCATGCACTGATCACGTGGCTATCATGCACTGATCACGTGGCTGATCATGCACTGATCACGTGCCTGATCATGCACTGATCACATGACTGATCATGCACTGATCACGTGACTGATCATGCACTGATCACGTGGCTATCATGCACTACTCACGTGGCTGATCATGCAATGATCATGTAGCTACCATGTACAGGTCACGTGACTGATCATACACCCATCAGGTGACTGATCATGCACTGATCACGTGGCTATCATGCACTGATCACGAGACTGATCATGCACTGATCACGTCTATATCATGCACTGATCACATGACTGCCCATGCACTGATCACGTGGATGATCATACACTAATCATGTGACAGATCATGCACTGATCACGTGGCTGATCATGCACTGATACCGTGACTGAGCATGGACTGATCACATGACTATCATGTAGTGATCACGTGACTTAATGGCGCTGATCATGCGCTGATCATGTTTGCTATCATACACTGATCATGTGCCTCTGGAGGCAATAAACAAAGAGCTGAGTAGGCACGAATCAAACAGTCAGCAGGCAATAATCATGGAACTCAGGTGTGAGGAATCATGCTGCTCAGCTGGCAATAATCAAGCAGCTGAGCAGGCAGGAATTACGCAGCACAGCTGGCAATTGTCAAGCAGATGACAGGCAGGAATCGTGCAGCTCAGCTGGCAATTGTCAAGCAGATGAGCAGACAGTAATCACGCAGCTCAGCAGGCCCAGATCACGTGACTGAGCATGCACTGTTCACGTGGCTGATCATACACTGATCACGTGACTGATCATGCACTGATCACGTGGCTGATCATGCACTGATCACGTGGCTGATCATGCACTGATCACGTGGCTGATCATGCACTGATCACGTGGCTGATCATGCACTGATCACGTAGCTATCATGCACTGATCACGTGACTGATCATGCACTGATCACGTGGCTGATCATGCACTGATCACGTGACTGATCATGCACTGATCACGTGACTGATCATGCACTGATCACGTGGCTATCATGCACTGATCACGTGGCTGATCATGCACTGATCACGTAGCTACCATGCACTGATCACGTGACTGATCATGCACTGATCACGTAATTGATCATGCACTGATCACGTGGCTGATCATGCACTGATCACGTGGCTGATCACACATGATCACGTGACTGATCATGCACTGATCACGTGGCTGATCATGCACTGATCACGTGGCTGATCATGCACTGATCACGTGGCTATCATGCACTGATCACGTGGCTGATCATGCACTGATCACGTAGCTACCATGTACTGGTCACGTGACTGATCATGCACTGATCACGTGATTGATCATGCACTGATCACGTGGCTCATCATGCACTGATCACGTGGCTGATCACACACGTATCACGTGACTGATCATGCACTGATCACGTGACTGATCATGCACTGATCACGTGGCTATCATGCACTGATCACGTGGCATCATGCACTGATCACGTGGCTGATCATACACTGATCACGTGACTGATCATGCACTGATCACGTGGCTATCATGCACTGATCACGTGGCTGATCATGCACTGATCACGTAGCTACCATGCACTGGTCACGTGACTGATCATGCACTGATCACGTGAATGATCATGCACTGATCACGTGACTGATCATGCACTGATCACGTGACTGATCATGCACTGATCACGTGGCTATCATGCACTGATCACGTGGCTGATCATGCACTGATCACGTAGCTACCATGCACTGATCACGTGACTGATCATGCACTGATCACGTAATTGATCATGCACTGATCACGTGGCTGATCATGCACTGATCACGTGGCTGATCACACATGATCACGTGACTGATCATGCACTGATCACGTGGCTGATCATGCACTGATCACGTGGCTGATCATGCACTGATCACGTGGCTATCATGCACTGATCACGTGGCTGATCATGCACTGATCACGTGACTATCATGCACTGATCACGTGACTGATCATGCACTGATCACGTGACTGATCATGCACTGATCACGTGGCTGATCATGCACTGATCACGTGGCTGATCACACACTATCACGTGACTGATCATGCACTGATCACGTGACTGATCATGCACTGATCACGTGGCTATCATGCACTGATCACGTGGCACTCATGCACTGATCACGTGGCTGATCATACACTGATCACGTGACTGATCATGCACTGATCACGTGGCTATCATGCACTGATCACGTGGCTGTCATGCACTGATCACGTGGCTTCCATACTGATCACGTGACTGATCATGCACTGATCACGTGAATGATCATGCACTGATCACGTGACTGATCATGCACTGATCACGTGACTGATCATGCACTGATCACGTGGCTATCATGCACTGATCACGTGGCTGATCATGCACTGATCACGTAGCTACCATGTACTGGTCACGTGACTGATCATGCACTGATCACGATCATGCACTGATCACGTGACTGATCATGCACTGATCACGTGACTGATCATGCACTGATCACGTGGCTGATCATGCACTGATCACGTGACTGATCATGCACTGATCACGTGGCTGATCATGCACTGATCACGTGGCTGATCATGCACTGATCACGTGACTGATCATGCACTGATCACGTGACTGATCATGCACTGATCACGTGGCTATCATGCACTGATCACGTGGCTGATCATGCACTGATCACGTGGCTGATCATGCACTGATCACGTGACTGATCATGCACTGATCACGTGACTGATCATGCACTGATCACGTGGCTGATCATGCACTGATCACGTGGCTGATCATGCACTGATCACGTGACTGATCATGCACTGATCACGTAACTGATCATGCACTGATCACGTGACTGATCATGCACTGATCACGTGGCTGATCATGCACTGATCACGTGACTGATCATGCACTGATCACGTGACTGATCATGCACTGATCACGTGACTGATCATGCACTGATCACGTGGCTATCATGCACTGATCACGTGGCTGATCATGCACTGATCACGCAGCTACCATGCACTGGTCACATGACTGATCATGCACTGATCACATGACTGATCATGCACTGATCACGTGGCTTATCATGCACTGATCACGTGACTGATCATGTGCTGATCATGTTTGTGTCATACACTGATCATGTGCCTCTGGAGGCAATGAACAAAGAGCTGAGTAGGCACGAATCAGTCAGCAGGCAATAATCATGGAACTCAGCTGTGAGAAATCATGCTGCTCAGCTGGCAATAATCAAGCAGCTGAGCAGGCAGGAATTACGCAGCACAGCTGGCAATTGTCAAGCAGATGACAGGCAGGAATCGTGCAGCTCAGCTGGCAATTGTCAAGCAGATGAGCAGACAGTAATCACGCAGCTCAGCAGGCCCTGATCACGTGACTGAGCATGCACTGTTCACGTGGCTGATCACACACTGATCACGTGACTGATCATGCACTGATCATGTGACTGATCATGCACTGATCACGTGGCTATCATGCACTGATCACGTGGCTGATCATGCACTGATCACGGGACTGATCATGCACTGATCACGGGCTATCATGCACTGACACATGACTGACATGCACTGATCACGTGGCTGATCATGCACTGATCACGTGACTGATCATGCACTGATCACGTGACTGATCATGCACTGATCACGTGGCTGATCATGCACTGATCACGTGGCTATCATGCACTGATCACGTGGCTGATCATGCAATGATCACGTAGCTACCATACTGGTCACGTGACTGATCATGCACTGATCACGTAATTGATCATGCACTGATCACGTGGCTGATCATGCACTGATCACGTGGCTGATCATGCACTGATCACGTGACTGATCATGCACTGATCACGTGACTGATCATGCACTGATCACGTGGCTATCATGCACTGATCACGTGGCTGATCATGCACTGATCACGTGCCTGATCATGCACTGATCACGTGGCTGATCATGCACTGATCACGTGACTGATCATGCACTGATCACGTGACTGATCATGCACTGATCACGTGGCTATCATGCACTGATCACGTGGCTGATCATGCATGATCACGCAGCTACCATGTACTGGTCACGTGACTGATCATGCACTGATCACGTGACTGATCATGCACTGATCACGTGGCTATCATGCACTGATCACGTGGCTGATCATGCACTGATCACGTAGCTATCATGCACTGATCACGTGACTGATCATGCACTGATCACGTGACTGATCATGCACTGATCACGTGGCTGATCATGCACTGATCACGTGGCTGATCATGCACTGATCACGTGGCTGATCATGCACTGATCACGTGACTGATCATGCACTGATCACGTGACTGATCATGCACTGATCACGTGGCTATCATGCACTGATCACGTGGCTGATCATGCACTGATCACGTGCCTGATCATGCACTGATCACGTGACTGATCATGCACTGATCACGTGACTGATCATGCACTGATCACGTGGCTATCATGCACTACTCACGTGGCTGATCATGCAATGATCATGTAGCTACCATGTACTGGTCACGTGACTGATCATACACCCATCAGGTGACTGATCATGCACTGATCACGTGGCTGATCATGCACTGATCACGTGACTGATCATGCACTGATCACGTGACTAATCATGCACTGATCACATAGCTATCATGAACTGATCACGTGGCTGATCATGCACTGATCACGTGGCTGATCATGCACTGATACCGTGACTGAGCATGGACTGATCACATGACTATCATGTAGTGATCACGTGACTTAATGGCGCTGATCATGTGACTGATCATGCGCTGATCATGTTTGCTATCATACACTGATCATGTGCCTCTGGAGGCAATAAACAAAGAGCTGAGTAGGCACGAATCAAACAGTCAGCAGGCAATAATCATGGAACTCAGGTGTGAGGAATCATGCTGCTCAGCTGGCAATAATCAAGCAGCTGAGCAGGCAGGAATTACGCAGCACAGCTGGCAATTGTCAAGCAGATGACAGGCAGGAATCGTGCAGCTCAGCTGGCAATTGTCAAGCAGATGAGCAGACAGTAATCACGCAGCTCAGCAGGCCCAGATCACGTGACTGAGCATGCACTGTTCACGTGGCTGATCATACACTGATCACGTGATGATCATGCACTGATCACTTGGATATCATGCACTGATCACGTGGCTGATCATACACTGTTCACGTGTCTGACCATGCACTGATCACGTGGCTGATCATGCACTGATCACGTGGCTGATCATGCACTGTTCACGTGGCTGATCACACACCTGTCACGTGACATATCATGCACTGATCACGTGGCACTCATGCACTGATCACGTGGCTGATCATACTCTGCTCACGTAACTGATCATGCACACATCACGTGGCTATCATGCACTGCTCACGTCGCTCGTCATGGAATGATCACGTAGCTACCATATACTGGTCACGTGACTGATCATGCACAGATCACGTCAATGATCATGCACCGTTCAAGGGACTGATCATGTACTGATCACGTGACTGATCATGCACTGACCACATGGCTATCATGCTCTGCTCACATGGCTGATCATGCAACAATCACGTAGCAACCATATACTGGTCACGTGACTGATCATGCACTGATCACGTAATTGATCCTGCACTGATCACGTGGCTCATCATGCACTGATCACGTGGCTGATCACACATGTATCACGTGACTGATCATGCACTGATCACGTGGCTCTCATGCACTGATCACGTGGCTGTCATGCACTGATCACGTGGATATCATGCACTGATCACGTGGCTGATCACACACGTATCACATGACTGATCATGCACTGATCACGTGGCTATCATGCACTGATCACGTGGCTATCATGCACTGATCACGTGGCTATCATGCACTGATCACGTGGCTGATCATGCAATGATCACGTAGCTACCATGTACTGGTCACGTGACTGATCATGCACTGATCACGTAATTGATCATGCACTGATCATGTGGCTGATCATGCACTGATCACGTGGCTGATCATACACTGATCACATAACTGATCATGCACTGATCACGTGACTGATCATGCACTGATCACGTGGCTATCATGCACTGATCACTTGGCTGACATACACTGATCACGTGCCTGGTCATGCACTGATCACGTGGCTGATCATGCACTGATCACGTGACTGATCATGCACTGATCACGTGTCTGATCATGCACTGATCACGTGGCTATCATGCACTGATCACGTGGCTGATCATGCCATGATCACGCAGCTACCATGTACTGGTCACATGACTGATCATGCACTGATCACGTGACTGATCATGCAGTGATCACGTGGCTATCATGCACTACTCACGTGGCTGATCATGCAATGATCATGTAGCTACCATGTACAGGTCACGTGAATGATCATACACCCATCAGGTGACTGATCATGCACTGATCACGTGGCTATCATGCACTGATCACGAGACTGATCATGCACTGATCACGTCTATATCATGCACTGATCACATGACTGCCCATGCACTGATCACGTGGATGATCATACACTAATCTTGTGACAGATCATGCACTGATCACGTGGCTGATCATGCACTGATACCGTGACTGAGCATGGACTGATCACATGACTATCATGTAGTGATCACGTGACTTAATGGCGCTGATCATGCGCTGATCATGTTTGCTATCATACACTGATCATGTGCCTCTGGAGGCAATAAACAAAGAGCTGAGTAGGCACGAATCAAACAGTCAGCAGGCAATAATCATGGAACTCAGGTGTGAGGAATCATGCTGCTCAGCTGGCAATAATCAAGCAGCTGAGCAGGCAGGAATTACGCAGCACAGCTGGCAATTGTCAAGCAGATGACAGGCAGGAATCGTGCAGCTCAGCTGGCAATTGTCAAGCAGATGAGCAGACAGTAATCACGCAGCTCAGCAGGCCCTGATCACGTGACTGAGCATGCACTGTTCACGTGGCTGATCATACACTGATCACGTGACTGATCATGCACTGATCACGTGGCTGATCATGCACTGATCACGTGACTGATCATGCACTGATCACGTGGCTGATCATGCACTGATCACGTGGCTGATCATGCACTGATCACGTGGCTATCATGCACTGATCACGTGACTGATCATGCACTGATCACGTGGCTGATCATGCACTGATCACGTGACTGATCATGCACTGATCACGTGACTGATCATGCACTGATCACGTGGCTATCATGCACTGATCACGTGGCTGATCATGCAATGATCACGTAGCAACCATGCACTGGTCACGTGACTGATCATGCACTGATCACGTAATTGATCATGCACTGATCACGTGGCTGATCATGCACTGATCACGTGGCTGATCACACATGATCACGTGACTGATCATGCACTGATCACGTGGCTGATCATGCACTGATCACGTGGCTGATCATGCACTGATCACGTGGCTATCATGCACTGATCACGTGGCTGATCATGCACTGATCACGTAGCTACCATGTACTGGTCACGTGACTGATCATGCACTGATCACGTGATTGATCATGCACTGATCACGTGGCTCATCATGCACTGATCACGTGGCTGATCACACACGATCACGTGACTGATCATGCACTGATCACGTGACTGATCATGCACTGATCACGTGGCTATCATGCACTGATCACGTGGCATCATGCACTGATCACGTGGCTGATCATACACTGATCACGTGACTGATCATGCACTGATCACGTGGCTATCATGCACTGATCACGTGGCTGTCATGCAATGATCACGTAGCTACCATATACTGGTCACGTGACTGATCATGCACTGATCACGTGAATGATCATGCACTGATCACGTGACTGATCATGCACTGATCACGTGACTGATCATGCACTGATCACGTGGCTATCATGCACTGATCACGTGGCTGATCATGCACTGATCACGTAGCAACCATGCACTGATCACGTGACTGATCATGCACTGATCACGTAACTGATCATGCACTGATCACGTGACTGATCATGCACTGATCACGTGACTGATCATGCACTGATCACGTGGCTGATCATGCACTGATCACGTGACTGATCATGCACTGATCACGTGGCTGATCATGCACTGATCACGTGGCTGATCATGCACTGATCACGTGACTGATCATGCACTGATCACGTGACTGATCATGCACTGATCACGTGGCTATCATGCACTGATCACGTGGCTGATCATGCACTGATCACGTGACTGATCATGCACTGATCACGTGACTGATCATGCACTGATCACGTGACTGATCATGCACTGATCACGTGGCTGATCATGCACTGATCACGTGGCTGATCATGCACTGATCACGTGACTGATCATGCACTGATCACGTGACTGATCATGCACTGATCACGTGGCTGATCATGCACTGATCACGTGACTGATCATGCACTGATCACGTGACTGATCATGCACTGATCACGTGACTGATCATGCACTGATCACGTGACTGATCATGCACTGATCACGTGGCTATCATGCACTGATCACGTGGCTGATCATGCACTGATCACGCAGCTACATGCACTGATCACATGACTGATCATGCACTGATCACGTGGCTTATCATGCACTGATCACGTGACTGATCATGTGCTGATCATGTTTGTGTCATACACTGATCATGTGCCTCTGGAGGCAATGAACAAAGAGCTGAGTAGGCAGGAATCAGTCAGCAGGCTATAATCATGGAACTCAGCTCTGAGAATCATGCTGCTCAGCTGGCAATAATCAAGCAGATGAGCAGGCAGGAATTACGCAGCACAGCTGGCAATTGTCAAGCAGATGACAGGCAGGAATCGTGCAGCTCAGCTGGCAATTGTCAAGCAGATGAGCAGACAGTAATCACGCAGCTCAGCAGGCCCTGATCACGTGACTGAGCATGCACTGTTCACGTGGCTGATCACACACTGATCACGTGACTGATCATGCACTGATCACGTGACTGATCATGCACTGATCACGTGGCTATCATGCACTGATCACGTGGCTGATCATGCACTGATCACGGGACTGATCATGCACTGATCACGGGCTATCATGCACTGATCACATGACTGACATGCACTGATCACGTGGCTGATCATGCACTGATCACGTGACTGATCATGCACTGATCACGTGACTGATCATGCACTGATCACGTGGCTGATCATGCACTGATCACGTGGCTATCATGCACTGCTCACGTGGCTGATCATGCAATGATCACGTAGCTACCATATACTGGTCACGTGACTGATCATGCACTGATCACGTAATTGATCATGCACTGATCACGTGGCTGATCATGCACTGATCACGTGGCTGATCATGCACTGATCACGTGACTGATCATGCACTGATCACGTGACTGATCATGCACTGATCACGTGGCTATCATGCACTGATCACGTGGCTGATCATGCACTGATCACGTGCCTGATCATGCACTGATCACGTGGCTGATCATGCACTGATCACGTGACTGATCATGCACTGATCACGTGTCTGATCATGCACTGATCACGTGGCTATCATGCACTGATCACGTGGCTGATCATGCATGATCACGCAGCTACCATGTACTGATCACGTGACTGATCATGCACTGATCACGTGACTGATCATGCACTGATCACGTGGCTATCATGCACTGATCACGTGGCTGATCATGCACTGATCACGTAGCTATCATGCACTGATCACGTGACTGATCATGCACTGATCACGTGACTGATCATGCACTGATCACGTGGCTGATCATGCACTGATCACGTGGCTGATCATGCACTGATCACGTGGCTGATCATGCACTGATCACGTGACTGATCATGCACTGATCACGTGACTGATCATGCACTGATCACGTGGCTATCATGCACTGATCACGTGGCTGATCATGCACTGATCACGTGCCTGATCATGCACTGATCACGTGACTGATCATGCACTGATCACGTGACTGATCATGCACTGATCACGTGGCTATCATGCACTACTCACGTGGCTGATCATGCAATGATCATGTAGCTACCATGTACTGGTCACGTGACTGATCATACACCCATCAGGTGACTGATCATGCACTGATCACGTGGCTGATCATGCACTGATCACCTGACTGATCATGCACTGATCACGTGACTGATCATGCACTGATCACATAGCTATCATGAACTGATCACCTGGCTGATCATGCACTGATCACGTGGCTGATCATGCACTGATACCGTGACTGAGCATGGACTGATCACATGACTATCATGTAGTGATCACGTGACTTAATGGCGCTGATCATGTGACTGATCATGCGCTGATCATGTTTGCTATCATACACTGATCATGTGCCTCTGGAGGCAATAAACAAAGAGCTGAGTAGGCACGAATCAAACAGTCAGCAGGCAATAATCATGGAACTCAGGTGTGAGGAATCATGCTGCTCAGCTGGCAATAATCAAGCAGCTGAGCAGGCAGGAATTACGCAGCACAGCTGGCAATTGTCAAGCAGATGACAGGCAGGAATCGTGCAGCTCAGCTGGCAATTGTCAAGCAGATGAGCAGACAGTAATCACGCAGCTCAGCAGGCCCAGATCACGTGACTGAGCATGCACTGTTCACGTGGCTGATCATGCACTGATCACGTGACTGATCATGCACTGATCACGTGGCTATCATGCACTGATCACGTGGCTGATCATGCACTGATCACGTGCTGACCATGCACTGATCACGTGACTGATCATGCACTGATCACGTAACTGATCATGCACTGATCACGTGGCTGATCATGCACTGATCACGTGGCTGATCACACATGATCACGTGACTGATCATGCACTGATCACGTGGCTATCATGCACTGATCACGTGGCTATCATGCACTGATCACGTGGCTATCATGCACTGATCACGTGGCTGATCATGCAATGATCACGTAGCTATCATGCACTGATCACGTGACTGATCATGCACTGATCACGTGATTGATCATGCACTGATCACGTGGCTGATCATGCACTGATCACGTGATGATCACAGACTGATCACGTGACTGATCATGCACTGATCACGTGACTGATCATGCACTGATCACGTGGCTATCATGCACTGATCACGTGGCATCATGCACTGATCACGTGGCTGATCATGCACTGATCACGTGACTGATCATGCACTGATCACGTGGCTATCATGCACTGATCACGTGGCTGATCATGCACTGATCACGTAGCTACCATGCACTGATCACGTGACTGATCATGCACTGATCACGTGAATGATCATGCACTGATCACGTGACTGATCATGCACTGATCACGTGACTGATCATGCACTGATCACGTGGCTATCATGCACTGATCACGTGGCTGATCATGCACTGATCACGTAGCTACCATGTACTGGTCACGTGACTGATCATGCACTGATCACGTAACTGATCATGCACTGATCACGTGGCTGATCATGCACTGATCACGTGGCTGATCACACATGATCACGTGACTGATCATGCACTGATCACGTGGCTGATCATGCACTGATCACGTGGCTGATCATGCACTGATCACGTAGCTATCATGCACTGATCACGTGGCTGATCATGCACTGATCACGTGCTATCATGCACTGATCACGTGACTGATCATGCACTGATCACGTGACTGATCATGCACTGATCACGTGGCTGATCATGCACTGATCACGTGGATGATCACACACGATCACGTGACTGATCATGCACTGATCACGTGACTGATCATGCACTGATCACGTGGCTATCATGCACTGATCACGTGGCACTCATGCACTGATCACGTGGCTGATCATGCACTGATCACGTAACTGATCATGCACATCACGTGGCTATCATGCACTGCTCACGTGGCTGTCATGCAATGATCACGTAGCTTCCATGCACTGATCACGTGACTGATCATGCACTGATCACGTGAATGATCATGCACTGATCACGTGACTGATCATGCACTGATCACGTGACTGATCATGCACTGATCACGTGGCTATCATGCACTGATCACGTGGCTGATCATGCACTGATCACGTAGCAACCATGCACTGATCACGTGACTGATCATGCACTGATCACGTAACTGATCATGCACTGATCACGTGACTGATCATGCACTGATCACGTGACTGATCATGCACTGATCACGTGGCTGATCATGCACTGATCACGTGACTGATCATGCACTGATCACGTGGCTGATCATGCACTGATCACGTGGCTGATCATGCACTGATCACGTGACTGATCATGCACTGATCACGTGACTGATCATGCACTGATCACGTGGCTATCATGCACTGATCACGTGGCTGATCATGCACTGATCACGTGGCTGATCATGCACTGATCACGTGACTGATCATGCACTGATCACGTGACTGATCATGCACTGATCACGTGGCTGATCATGCACTGATCACGTGGCTGATCATGCACTGATCACGTGACTGATCATGCACTGATCACGTAATTGATCATGCACTGATCACGTGACTGATCATGCACTGATCACGTGGCTGATCATGCACTGATCACGTGACTGATCATGCACTGATCACGTGACTGATCATGCACTGATCACGTGACTGATCATGCACTGATCACGTGGCTATCATGCACTGATCACGTGGCTGATCATGCACTGATCACGCAGCTACATGCACTGATCACATGACTGATCATGCACTGATCACATGACTGATCATGCACTGATCACGTGGCTTATCATGCACTGATCATGTGACTGATCATGTGCTGATCATGTTTGTATCATACACTGATCATGTGCCTCTGGAGGCAATGAACAAAGAGCTGAGTAGGCACGAATCAGTCAGCAGGCTATAATCATGGAACTCAGCTCTGAGAAATCATGCTGCTCAGCTGGCAATAATCAAGCAGATGAGCAGGCAGGAATTACGCAGCACAGCTGGCAATTGTCAAGCAGATGACAGGCAGGAATCGTGCAGCTCAGCTGGCAATTGTCAAGCAGATGAGCAGACAGTAATCACGCAGCTCAGCAGGCCCTGATCACGTGACTGAGCATGCACTGTTCACGTGGCTGATCACACACTGATCACGTGACTGATCATGCACTGATCACGTGACTGATCATGCACTGATCACGTGGCTATCATGCACTGATCACGTGGCTGATCATGCACTGATCACGGGACTGATCATGCACTGATCACGGGCTATCATGCACTGACACATGACTCACATGCACTGATCACGTGGCTGATCATGCACTGATCACGTGACTGATCATGCACTGATCACGTGACTGATCATGCACTGATCACGTGGCTGATCATGCACTGATCACGTGGCTATCATGCACTGCTCACGTGGCTGATCATGCAATGATCACGTAGCTACCATATACTGGTCACGTGACTGATCATGCACTGATCACGTAATTGATCATGCACTGATCACGTGGCTGATCATGCACTGATCACGTGGCTGATCATGCACTGATCACGTGACTGATCATGCACTGATCACGTGACTGATCATGCACTGATCACGTGGCTATCATGCACTGATCACGTGGCTGATCATGCACTGATCACGTGCCTGATCATGCACTGATCACGTGGCTGATCATGCACTGATCACGTGACTGATCATGCACTGATCACGTGACTGATCATGCACTGATCACGTGGCTATCATGCACTGATCACGTGGCTGATCATGCGATGATCACGCAGCTATCATGTACTGGTCACGTGACTGATCATGCACTGATCACGTGACTGATCATGCACTGATCACGTGGCTATCATGCACTGATCACGTGGCTGATCATGCACTGATCACGTAGCTATCATGCACTGATCACGTGACTGATCATGCACTGATCACGTGACTGATCATGCACTGATCACGTGACTGATCATGCACTGATCACGTGGCTGATCATGCACTGATCACGTGGCTGATCATGCACTGATCACGTGACTGATCATGCACTGATCACGTGACTGATCATGCACTGATCACGTGGCTATCATGCACTGATCACGTGGCTGATCATGCACTGATCACGTGCCTGATCATGCACTGATCACATGACTGATCATGCACTGATCACGTGACTGATCATGCACTGATCACGTGGCTATCATGCACTACTCACGTGGCTGATCATGCAATGATCATGTAGCTACCATGTACCGGTCAGGTGACTGATCATACACCCATTAGGTGACTGATCATGCACTGATCACGTGGCTATCATGCACTGATCACGTGACTGATCATGCACTGATCACGTCTATATCATGCACTGATCACATGACTGCCCATGCACTGATCACGTGGATGATCATACACTAATCTTGTGACAGATCATGCACTGATCACGTGGCTGATCATGCACTGATACCGTGACTGAGCATGGAATGATCACATGACTATCATGTAGTGATCATGTGACTTAATGGCGCTGATCATGCGCTGATCATGTTTGCTATCATACAGTTATCATGTGCCTCTGGAGGCAATAAACAAAGAGCTGAGTAGGCACGAATCAAACAGTCAGCAGGCAATAATCATGGAACTCAGGTGTGAGGAATCATGCTGCTCAGCTGGCAATAATCAAGCAGCTGAGCAGGCAGGAATTACGCAGCACAGCTGGCAATTGTCAAGCAGATGACAGGCAGGAATCGTGCAGCTCAGCTGGCAATTGTCAAGCAGATGAGCAGACAGTAATCACGCAGCTCAGCAGGCCCAGATCACGTGACTGAGCATGCACTGTTCACGTGGCTGATCATACACTGATCACGTGTCTGATCATGCACTGATCACGTGGCTGATCATGCACTGATCACGTGGCTGATCATGCACTGATCACGTGGCTGATCATGCACTGATCACGTGGCTGATCATGCACTGATCACGTAGCTATCATGCACTGATCACGTGACTGATCATGCACTGATCACGTGGCTGATCATGCACTGATCACGTGACTGATCATGCACTGATCACGTGACTGATCATGCACTGATCACGTGGCTATCATGCACTGATCACGTGGCTGATCATGCACTGATCACGTAGCTACCATGCACTGGTCACGTGACTGATCATGCACTGATCACGTAATTGATCATGCACTGATCACGTGGCTGATCATGCACTGATCACGTGGCTGATCACACATGATCACGTGACTGATCATGCACTGATCACGTGGCTGATCATGCACTGATCACGTGGCTGATCATGCACTGATCACGTGGCTATCATGCACTGATCACGTGGCTGATCATGCACTGATCACGTAGCTACCATGTACTGGTCACGTGACTGATCATGCACTGATCACGTGATTGATCATGCACTGATCACGTGGCTCATCATGCACTGATCACGTGGCTGATCACACACGATCACGTGACTGATCATGCACTGATCACGTGACTGATCATGCACTGATCACGTGGCTATCATGCACTGATCACGTGGCATCATGCACTGATCACGTGGCTGATCATACACTGATCACGTGACTGATCATGCACTGATCACGTGGCTATCATGCACTGATCACGTGGCTGATCATGCAATGATCACGTAGCTACCATGTACTGGTCACGTGACTGATCATGCACTGATCACGTGAATGATCATGCACTGATCACGTGACTGATCATGCACTGATCACGTGACTGATCATGCACTGATCACGTGGCTATCATGCACTGATCACGTGGCTGATCATGCACTGATCACGTAGCTACCATGCACTGATCACGTGACTGATCATGCACTGATCACGTAACTGATCATGCACTGATCACGTGGCTGATCATGCACTGATCACGTGGCTGATCACACATGATCACGTGACTGATCATGCACTGATCACGTGGCTATCATGCACTGATCACGTGGCTGATCATGCACTGATCACGTGGCTATCATGCACTGATCACGTGGCTGATCATGCACTGATCACGTGACTATCATGCACTGATCACGTGACTGATCATGCACTGATCACGTGACTGATCATGCACTGATCACGTGGCTGATCATGCACTGATCACGTGGCTGATCACACACGATCACGTGACTGATCATGCACTGATCACGTGACTGATCATGCACTGATCACGTGACTATCATGCACTGATCACGTGGCACTCATGCACTGATCACGTGGCTGATCATACACTGATCACGTAACTGATCATGCACACATCACGTGGCTATCATGCACTGATCACGTGGCTGATCATGCACTGATCACGTAGCTTCCATATACTGATCACGTGACTGATCATGCACTGATCACGTGAATGATCATGCACTGATCACGTGACTGATCATGCACTGATCACGTGACTGATCATGCACTGATCACGTGGCTATCATGCACTGATCACGTGGCTGATCATGCACTGATCACGTAGCAACCATGTACTGGTCACGTGACTGATCATGCACTGATCACGTAACTGATCATGCACTGATCACGTGACTGATCATGCACTGATCACGTGACTGATCATGCACTGATCACGTGGCTGATCATGCACTGATCACGTGACTGATCATGCACTGATCACGTGGCTGATCATGCACTGATCACGTGGCTGATCATGCACTGATCACGTGACTGATCATGCACTGATCACGTGACTGATCATGCACTGATCACGTGGCTATCATGCACTGATCACGTGGCTGATCATGCACTGATCACGTGGCTGATCATGCACTGATCACGTGACTGATCATGCACTGATCACGTGACTGATCATGCACTGATCACGTGGCTGATCATGCACTGATCACGTGGCTGATCATGCACTGATCACGTGACTGATCATGCACTGATCACGTAATTGATCATGCACTGATCACGTGACTGATCATGCACTGATCACGTGGCTGATCATGCACTGATCACGTGACTGATCATGCACTGATCACGTGACTGATCATGCACTGATCACGTGACTGATCATGCACTGATCACGTGGCTATCATGCACTGATCACGTGGCTGATCATGCACTGATCACGCAGCTACCATGCACTGGTCACATGACTGATCATGCACTGATCACATGACTGATCATGCACTGATCACGTGGCTTATCATGCACTGATCACGTGACTGATCATGTGCTGATCATGTTTTGTGTCATACACTGATCATGTGCCTCTGGAGGCAATGAACAAAGAGCTGAGTAGGCAGGAATCAGTCAGCAGGCTATAATCATGGAACTCAGCTCTGAGAAATCATGCTGCTCAGCTGGCAATAATCAAGTAGATGAGCAGGCAGGAATTACGCAGCACAGGTGGCAATTGTCAAGCAGATGACAGGCAGGAATCGTGCAGCTCAGCTGGCAATTGTCAAGCAGATGAGCAGACAGTAATCACGCAGCTCAGCAGGCCCTGATCACGTGACTGAGCATGCACTGTTCACGTGGCTGATCACACACTGATCACGTGACTGATCATGCACTGATCATGTGACTGATCATGCACTGATCACGTGGCTATCATGCACTGATCACGTGGCTGATCATACACTGATCACGGGACTGATCATGCACTGATCACGGGCTATCATGCACTGACTACATGACTGACATGCACTGATCACGTGGCTGATCATGCACTGATCACGTGACTGATCATGCACTGATCACGTGACTGATCATGCACTGATCACGTGGCTGATCATGCACTGATCACGTGGCTATCATGCACTGATCACGTGGCTGATCATGCAATGATCACGTAGCTACCATATACTGGTCACGTGACTGATCATGCACTGATCACGTAATTGATCATGCACTGATCACGTGGCTGATCATGCACTGATCACGTGGCTGATCATGCACTGATCACGTGACTGATCATGCACTGATCACGTGACTGATCATGCACTGATCACGTGGCTATCATGCACTGATCACGTGGCTGATCATACACTGATCACGTGCCTGATCATGCACTGATCACGTGGCTGATCATGCACTGATCACGTGACTGATCATGCACTGATCACGTGACTGATCATGCACTGATCACGTGGCTATCATGCACTGATCACGTGGCTGATCATGCATGATCACGCAGCTACCATGTACTGGTCACGTGACTGATCATGCACTGATCACGTGACTGATCATGCACTGATCACGTGGCTATCATGCACTGATCACGTGGCTGATCATGCACTGATCATGTAGCTACCATGTACTGATCACGTGACTGATCATGCACTGATCACGTGACTGATCATGCACTGATCACGTGATTGATCATGCACTGATCACGTGGCTGATCATGCACTGATCACGTGGCTGATCATGCACTGATCACGTGACTGATCATGCACTGATCACGTGACTGATCATGCACTGATCACGTGGCTATCATGCACTGATCACGTGGCTGATCATGCACTGATCACGTGCCTGATCATGCACTGATCACGTGACTGATCATGCACTGATCACGTGACTGATCATGCACTGATCACGTGGCTATCATGCACTACTCACGTGGCTGATCATGCAATGATCATGTAGCTACCATGTACTGGTCACGTGACTGATCATACACCCATCAGGTGACTGATCATGCACTGATCACGTGGCTGATCATGCACTGATCACCTGACTGATCATGCACTGATCACGTGACAAATCATGCACTGATCACATAGCTATCATGAACTGATCACGTGGCTGATCATGCACTGATCACGTGGCTGATCATGCACTGATACCGTGACTGAGCATGGACTGATCACATGACTATCATGTAGTGATCACGTGACTTAATGGCGCTGATCATGTGACTGATCATGCGCTGATCATGTTTGCTATCATACACTGATCATGTGCCTCTGGAGGCAATAAACAAAGAGCTGAGTAGGCACGAATCAAACAGTCAGCAGGCAATAATCATGGAACTCAGGTGTGAGGAATCATGCTGCTCAGCTGGCAATAATCAAGCAGCTGAGCAGGCAGGAATTACGCAGCACAGCTGGCAATTGTCAAGCAGATGACAGGCAGGAATCGTGCAGCTCAGCTGGCAATTGTCAAGCAGATGAGCAGACAGTAATCACGCAGCTCAGCAGGCCCAGATCACGTGACAGAGCATGCACTGTTCACGTGGCTGATCATACACTGATCACGTGATGATCATGCACTGATCACTTGGATATCATGCACTGATCACGTGGCTGATCATACACTGTTCACATGTCTGACCATGCACTGATCACGTGGCTGATCATGCACTGATCACGTGGCTGAACATGCACTGTTCACGTGGCTGATCACACACCTGTCACGTGATATATCATGCACTGATCACGTGGCACTCATGCACTGATCACGTGGCTGATCATACTCTGCTCACGTAACTGATCATGCACACATCACGTGGCTATCATGCACTGCTTACGTGGCTCGTCATGGAATTATCACGTAGCTACCATATACTGGTCACGTGACTGATCATGCACAGATCACGTCAATGATCATGCACTGTTCAAGTGACTGATCATGTACTGATGACGTGACTGATCATGCACTGATCACGTGGCTATCATGCTCTGCTCACGTGGCTGATCATGCAACGATCACGTAGCAACCATGTACTGGTCACGTGACTGATCATGCACTGATCACGTAATTGATCCTGCACTGATCACGTGGCTCATCATGCACTGATCACGTGGCTGATCACACATGTATCACGTGACTGATCATGCACTGATCACGTGGCTCTCATGCACTGATCACGTGGCTGTCATGCACTGATCACGTGGATATCATGCACTGATCACGTGGCTGATCACACACGTATCACATGACTGATCATGCACTGATCACGTGGCTATCATGCACTGATCACGTGGCTATCATGCACTGATCACGTGGCTATCATGCACTGATCACGTGGCTGATCATGCAATGATCACGTAGCTACCATGTACTGGTCACGTGACTGATCATGCACTGATCACGTAATGATCATGCACTGATCATGTGGCTGATCATGCACTGATCACGTGGCTGATCATACACTGATCACATAACTGATCATGCACTGATCACGTGACTGATCATGCACTGATCACGTGGCTATCATGCACTGATCACGTGGCTGACATACACTGATCACGTGCCTGATCATGCACTGATCACGTGGCTGATCATGCACTGATCACGTGACTGATCATGCACTGATCACGTGTCTGATCATGCACTGATCACGTGGCTATCATGCACTGATCACGTGGCTGATCATGCCATGATCACGCAGCTACCATGTACTGGTCACATGACTGATCATGCACTGATCACGTGACTGATCATGCAGTGATCACGTGGCTATCATGCACTACTCACGTGGCTGATCCTGCAATGATCATGTAGCTACCATGTACAGGTCACGTGAATGATCATACACCCATCAGGTGACTGATCATGCACTGATCACGTGGCTATCATGCACTGATCACGAGACTGATCATGCACTGATCACGTCTATATCATGCACTGATCACATGACTGCCCATGCACTGATCACGTGGATGATCATACACTAATCTTGTGACAGATCATGCACTGATCACGTGGCTGATCATGCACTGATACCGTGACTGAGCATGGAATGATCACATGACTATCATGTAGTGATCACGTGACTTAATGGCGCTGATCATGCGCTGATCATGTTTGCTATCATACACTGATCATGTGCCTCTGGAGGCAATAAACAAAGAGCTGAGTAGGCACGAATCAAACAGTCAGCAGGCAATAATCATGGAACTCAGGTGTGAGGAATCATGCTGCTCAGCTGGCAATAATCAAGCAGCTGAGCAGGCAGGAATTACGCAGCACAGCTGGCAATTGTCAAGCAGATGACAGGCAGGAATCGTGCAGCTCAGCTGGCAATTGTCAAGCAGATGAGCAGACAGTAATCACGCAGCTCAGCAGGCCCTGATCACGTGACTGAGCATGCACTGTTCACGTGGCTGATCATACACTGATCACGTGACTGATCATGCACTGATCACGTGGCTGATCATGCACTGATCACGTGGCTGATCATGCACTGATCACGTGGCTGATCATGCACTGATCACGTGGCTGATCATGCACTGATCACGTAGCTATCATGCACTGATCACGTGACTGATCATGCACTGATCACGTGGCTGATCATGCACTGATCACGTGACTGATCATGCACTGATCACGTGACTGATCATGCACTGATCACGTGGCTATCATGCACTGATCACGTGGCTGATCATGCAATGATCACGTAGCAACCATGCACTGGTCACGTGACTGATCATGCACTGATCACGTAATTGATCATGCACTGATCACGTGGCTGATCATGCACTGATCACGTGGCTGATCACACATGATCACGTGACTGATCATGCACTGATCACGTGGCTGATCATGCACTGATCACGTGGCTGATCATGCACTGATCACGTGGCTATCATGCACTGATCACGTGGCTGATCATGCAATGATCACGTAGCTACCATGTACTGGTCACGTGACTGATCATGCACTGATCACGTGATTGATCATGCACTGATCACGTGGCTCATCATGCACTGATCACGTGGCTGATCACACACGTATCACGTGACTGATCATGCACTGATCACGTGGCTGATCATGCACTGATCACGTGGCTATCATGCACTGATCACGTGGCATCATGCACTGATCACGTGGCTGATCATACACTGATCACGTGACTGATCATGCACTGATCACGTGGCTATCATGCACTGATCACGTGGCTGTCATGCAATGATCACGTAGCTACCATGCACTGGTCACGTGACTGATCATGCACTGATCACGTGAATGATCATGCACTGATCACGTGACTGATCATGCACTGATCACGTGACTGATCATGCACTGATCACGTGGCTATCATGCACTGATCACGTGGCTGATCATGCACTGATCACGTAGCAACCATGCACTGATCACGTGACTGATCATGCACTGATCACGTAACTGATCATGCACTGATCACGTGACTGATCATGCACTGATCACGTGACTGATCATGCACTGATCACGTGGCTGATCATGCACTGATCACGTGACTGATCATGCACTGATCACGTGGCTGATCATGCACTGATCACGTGGCTGATCATGCACTGATCACGTGACTGATCATGCACTGATCACGTGACTGATCATGCACTGATCACGTGGCTATCATGCACTGATCACGTGGCTGATCATGCACTGATCACGTGACTGATCATGCACTGATCACGTGACTGATCATGCACTGATCACGTGACTGATCATGCACTGATCACGTGGCTGATCATGCACTGATCACGTGGCTGATCATGCACTGATCACGTGACTGATCATGCACTGATCACGTGACTGATCATGCACTGATCACGTGGCTGATCATGCACTGATCACGTAACTGATCATGCACTGATCACGTGACTGATCATGCACTGATCACGTGACTGATCATGCACTGATCACGTGACTGATCATGCACTGATCACGTGGCTATCATGCACTGATCACGTGGCTGATCATGCACTGATCACGCAGCTACCATGTACTGATCACATGACTGATCATGCACTGATCACGTGGCTTATCATGCACTGATCACGTGACTGATCATGTGCTGATCATGTTTTGTGTCATACACTGATCATGTGCCTCTGGAGGCAATGAACATAGAGCTGAGTAGGCAGGAATCAGTCAGCAGGCTATAATCATGGAACTCAGCTCTGAGAAATCATGCTGCTCAGCTGGCAATAATCAAGTAGATGAGCAGGCAGGAATTACGCAGCACAGGTGGCAATTGTCAAGCAGATGACAGGCAGGAATCGTGCAGCTCAGCTGGCAATTGTCAAGCAGATGAGCAGACAGTAATCACGCAGCTCAGCAGGCCCTGATCACGTCACTGAGCATGCACTGTTCACGTGGCTGATCACACACTGATCACGTGACTGATCATGCACTGATCACGTGACTGATCATGCACTGATCACGTGGCTATCATGCACTGATCACGTGGCTGATCATGCACTGATCACGGGACTGATCATGCACTGATCACGGCGCTATCATGCACTGACTACATGACTGACATGCACTGATCACGTGGCTGATCATGCACTGATCACGTGACTGATCATGCACTGATCACGTGACTGATCATGCACTGATCACGTGGCTGATCATGCACTGATCACGTGGCTATCATGCACTGCTCACGTGGCTGATCATGCAATGATCACGTAGCTACCATATACTGGTCACGTGACTGATCATGCACTGATCACGTAATTGATCATGCACTGATCACGTGGCTGATCATGCACTGATCACGTGGCTGATCATGCACTGATCACGTGACTGATCATGCACTGATCACGTGACTGATCATGCACTGATCACGTGGCTATCATGCACTGATCACGTGGCTGGACATGCACTGATCACGTGCCTGATCATGCACTGATCACGTGGCTGATCATGCACTGATCACGTGACTGATCATGCACTGATCACGTGACTGATCATGCACTGATCACGTGGCTATCATGCACTGATCACGTGGCTGATCATGCATGATCACGCAGCTACCATGTACTGGTCACGTGACTGATCATGCACTGATCACGTGACTGATCATGCACTGATCACGTGGCTATCATGCACTGATCACGTGGCTGATCATGCACTGATCACGTAGCTACCATGTACTGGTCACGTGACTGATCATGCACTGATCACGTGACTGATCATGCACTGATCACGTACTGATCATGCACTGATCACGTGGCTGATCATGCACTGATCACGTGGCTGATCATGCACTGATCACGTGACTGATCATGCACTGATCACGTGACTGATCATGCACTGATCACGTGGCTATCATGCACTGATCACGTGGCTGATCATGCACTGATCACGTGCCTGATCATGCACTGATCACATGACTGATCATGCACTGATCACGTGACTGATCATGCACTGATCACGTGGCTATCATGCACTACTCACGTGGCTGATCATGCAATGATCATGTAGCTACCATGTACTGGTCACGTGACTGATCATACACCCATCAGGTGACTGATCATGCACTGATCACGTGGCTGATCATGCACTGATCACCTGACTGATCATGCACTGATCACGTGACAAATCATGCACTGATCACATAGCTATCATGAACTGATCACGTGGCTGATCATGCACTGATCACGTGGCTGATCATGCACTGATACCGTGACTGAGCATGGACTGATCACATGACTATCATGTAGTGATCACGTGACTTAATGGCGCTGATCATGTGACTGATCATGCGCTGATCATGTTTGCTATCATACACTGATCATGTGCCTCTGGAGGCAATAAACAAAGAGCTGAGTAGGCACGAATCAAACAGTCAGCAGGCAATAATCATGGAACTCAGGTGTGAGGAATCATGCTGCTCAGCTGGCAATAATCAAGCAGCTGAGCAGGCAGGAATTACGCAGCACAGCTGGCAATTGTCAAGCAGATGACAGGCAGGAATCGTGCAGCTCAGCTGGCAATTGTCAAGCAGATGAGCAGACAGTAATCACGCAGCTCAGCAGGCCCAGATCACGTGACTGAGCATGCACTGTTCACGTGGCTGATCATACACTGATCACGTGATGATCATGCACTGATCACTTGGATATCATGCACTGATCACGTGGCTGATCATACACTGTTCACGTGTCTGACCATGCACTGATCACGTGGCTGATCATACACTGCTCACGTAACTGATCATGCACTGATCACGTGGCTGAACATGCACTGTTCACGTGGCTGATCACACACCTGTCACGTGACATATCATGCACTGATCACGTGGCACTCATGCACTGATCACGTGGCTGATCATACTCTGCTCACGTAACTGATCATGCACACATCACGTGGCTATCATGCACTGCTCACGTGGCTCGTCATGGAATGATCACGTAGCTACCATATACTGGTCACGTGACTGATCATGCACAGATCACGTAAATGATCATCCACTGTTCACGTGACTGATCATGTACTGATCACGGGACTGATCATGCACTGATCACGTGGCTATCATGCACTGCTCACGTGGCTGATCATGCAACGATCACGTAGCAACCATGTACTGGTCACGTGACTGATCATGCACTGATCACGTAATTGATCCTGCACTGATCACGTGGCTCATCATGCACTGATCACGTGGCTGATCACACATGTATCACGTGACTGATCATGCACTGATCACGTGGCTCATGCACTGATCACGTGGCTGTCATGCACTGATCACGTGGATATCATGCACTGATCACGTGGCTGATCACACACGTATCACATGACTGATCATGCACTGATCACGTGGCTATCATGCACTGATCACGTGGCTATCATGCACTGATCACGTGGCTATCATGCACTGATCACGTGGCTGATCATGCAATGATCACGTAGCTACCATGCACTGATCACGTGACTGATCATGCACTGATCACGTAATTGATCATGCACTGATCACGTGGCTGATCATGCACTGATCACGTGGCTGATCATGCACTGATCACATGACTGATCATGCACTGATCACGTGACTATCATGCACTGATCACGTGGCTATCATGCACTGATCACGTGGCTGATCATACACTGATCACGTGCCTGATCATGCACTGATCACGTGGCTGATCATGCACTGATCACGTGACTGATCATGCACTGATCACGTGTCTGATCATGCACTGATCACGTGGCTATCATGCACTGATCACGTGGCTGATCATGCCATGATCACGCAGCTACATGTACTGATCACATGACTGATCATGCACTGATCACGTGACTGATCATGCACTGATCACGTGGCTATCATGCACTGATCACGTGGCTGATCATGCAATGATCATGTAGCTACCATGTACTGGTCACGTGAATGATCATGCACCGATCACGTGACTGATCATGCACTGATCACGTGGCTGATCATGCACTGATCACGTGGCTGATCATGCACTGATCACGTGGCTGATCATGCACTGATCACGTGACTGATCATGCACTGATCACGTGACTGATCATGCACTGATCACGTGGCTATCATGCACTGATCACGTGGCTGTCATGCACTGATCACGTGCCTGATCATGCACTGATCACGTGACTGATCATGCACTGATCACGTGACTGATCATGCACTGATCACGTGGCTATCATGCACTGATCACGTGGCTGATCATGCACTGATCACGTAGCTACCATGTACTGGTCACGTGACTGATCATGCACTGATCACGTGACTGATCATGCACTGATCACGTGGCTGATCATGCACTGATCACGTGGCTGATCATGCACTGATCACGTGACTGATCATGCACTGATCACGTAGCTATCATGCACTGATCACGTGGCTGATCATGCACTGATCACTGGCTGATCATGCACTGATCACGAGACTGATCATGCACTGATCACGTCTATATCATGCACTGATCACATGACTGCCCATGCACTGATCACGTGGATGATCATACACTAATCTTGTGACAGATCATGCACTGATCACGTGGCTGATCATGCACTGATACCGTGACTGAGCATGGACTGATCACATGACTATCATGTAGTGATCACGTGACTTAATGGCGCTGATCATGTGACTGATCATGCGCTGATCATGTTTGCTATCATACACTGATCATGTGCCTCTGGAGGCAATAAACAAAGAGCTGAGTAGGCACGAATCAAACAGTCAGCAGGCAATAATCATGGAACTCAGGTGTGAGGAATCATGCTGCTCAGCTGGCAATAATCAAGCAGCTGAGCAGGCAGGAATTACGCAGCACAGCTGGCAATTGTCAAGCAGATGACAGGCAGGAATCGTGCAGCTCAGCTGGCAATTGTCAAGCAGATGAGCAGACAGGAATCACGCAGCTCAGCAGGCCCAGATCACGTGACTGAGCAAGCACTGTTCACGTGGCTGATCATACACTGATCACGTGATGATCATGCACTGATCACTTGGATATCATGCACTGATCACGTGGCTGATCATACACTGTTCACGTGTCTGACCATGCACTGATCACGTGGCTGATCATACACTGCTCACGTAACTGATCATGCACTGATCACGTGGCTATCATGCACAGATCACGTGGCTGAACATGCACTGTTCACGTGGCTGATCACACACCTGTCACGTGACATATCATGCACTGATCACGTGGCACTGATGCACTGATCTCGTGGCTCATCATACTCTGCTCACGTAACTCATGCACACATCACGTGGCTAACATGCACTGCCCACGTGGCTCGTCATGGAATGATCACGTAGCTACCATATACTGGTCATGTGACTGATCATGCACAGATCACGTAAATGATTATGCACTGTTCACGTGACTGATCATGTACTGATCACGTGACTGATCATGCACTGACCACGTGGCTATCATGCTCTGCTCACGTGGCTGATCGTGCAACGATCACCTAGCAACCATGTACTGGTCACGTGACTGATCATGCACTGGTCACATAATTGATCCTGCACTGATCACGGGGCTCATCATGCACTGATCACGTGGCTGATCACACATGTATCACGTGAGTGATCATGCACTGATCACGTGGCTCTCATGCACTGATCACGTGGCTGTCATGCACTGATCACGTGGATATCATGCACTGATCACGTGGCTGATCACACACGTATCACATGACTGATCATGCACAGATCACGTGGCTATCATGCACTGAAAACGTGTCTATCATGCACTGATCATGTGGCTGATCCGGCAATGATCACGTAGCACCATGTACTGGTCTCGTGACTGATCATGCACTGATCACGTAATTGCTCATGCACTGATCATGTGGCTGATCATGCACTGATCACGTGGCTGATCATACACTGATCACATAACTGATCATGCACTGATCACGTGACTGATCATGCACTGATCACGTGGCTATCATGCACTGATCACTTGGCTGGACATACATTGATCACGTGCCTGGTCATGCACTGATCACGTGGCTGATCATGCACTGATCACGTGACTGATCATGCACTGATCTCGTGTCTGATCATGCACTGATCACGTGGCTATCATGCACTGCTCACGTGGCTGATCATGCCATGATCACGCAGCTACCATGTACTGGTCACATGACTGATCATGCACTGATCACGTGACTGATCATGCAGTGATCACGTGGCTATCATGAACTACTCACGTGGCTGATCCTGCAATGATCATGTAGCTACCATGTACAGGTCACGTGAATGATCATACACCCATCAGGTGACTGATCATGCACTGATCACGTGGCTATCATGCACTCATCACGAGACTGATCATGCACTGTTCACGTCTATATCATGCACTGATCACATGACTGCCCGTGCACTGATCACGTGGATGATCATACACTAATCTTGTGACAGATCATGCACTGATCACGTGGCTGATCATGCACTGATACCGTGACTGAGCATGGAATGATCTCATGACTATCATGTAGTGATCATGTGACTTAATGGCGCTGATCATGTGACTGATCATGCGCTGATCATGTTTGCTATCATACACTGATCATGTGCCTCTGGAGGCAATAAACAAAGAGCTGAGTAGGCACGAATCAAACAGTCAGCAGGCAATAATCATGGAACTCAGGTGTGAGGAATCATGCTGCTCAGCTGGCAATAATCAAGCAGCTGAGCAGGCAGGAATTACGCAGCACAGCTGGCAATTGTCAAGCAGATGACAGGCAGGAATCGTGCAGCTCAGCTGGCAATTGTCAAGCAGATGAGCAGACAGGAATCACGCAGCTCAGCAGGCCCAGATCACGTGACATATCATGCACTGATCACGTGGCATCATGCACTGATCACGTGGCTGATCATACTCTGCTCACATAACTCATGCACACATCACGTGGCTATCATGCACTGCTCACGTGGCTCGTCATGGAATGATCACGTAGCAACCATATACTGGTAACGTGACTGATCATGCAAAGATCACGTAAATGATCATGCACTGTTCACGTGACTGATCATGTACTGATCACGGGACTGATCTTGCACTGACCACGTGGCTCTCATGCTCTGCTCACGTGGCTGATCATGCAACGATCACGTAGCAACCATGTACTGGTCACGTGACTGATCATGCACTGATCACGTAATTGATCCTGCAATGATCACGTGGCTCATCATGCACTGATCACGTGGCTGATCACACATGTATCACGTGACTGATCATGTACTGATCACGTGACTGATATTGCACTGATCACGTGGCTGTCATGCTCTGCTCACGTGGATATCATGCACTGATCATGTGGCTGATCACACACGTATCACATGACTGATCATGCACTGATCACGTGACATATCATGCACTGATCACGTGGCTATCATGCACTGATCACTTGGCTGGACATACATTGATCACGTGCCTGGTCATGCACTGATCACGTGGCTGATCATGCATTGATCACGTGACTGATCATGCACTGATCTCGTGTCTGATCATGCACTTATCACGTGGCTATCATGCACTGTTCACGTGGCTGATCATGCCATGATCACGCAGCTACCATGTACTGGTCACATGACTAATCATGCACTGATCACGTGACTGATCATGCAGTGATCACGTGGCTATCATGAACTACTCACGTGGCTGATCCTGCAATGATCATGTAGCTACCATGTACAGGTCACGTGAATGATCATATACCCATCAGGTGACTGATCATGCACTGATCACGTAATTGATCATGCACTGATCATGTGGCTGATCATGCACTGATCACGTGGTTGATCATCCACTGATCACGTGACTGATAATGCACTGATCACGTGACTGATCATGCACTGATCACGTGGCTATCATGCACTGATCACTTGGCTGGTCATACACTGATCACTTGCCTGGTCATGCACAGATTACATGACTGATCATGCACTGATCACGTGACTGATCATGCACTGATCAGGTGGCTATCATGCACTACTCACGTGGCTGACCATGCAATGATCATGTAGCTACCATGTACCGGTCAGGTGACTGATCATACACCCATTAGGTGACGGATCATGCACTGATCACGTCGATGATCATACACTGACCACCTGCCTGGTCATGCACAGATCACGTGACAAATCATGAACTGATCACATAGCTATCATGAAATGATCACCTGGCTGATCATGCACTGATCACGTGGCTGATCATGCACTGATCACGAGACTGATCATGCACTGTTCACGTCTATATCATGCACTGATCACATGACTGCCCGTGCACTGATCACGTGGATGATCATACACTAATCTTGTGACAGATCATGAACTGATCACGTGGCTGATCATGCACTGATACCATGACTGAGCATGGACTGATCACATGACTATCATGTAGTGATCACGTGACTTAATGGCGCTGATCTCGTGACTGATCATGCACTGAACACGTGACTGATCATGCACTGATCACGTGGCTATCATGCACTGATCACATGGCTGGTCATACACGGATCACGTGCCTGGTCATGCACAGATTACATGACTGATTATGCACTCATCACGTCACTGATCATGCACTGATCACGTGGCTATCATGCAATGATCACGTGGCTATCATGCAATGATCACGTGGCTGATCATGCACTGATACCGTGACTGAGCATGGACTGATCACATGACTATCATGTAGTGATCACTTGACTTAATGGCGCTGACCATGTGACTGATCATGCGCTGAGCATGTTTGCTATCATACACTGATCATGTGCCTCTGGAGGCAATAAACAAAGAGCTGAGTAGGCACAAATCAAACAGTCAGCAGGCAATAATCATGGAACTCAGCTGTGAGGAATCATGCTGCTCAGCTGGCAATAATCAAGCAGCTGAGCAGGCAGGAATTACACAGCACAGCTGGCAATTGTCAAGCAGATGACAGGCAGGAATCGTGCAGCTCAGCTGGCAATTGTCAAGCAGATGAGCAGACAGGAATCACGCAGCTCAGCAGGCCCTGGTCACGTGACTGAGCATGCACTGTTCACGTGGCTGATCATACACTGATCATGTGATTGATCATGCACTGATCACTCTGATATCATGTACTGATCACGTGGCTGATCATACACTATTCACGTGTCTGACCATGCACTGATCACGTGGCTGATCATACACTGCTCACGTAACTGATCATGCACTGATCACGTAATTGATCATGCACTGATAACGTGGCTGATCATGCAATGTTCACGTAGCTACCATGTACTGGTTCCGTGAGTGATCATGCACTGATCACGTAATTGATCATTCACTGATCACGTGGCTGATCATGCACTGAACACGTGACTGATAATGCACTGATCACGTGACTGATCATGCACTGATCACGTGGCTATCATGCACTGCTCATGTGGCTGATCATGCAGTGATCATGCATCTACCATGTAGTGGTCACATGACTGATCATGCACTGATCACGTAATTGATCATGCACTGATCACCTGGCTTATCATGCATTGATCATGTGACTGATCATGTGCTGATTATGTTTGGTGTCACACACTGATCATGTGCATCTGGAGGCAATGAACAAAGAGCTGAGTAGGCAGGAATCAGTCAGCAGGCTATAATCATGGAACTCAGCTCTGAGAAATCATGCTGCTCAGCTGGCAATAATCAAGTAGATGAGCAGGCAGGAGTTATGCAGCACAGGTGGCAATTGTCAAGGAGATGACAGGCAGGAATCGTACATCTCAGCTGGCAATTGTCAAGCAGATGAGCAGACAGTAATCACGCAGCTCAGCAGGCCCTGATCACGTGACTGAGCATCCACTGTTCACGTCGCTGATCACACACCTATCACGTGAATGATCATGCACTGATCACGTAATTGTATGCACTGCTCACGTGGCTATCATGCACTGATGACGTGGCTTTTCATGCACTGATCACGTGACTGACCATGCACTGATCATGTAATTGATCATGCACTGGTCATGTGGCTGATCATGCACTGATCACGTGGCTGATCATGCACTGATCACGTGGCACTCATGCACTGATCACGTGGCTGATCACACTCTGCTCACGTAACTGATCATGCACACATCACGTGGCTATCATGCACTGCTCACGTGGCTGATCATGCAATGATCATGTAGCTACCATGTACAGGTCACGTGAATCATCATACACCCATCAGGTGACTGATCATGCACTGATCACGTGGCCATCATCACGAAACTGATCATGCACTGATCACGTCTATATCATGCAGTGATCACATGACTGCCAATGCATGATCACGTGGATGATCATACACTAATCATGTGACAGATCATGCACTGATCACGTGGCTGATCATGCACTGATACCGTGACTGAGCATGGACTGATCAGATGACTATCATGTAGTGATCACGTGACTTAATGGCGCTGATTATGTGACATATCATGCGCTGATCATGTTTGCTATCATACACTGATCATGTGCCTCTGGAGGCAATAAACAAAGAGCTGAGTAGGCACGAATCAAACAGTCAGCAGGCAATAATCATGGAACTCAGGTGTGAGGAATCATGCTGCTCAGCTGGCAATAATCAAGCAGCTGAGCAGGCAGGAATTACGCACCACAGCTGGCAATTGTCAAGGAGATGACAGGCAGGAATCGTGCAGCTCAGCTGGCAATTGTCAAGCAGATGAGCAGACAGGAATCACGCAGCTCAGCAGGCCCAGATCACGTGGCTGAGCATGCACTGTTCACGTGGCTGATCATACACTGATCACGTGATGTCATGCACTGATCACGTGGATATCATGCACTGATCACGTGGCTGATCACACACGTATCACATGACTGATCATGCACAGATCACGTGGCTATCATGCACTGAAAACGTGTCTATCATGCACTGATCATGTGGCTGATCAGGCAATGATCACGTAGCACCATGTACTGGTCTCGTGACTGATCATGCACTGATCACGTAATTGATCATGCACTGATCATGTGGCTGATCATGCACTGATCACGTGGCTGATCATACACTGATCACATAACTGATCATGCACTGATCACGTGACTGATCATGCACTGATCACGTGGCTATCATGCACTGATCACTTGGCTGGACATACATTGATCACGTGCCTGGTCATGCACTGATCACGTGGCTGATCATGCACTGATCACGTGACTGATCATGCACTGATCTCGTGACTGATCATGCACTGATCACGTGGCTATCATGCACTGCTCACGTGGCTGATCATGCCATGATCACGCAGCTACCATGTACTGGTCACATGACTGATCATGCACTGATCCCGTGACTGATCATGCAGTGATCACGTGGCTATCATGAACTACTCACGTGGCTGATCCTGCAATGATCATGTAGCTACCATGTACAGGTCACGTGAATGATCATACACCCATCAGGTGACTGATCATGCACTGATCACATGGCTATCATGCACTCCTCACGAGACTGATCATGCACTGTTCACGCCTATATCATGTACTGATCACATGACTGCCCATGCACTGATCACGTGGATGATCATACACTAATCTTGTGACAGATCATGCACTGATCACGTGGCTGATCATGCACTGATACCGTGACTGAGCATGGAATGATCTCATGACTATCATGTAGTGATCATGTGACTTAATGGCGCTGATCATGTGACTGATCATGCGCTGATCATGTTTGCTATCATACACTGATCATGTGCCTCTGGAGGCAATAAACAAAGAGCTGAGTAGGCACGAATCAAACAGTCAGCAGGCAATAATCATGGAACTCAGGTGTGAGGAATCATGCTGCTCAGCTGGCAATAATCAAGCAGCTGAGCAGGCAGGAATTACGCAGCACAGCTGGCAATTGTCAAGCAGATGACAGGCAGGAATCGTGCAGCTCAGCTGGCAATTGTCAAGCAGATGAGCAGACAGGAATCACGCAGCTCAGCAGGCCCAGATCACGTGACATATCATGCACTGATCACGTGGCACTCATGCACTGATCACGTGGCTGATCATACTCTGCTCACATAACTCATGCACACATCACGTGGCTATCATGCACTGCTCACGTGGCTCGTCATGGAATGATCACGTAGCAACCATATACTGGTAACGTGACTGATCATGCAAAGATCACGTAAATGATCATGCACTGTTCACGTGACTGATCATGTACTGATCACGGGACTGATCTTGCACTGACCACGTGGCTCTCATGCTCTGCTCACGTGGCTGATCATGCAACGATCACGTAGCAACCATGTACTGGTCACGTGACTGATCATGCACTGATCACGTAATTGATCCTGCAATGATCACGTGGCTCATCATGCACTGATCACGTGGCTGATCACACATGTATCACGTGACTGATCATGTACTGATCACGTGGCTCTCATGCACTGATCACGTGGCTGTCATGCACTGATCACGTGGATATCATGCACTGATCATGTGGCTGATCACACACGTATCACATGACTGATCATGCACTGATCACGTGACTGATCATGCACTGATCACGTGGCTATCATGCACTGATCACTTGGCTGGACATACATTGATCACGTGCCTGGTCATGCACTGATCACGTGGCTGATCATGCATTGATCACGTGACTGATCATGCACTGATCTCGTGTCTGATCATGCACTTATCACGTGGCTATCATGCACTGTTCACGTGGCTGATCATGCCATGATCACGCAGCTACCATGTACTGGTCACATGACTAATCATGCACTGATCACGTGACTGATCATGCAGTGATCACGTGGCTATCATGAACTACTCACGTGGCTGATCCTGCAATGATCATGTAGCTACCATGTACAGGTCACGTGAATGATCATATACCCATCAGGTGACTGATCATGCACTGATCACGTAATTGATCACCTGGCACAGATCACGTAAATGTTCATGCACTGTTCACGTGACTGATCATGTACTGATCATGTGACTAATCATGAAGTGATCACGTGGCTATCCTGCAGTGATCACGTAGCTACCATAGACTGATCACGTCTCTGATCATGCACTGATCACATGGCTATCATGCACTGCTCACGTGGCTGATCATGCAATGATCACACAGCTACCATGTACTGGTCACATGACTGATCACACACTGATCACGTAAGTGATCATGCACTAATCACCTGGCTTATCATGCATTGATCATGTGACTGATCATGTGCTGATCATGTTTGGTGTCACACAGTGATCATGTGCCTCTGGAGGCAAAGAACATAGAGCTGAGTAGGCAGGAAAGAGTCAGCAGGCTATAATCATGGAACTCAGCTCTGAGAAATCATGCTGCTCAGCTGGCAATAATCAAGTAGATGAGCAGGCAGGAATTATGCAGCACAAGTGGCAATTGTCAAGGAGATGACAGGCAGGAATCGTACAGCTCAGCTGGCAATTGTCAAGCAGATGAGCAGACAGTAATCACGCAGCTCAGCAGGCCCTGATCACGTGACTGAGCATCCACTGTTCACGTCGATGATCACACACCTATCACGTGAATGATCATGCACTCATCACGTGGCTCTCATGCACTGATCACGTGATTGCGCATGCATTGTTCAGGTAATAGTATGCACTGATCACGTGGCTATCATGCACTGATGATGTGGCTAATCATGCACTGATCATATGACTGATCATGCACTGATCACGTAGCTATCTTGCACTGATCACTTGGCTGATCATACACTCATCACGGGACTGATCGTGAAGGATCAAGGCGCTATCATGCATTGATTACATGACTCCACATGCACTGATCACGTGGATGATCATGCACTGATCACGTGACTCACCATGAACTAATCACGTGACTGATCATGCACTGATCACGTGGCTATCATGCACTGATCACCTGGCTATCATGTACTGATCACGTGACTGATCATGCACTGATCACGTGACTGATCATGCGCTGATTACGTGGCTCATGCACTGATCACGTGGCTGTCCTGCACTGATCACGTGGATATCATGCACTGATCACGTGGCTGATCACACACGTATCACATGACTGATCATGCACTGATCACGTGGCTATCATGCACTGATCACGTGGCTATCATGCACTGATCATGTGGCTGATCAGGCAATGATCACGTAGCTACCATGTACTGGTCACGTGACTGATCATGCACTGATCACGTAATTGATCATGCACTGATCATGTGGCTGATCATGCACTGATCACGTGGCTGATCATACACTGATCACATAACTGATCATGCACTGATCACGTGACTTATCATGCACTGATCACGTGGCTATCATGCACTGATCACTTGGCTGGACATACATTGATCACGTGCCTGGTCATGCACTGATCACGTGGCTGATCATGCACTGATCACGTGACTGATCATGCACTGATCTCGTGTCTGATCATGCACTGATCACGTGGCTATCATGCACTGTTCACGTGGCTGATCATGCCATGATCACGCAGCTACCATGTACTGGTCACATGACTAATCATGCACTGATCACGTGACTGATCATGCAGTGATCACGTGGCTATCATGAACTACTCACGTGTCTGATCCTGCAATGATCATGTAGCTACCATGTACAGGTCACGTGAATGATCATACACCCATCAGGTGACTGATCATGCACTGATCACGTAATTGATCATGCACTGATCATGTGGCTGATCATGCACTGATCACGTGGTTGATCATCCACTGATCACGTGACTGATAATGCACTGATCACGTGACTGATCATGCACTGATCACGTGGCTATCATGCACTGATCACTTGGCTGGTCATACACTGATCACGTGCCTGGTCATGCACAGATTACATGACTGATCATGCACTGATCACGTGACTGATCATGCACTGATCAGGTGGCTATCATGCACTACTCACGTGGCTGACCATGCAATGATCATGTAGCTACCATGTACCGGTCAGGTGACTGATCATACACCCATTAGGTGACGGATCATGCACTGATCACGTCGATGATCATACACTGACCACCTGCCTGGTCATGCACAGATCACGTGACAAATCATGAACTGATCACATAGCTATCATGAAATGATCACCTGGCTGCTCATGCACTGATCACGTGGCTGATCATGCACTGATCATTAGACTGATCATGCACTGTTCACGTCTATATCATGCACTGATCACATGACTGCCCGTGCACTGATCACGTGGATGATCATACACTAATATTGTGACAGATAATGCACTGATCACGTGGCTGATCATGCACTGATACCGTGACTGAGCATGGACTGATCACATGACTCTCATGTAGTGATGACGTGACTTAATGGCTCTGACCATGTGACTGATCATGTGCTGAGCATGTTTGCTATCATACACTGATCATGTGCCTCTGGAGGCAATCAACAAAAAGCTGAGTAGGCACGAATCAAAGAGTCAGCAGGCAATAATCATGGAACTCAGGTGTGAGGAATCATGCTGCTCAGCTGGCGATAATCAAGCAGCTGAGCAGGCAGGAATTACGCAGCACAGCTGGCAATTGTCAAGCAGATGACAGGCAGGAATCGTGCAGCTCAGCTGGCAATTGTCAAGCAGATGAGCAGACAGGAATCACGCAGCTCAGCAGGCCCAGATCACGTGACTGAGCATGCACTGTTCACGTGGCTGATCATACACTGATCACGTGATGATCATGCACTGATCACTTGGATATCATGCACTGATCACGTGGCTGATCATACACAGTTCACGTGTCTGACCATGCACGGATCACGTGGCTGATCATACACTGCTCACGTAACTGATCATGCACTGATCACGTGGCTATCATGCACTGATCACGTGGCTGAACATGCACTGTTCACGTGGCTGATCACACACCTGTCACGTGACATATCATGCACTGATCACGTGGCACTCATGCACTGATCACGTGGCTGATCATACTCTGCTCACGTAACTCATGCACACATCACGTGGCTATCATGCACTGCTCACGTGGCTCGTCATGGAATGATCACGTAGCAACCATATACTGGTAACGTGACTGATCATGCAAAGATCACGTAAATGATCATGCACTGTTCACGTGACTGATCATGTACTGATCACGGGACTGATTTGCACTGACCACGTGGCTATCATGCTCTGCTCACGTGGCTGATCATGTAATGATCACGTAGCAACCATGTACTGGTCACGTGAGTGATCATGCACTGATCACGTAATTGTTCATGCACTGATCATGTGGCTGATCACACATGTATCACGTGACTGATCATGCACTGATCACGTGGCTCTCATGCACTGATCACGTGGCTGTCATGCACTGATTACGTGGATATCATGCACTGATCACGTGGCTGATCACACACGTATCACATGACTGATCATGCACTGATCACGTGGCTATCATGCACTGATCACGTGGCTATCACGCACTGATCATGTGGCTGATCAGGCAATGATCACGTAGCTACCATGTACTGGTCACGTGACTGATCATGCACTGATCACGTAATTGATCATGCACTGATCATGTGGCTGATCATGCACTGATCACGTGGCTGATCATACACTGATCACATAACTGATCATGCACTGATCACGTGACATATCATGCACTGATCACGTGGCACTCATGCACTGATCACGTGGCTGATCATACTCTGCTCACGTAACTGATCATGCACACATCACGTGGCTATCATGCACTGCTTACGTGGCTCGTCATGGAATGATCACGTGCTACCATATACTGGTCACGTGACTGATCATGCACAGATCACGTCAATGATCATGCACTGTTCAATTGACTGATCATGTACTGATCACGTGACTGATCATGCACTGATCACGTGGCTATCATGCTCTGCTCACGTGGCTGATCATGCAAGGATCACGTAGCAACCATGTACTGGTCACGTGACTGATCATGCACTGATCACATAATTGATCCTCCACTGATCACGTGGCTCATCATGCACTGATCACGTGGCTGATCACGCATGTATCACGTGACTGATCATGCACTGATCACGTGGCTCTCATGCACTGATCATGTGGCTATCATGCACTGATCACGTAGCTATCATGCACTGATCACGTGGCTGATCACACACGTATCATATGACTGATCATGCACTGATCACGTGGCTATCATGCACTGATCACGTGGCTATCATGCACTGATCACGTGGCTATCACGCACTGATCATGTGGCTGATCAGGCAATGATCACGTAGCTACCATGTACTGGTCACGTGACTGATCATGCACTGATCACGTAATTGATCATGCACGGATCATGTGGCTGATCATGCACTGATCATGTGGCTGATCATACACTGATCACATAACTGATCATGCACTGATCACGTGACATATCATGCACTGATCACGTGGCTATCATGCACTGATCACTTGGCTGGACATACATTGATCACGTGCCTGGTCATGCACTGATCACGTGGCTGATCATGCATTGATCACGTGACTAATCATGCACTGATCTCGTGTCTGATCATGCACTTATCACGTGGCTATCATGCACTGTTCACGTGGCTGATCATGCCATGATCACGCAGCTACCATGTACTGGTCACATGACTAATCATGCACTGATCACGTGACTGATCATGCAATGATCACGTGGCTATCATGAACTACTCACGTGGCTGATCCTGCAATGATCATGTAGCTACCATGTACAGGTCATGTGAATGATCATACACCCATCAGGTGACTGATCATGCACTGATCACGTGGCTATCATGCACTGATCACGAGACTGATCAAGCACTGTTCACGTCTATATCATGCACTGATCACATGACTGCCCGTGCACTGATCACGTGGATGATCATACACTAATCTTGTGACAGATCATGCACTGATACCGTGACTGAGCCTGGACTGATCACATGACTATCATGTAGTGATCACGTGACTTAATGGCGCTGATCATGTGACTGATCATGCGCTGATCATGTTTGCTATCATACAGTGATCATGTGCCTCTGGAGGCAATAAACAAAGAGCTGAGTAGGCACGAATCAAACAGTCAGCAGGCAATAATCATGGAACTCAGGTGTGAGGAATCATGCTGCTCAGCTGGCAATAATCAAGCAGCTGAGCAGGCAGGAATTACGCAGCACAGCTGGCAATTGTCAAGCAGATGACAGGCAGGAATCGTGCAGCTCAGCTGGCAATTGTCAAGCAGATGAGCAGACAGGAATCACGCAGCTCAGCAGGCCCAGATCACGTGACTGAGCATGCACTGAACACGTGGCTATCATGCTCTGCTCACGTGGCTGATCATGCAACGATCACGTAGCAACCATGTACTGGTCACGTGACTGATCATGCACTGATCACGTAATTGATCCTGCACTGATCACGTGGCTCATCATGCACTGATCACGTGGCTGATCACACATGTATCACGTGACTGATCATGCATTGATCACGTGGCTCTCATGCACTGATCACGTGGCTGTCATGCACTGATCACAGGATATCATGCACTGATCACATGGCTGATCACACACGTATCACGTGACTGATCATGCACTGATCACGTGGCTATCATGCACTGATCACTTGGATATCATGCACTGATCACGTGGCTGATCATACACTGTTCACGTGTCTGACCATGCACTGATCACGTGGCTGATCATACACTGCTCACGTAACTGATCATGCACTGATCACGTGGCTATCATGCACAGATCACGTGGCTGAACATGCACTGTTCACGTGGCTGATCACACACCTGTCACGTGACATATCATGCACTGATCACGTGGCACTCATGCACTGATCTCGTGGCTCATCATACTCTGCTCACGTAACTCATGCACACATCACGTGGCTATCATGCACTGCTCACGTGGCTCGTCATGGAATGATCACGTAGCTACCATATACTGGTCATGTGACTGATCATGCACAGATCACGTAAATGATTATGCACTGTTCACGTGACTGATCATGTAATGATCACGTGACTGATCATGCACTGACCACGTGGCTATCATGCTCTGCTCACGTGGCTGATCGTGCAACGATCACCTAGCAACCATGTACTGGTCACGTGACTGATCATGCACTGATCACGTAATTGTTCCTGCACTGATCACGGGGCTCATCATGCACTGAACACGTGGCTGATCACACATGTATCACGTGAGTGATCATGCACTGATCACGTGGCTCTCATGCACTGATCACGTGGCTGTCATGCACTGATCACGTGGATATCATGCACTGATCACGTGGCTGATCACACACGTATCACATGACTGATCATGCACAGATCACGTGACTATCATGCACTGATCACGTTTCTATCATGCACTGATCATGTGGCTGATCAGGCAATGATCACGTAGCTACCATGTACTGGTCACGTGACTGATCATGCACTGATCACGTAATTGATCATGCACTGATCATGTGGCTGATCATACACTGATCACATAACTGATCATGCACTGATCACGTGACTGATCATGCACTGATCACGTGGCTATCATGCACTGATCACTTGGCTGGACATACATTGATCACGTGCCTGGTCATGCACTGATCACGTGGCTGATCATGCACTGATCACGTGACTGATCATGCACTGATCTCGTGTCTGATCATGCACTGATCACGTGGCTATCATGCACTGCTCACGTAGCTGATCATGCCATGATCACGCAGCTACCATGTACTGGTCACATGACTGATCATGCACTGATCACGTGACTGATCATGCAGTGATCACGTGGCTATCATGAACTACTCACGTGGCTGATCATGCAATGATCATGTAGCTACCATGTACAGGTCACGTGAATGATCATACACCCATCAGGTGACTGATCATGCACTGATCACGTGGCTATCATGCACTCATCACGAGACTGATCATGCACTGTTCACGTCTATATCATGCACTGATCACATGACTGCCCGTGCACTGATCACGTGAATGATCATACACTAATCTTGTGACAGATCATGCACTGATCACGTGGCTGATCATGCACTGATACCGTGACTGAGCATGGAATGATCACATGACTATCATGTAGTGATCATGTGACTTAATGGCGCTGATCATGTGACTGATCATGCGCTGATCATGTTTGCTATCATACAGTGATCATGTGCCTCTGGAGGCAATAAACAAAGAGCTGAGTAGGCACGAATCAAAGAGTCAGCAGGCAATAATCATGGAACTCAGGTGTGAGGAATCATGCTGCTCAGCTGGCAATAATCAAGCAGCTGAGCAGGCAGGAATTACGCAGCACAGCTGGCAATTGTCAAGCAGATGACAGGCAGGAATCGTGCAGCTCAGCTGGCAATTGTCAAGCAGATGAGCAGACAGGAATCACGCAGCTCAGCAGGCCCAGATCACGTGACTGAGCATGCACTGTACACGTGGCTGATCATACACTGATCACGTGATGATCATGCACTGATCACTTTGATATCATGCACTGATCACGTGGCTGATCATACACTGTTCACGTGTCTGACCATGCACTGATCACGTGGCTGATGATACACTGCTCACGTAACTGATCATGCACTGATCACGTGGCTATCATGCACTGATCACGTGGCTGAACATGCACTGTTCCCGTGGCTGATTACACACCTGTCACGTGACATATCATGCACTGATCACGTGGCACTCATGCACTGATCACGTGGCTGATCATACTCTGCTCACATAACTCATGCACACATCACGTGGCTATCATGCACTGCTCACGTGGCTCGTCATGGAATGATCACGTAGCAACCATATACTGGTAACGTGACTGTTCATGCAAAGATCACGTAAATGATCATGCACTGTTCACGTGACTGATCATGTACTGATCACGGGACTGATCTTGCACTGACCACGTGGCTATCATGCTCTGCTCACGTGGCTGATCATGCAACGATCACGTAGCAACCATGTACTGGTCACGTGACTGATCATGCACTGATCACGTAATTGATCCTGCAATGATCACGTGGCTCATCATGCACTGATCACGTGGCTGATCACACATGTATCACGTGACTGATCATGCACTGATCACGTGGCTCTCATGCACTGATCACGTGGCTGTCATGCACTGATCACGTGGATATCATGCACTGATCACGTGACTGATCACACACGTATCACATGACTGATCATGCACTGATCACGTGGCTATCATGCACTGATCACGTGGCTATCACGCACTGATCATGTGGCTGATCAGGCAATGATCACGTAGCTACCATGTACTGGTCACGTGACTGATCATGCACTGATCACGTAATTGATCATGCACTGATCATGTGGCTGATCATGCACTGATCACGTGGCTGATCATACACTGATCACATATCTGATCATGCACTGATCATGTGACATATCATGCACTGATCACGTGGCTATCATGCACTGATCACTTGGCTGGACATACATTGATCACGTGCCTGGTCATGCACTGATCACGTGGCTGATCATGCATTGATCTCGTGACTGATCATGCACTGATCTCGTGTCTGATCATGCACTTATCACGTGGCTATCATGCACTGTTCACGTGGCTGACCATGCCATGATCACCCAGCTACCATGTACTGGTCACATGACTAATCATGCACTGATCACGTGACTGATCATGCAGTGATCACGTGGCTATCATGAACTTCTCACGTGGCTGATCCTGCAATGATCATGTAGCTACGATGTACAGGTCACGTGAATGATCATACACCCATCTGGTGACTGATCATGCACTGATCACGTAATTGATCATGCACTGATCATGTGGCTGATCATGCACTGATCACGTGGCTGATCATCCACTGATCACGTGACTGATAATGCACTGATCACGTGACTGATCATGCACTGATCACGTGGCTATCATGCACTGATCACTTGGCTGGTCATACACTGATCACGTGCCTGGTCATGCACAGATTCCATGACTGATCATGCACTGATCACGTGACTGATCATGCACTGATCAGGTGGCTATCATGCACTACTCACGTGGCTGACCATGCAATGATCATGTAGCTACCATGTACCGGTCAGGTGACTGATCATACACCCATTAGGTGACGGATCATGCACTGATCACGTCGATGATCATACACTGACCACCTGCCTGGTCATGCACAGATCACGTGACAAATCATGAACTGATCACATAGCTATCATGAAATGATCACCTGGCTGATCATGCACTGATCACGTGGCTTATCATGCACTGATCACGTGGCTGTCATGCACTGATTACGTGCCTGTCATGCACTGATCACGTGGATATCATGCACTGATCACGTGGCTGTCATGCACTGATCACGTGGATATCATGCACTGATCACGTGGCTGATCACACACGTATCACATGACTGATCATGCACTGATCACGTGGCTATCATGCACTGATCACGTGGCTATCATGGACTGATCATGTGGCTGATCAGTTAATGATCACGTAGCTACCATGTACTGGTCACGTGACTGATCATGCACTGATCACGTAATTGATCATCACTGATCATGTGGCTGATCATGCACTGATCACGTGGCTGATCATACACTGATCACATAACTGATCATGCACTGATCAGGTGACTGATCATGCACTGATCACGTGGCTATCATGCACTGATCACTTGGCTGGACATACATTGATCACGTGCCTGGTCATGCACTGATCACGTGGCTGATCATGCACTGATCACGTGACTGATCATGCACTGATCTCGTGTCTGATCATGCAATGATCACGTGGCTATCATGCACTGTTCACGTGGCTGATCATGCCATGATCACACAGCAACCATGTACTGGTCACATGACTAATCATGCACTGATCACGTGACTGATCATGCAGTGATCACGTGGCTATCATGAACTACTCACGTGGCTGATCCTGCAATGATCATGTAGCTACCATGTACAGGTCACGTGAATGATCATACACCCATCAGGTGACTGATCATGCACTGATCACGTAATTGATCATGCACTGATCATGTGGCTGATCATGCACTGATCACGTGGCTGATCATCCACTGATCACGTGGCTGATCATGCACTGATACTGTGACTGTGCATGGACTGATCACATGCCTATCATATAGTGATCAAGTGACTTAATGGCTCTGATCATGTGACTGATTATGTGCTGATCATGTTTGCTATCATACACCGATCATTTGCCTCTGGAGGCAATAAACAAAGAGCTGAGTAGGCACGAATAATACAGTCAGCAGGCAAGAATCATGGAACTCATGTGTGAGGAATCATGCTGCTCAGCTGGCAATAATCAAACAGCTAGCAGGCAGGAATTACACAGCACAGCTGGCAATTGTCAAGCAGATGACAGGCAGGAATCGTGCAGCTCAGCTGGCAATTGTCAAGCAGATGAGCAGACAGTAATCACGCAGCTCAGCAGGCCCTGATCACGTGACTGAGCATGCACTGTTCACGTGGCTGATCATACAATGATCACGTGATTGATCATGCACTGATCTCTTGGATATCATGCACTGATCACGTGGCTGATCATACACTGTTCACGTATCTGACCATGCACTGATCACGTGGCTGATCATACACTGCTCACGTAACTGATCATGCACTGATCACGTAATTGATCGTGCACTGATAACGTGGCTGATCATGCAATGTTCACGTAGCTACCATGTACTGGTCCCGTGAGTGATCATGCACTGATCACGTAATTGATCATGCACTGATCACGTGGCTTATCATGCACTGAACACGTGACTGATCATGCACTGATCACGTGACTGATCATGCACTGATCACGTGGCTATCATGCACTGCTCACGTGGCTGATCATGCAGTGATCACGCATCTACCATGTAGTGGTCACATGACTGATCATGCACTGATCACGTAATTGATCATGCACTGATCACCTGGCTTATCATGCATTGATCATGTGACTGATCATGTGCTGATTATGTTTGGTGTCACACACTGATCATGTGCATCTGGAGGCAATGAACAAAGAGCTGAGTAGGCAGGAATCAGTCAGCAGGCTATAATCATGGAACTCATCTCTGAGAAATCATGCTGCTCAGCTGGCAATAATCAAGTAGATGAGCCGGCAGGAGTTATGCAGCACAGGTGGCAATTGTCAAGGAGATGACAGGCAGGAATCGTACATCTCAGCTGGCAATTGTCAAGCAGATGAGCAGACAGTAATCACGCAGCTCAGCAGGCCCTGATCACGTGACTGAGCATTCACTGTTCACGTCGCTGATCACACACCTATCACGTGAATGATCATGCACTGATCACGTAATTGTATGCACTGCTCACGTGGCTATCATGCACTGATGACGTGGCTTTTCATGCACTGATCACGTGACTGACCATGCACTGATCATGTAATTGATCATGCACTGGTCATGTGGCTGATCATGCACTGATCACGTGGCTGATCATGCACTGATCACGTGGCACTCATGCACTGATCACGTGGCTGATCACACTCTGCTCACGTAACTGATCATGCACACATCACGTGGCTATCATGCACTGCTCACGTGGCTGATCATGCAATGATCATGTAGCTACCATGTACAGGTCACGTGAATGATCATACACCCATCAGGTGACTGATCATGCACTGATCACGTGGCCATCATCACGAAACTGATCATGCACTGATCACGTCTATATCATGCAGTGATCACATGACTGCCCATGCATGATCACGTGGATGATCATACACTAATCATGTGACAGATCATGCACTGATCACGTTGCTGATCATGCACTGATACCGTGACTGAGCATGGACTGATCACATGACTATCATGTAGTGATCACGTGACTTAATGGCGCTGATTATGTGACTGATCATGCGCTGATCATGTTTGCTATCATACACTGATCATGTGCCTCTGGAGGCAATAAACAAAGAGCTGAGTAGGCACGAATCAAACAGTCAGCAGGCAATAATCATGGAACTCAGGTGTGAGGAATCATGCTGCTCAGCTGGCAATAATGAAGCAGCTGAGCAGGCAGGAATTACGCAGCACAGCTGGCAATTGTCAAGCAGATGACAGGCAGGAATCGTGCAGCTCAGCTGGCAATTGTCAAGCAGATGAGCAGACAGTAATCACGCAGCTCAGCAGGCCCAGATCACATGACTGAGCATGCACTGTTCACGTGGCTGATCATACACTGATCACTTGGATATCATGCACTGATCACGTGGCTGATCATACACTGTTCACGTATCTGACCATGCACTGATCACGTGGCTATCATGCACTGAATACGTGGCTGAACATGCACTTTTCACATGGCTGATGACACATGTATCACGTGACTGATCATGCACTGATCACGTGGTTATCATACACTGATCACGTGGCTATCATTCACTGATCACGTGGATATCATGCACGGATCACGTGGCTGATCACACTCGTATCACGTGATTTATCATGCACTGATCACGTGGCTATCATGCACTGATCACGTGGCTGATCATGCAATGATCACGTAGCTACCGTGTACTGGTCACGTGACTGATCTTGCACTGATCACGTAATTGATCATGCACTGATCACGTGGCTGATCAAGCACTGATCACTTGGCTATCATGCACTGTTAACGTGGCTGATCATGAAATGATCACGCAGCTACCATGTACTGATCACGTGACTGATCATGCACTGATCACGTGACTGATCATGCACTGATCACGTGGCTATCATGCACTGATCACTTAGCTGGTCATACACTGATCACGCAGCTACCATGTACTTGTCACGTGACTGATCATGCACTGATCATGTGACTGATCATGCACTGATCTCGTGACTGATCATGCACTGAACACGTGACTGATCATGCACTGATCACGTGGCTATCATGTACTGATCACATGGCTGGTCATACACGGATCACGTGCCTGGTCATGCACAGATTACAAGACTGATTATGCACTCATCACGTCACTGATCATGCACTGATCACGTGGCTATCATGCAATGATCACGTGGCTATCATGCAATGATCACGTGGCTGATCATGCACTGATACCGTGACTGAGCATGGACTGATCACATGACTATCATGTAGTGATCACTTGACTTAATGGCGCTGACCATGTGACTGATCATGCGCTGAGCATGTTTGCTATCATACACTGATCATGTGCCTCTGGAGGCAATAAACAAAGAGCTGAGCAGGCACAAATCAAACAGTCAGCAGGCAATAATCATGGAACTCAGCTGTGAGGAATCATGCTGCTCAGCTGGCAATAATCAAGCAGCTGAGCAGGCAGGAATTACACAGCACAGCTGGCAATTGTCAAGCAGATGACAGGCAGGAATCATGCAGCTCAGCTGGCAATTGTCAAGCAGATGAGCAGACAGGAATCACGCAGCTCAGCAGGCCCTGGTCACGTGACTGAGCATGCACTGTTCACGTGGCTGATCATACACTGATCATGTGATTGATCATGCACTGATCACTTGGATATCATGAACTGATCACGTGGCTGATCATACACTATTCACGTGTCTGACCATGCACTGATCACGTGGCTGATCATACACTGCTCACGTAACTGATCATGCACTGATCACGTAATTGATCATGCACTGATAACGTGGCTGATCATGCAATGTTCATGTAGCTACCATGTACTGGTCCCGTGAGTGATCATGCACTGATCACGTAATTGATCATGCACTGATCACGTGGCTGATCATGCACTGAACACGTGACTGATCATGCACTGATCACATGACTGATCATGCACTGATCACGTGGCTATCATGCACTGCTCATGTGGCTGATCATGCAGTGATCACGCATCTACCATGTAGTGGTCACATGACTGATCATGCACTGATCACGTAATTGATCATGCACTGATCACCTGGCTTATCATGCATTGATCATGTGACTGATCATGTGCTGATTATGTTTGGTGTCACACACTGATCATGTGCATCTGGAGGCAATGAACAAAGAGCTGAGTAGGCAGGAATCAGTCAGCAGGCTATAATCATGGAACTCAGCTCTGAGAAATCATGCTGCTCAGCTGGCAATAATCAAGTAGATGAGCAGGCAGGAGTTATGCAGCACAGGTGGCAATTGTCAAGGAGATGACAGGCAGGAATCGTACATCTCAGCTGGCAATTGTCAAGCAGATGAGCAGACAGTAATCACGCAGCTCAGCAGGCCCTGATCACGTGACTGAGCATCCACTGTTCACGTCGCTGATCACACACCTATCACGTGAATGATCATGCACTGATCACGTAATTGTATGCACTGCTCACGTGGCTATCATGCACTGATGACGTGGCTTTTCATGCACTGATCACGTGACTGACCATGCACTGATCATGTAATTGATCATGCACTGGTCATGTGGCTGATCATGCACTGATCACGTGGCTGATCATACACTGATCACGTGGCACTCATGCACTGATCACGTGGCTGATCACACTCTGCTCACGTAACAGATCATGCACACATCACGTGGCTATCATGCACTGCTCACGTGGCTGATCATGCAATGATCATGTAGCTACCATGTACAGGTCACGTGAATGATCATACACCCATCAGGTGACTGATCATGCACTGATCACGTGGCCATCATCACGAAACTGATCATGCACTGATCACGTCTATATCATGCAGTGATCACATGACTGCCCATGCATGATCACGTGGATGATCATACATTAATCATGTGACAGATCATGCACTGATCACGTGGCTGATCATGCACTGATACCGTGACTGAGCATGGACTGATCACATGACTATCATGTAGTGATCACGTGACTTAATGGCGCTGATTATGTGACTGATCATGCGCTGATCATGTTTGCTATCATACACTGATCATGTGCCTCTGGAGGCAATAAACAAAGAGCTGAGTAGGCACGAATCAAACAGTCAGCAGGCAATAATCATGGAACTCAGGTGTGAGGAATCATGCTGCTCAGCTGGCAATAATGAAGCAGCTGAGCAGGCAGGAATTACGCAGCACAGCTGGCAATTGTCAAGCAGATGACAGGCAGGAATCGTGCAGCTCAGCTGGCAATTGTCAAGCAGATGAGCAGACAGTAATCACGCAGCTCAGCAGGCCCAGATCATGTGACTGAGCATGCACTGTTCACGTGGCTGATCATACACTGATCACGTGATATCATGCACTGATCACGTGGCTGATCATACACTGTTGACGTGTCTGACCATGCACTGATCACGTGGCTGATCATACACTGCTCACGTAACTGATCATGCACTGATCACGTGGCTATCATGCACTGTGTACGTCGCTGAACATGCACTGTTCACGTGGCTGATCACACACCTGTCACGTGACATATCATGCACTGATCACGTCGCACTCATGCAGTGATCACGTGGCTGATCACACTCTGCTCAAGTAACTCATCATTCACACATCACGTGGCTATCATGCACTGCTCACGTGGTTCGTCATGGAATGATCACGAAGCTACCATACACTGGTCACGTGACTGATCATGCACAGATCACGTAAATGTTCGTGCACTGTTCACGTGACTGATCATGTACTGATCATGTGACTAATCATGAAGTGATCACGTGGCTATCCTGCAGTGATCACGTAGCTACCATAGACTGATCACGTCTCTGATCATGCACTGATCACGTGGCTGATCATGCAATGATCACGTAGCTACCATGCACTGGTCACGTGACTGATCATGCACTGATCACATGGCTATCATGCACTGCTCACGTGGCTGATCATGCAATGATCACACAGCTACCATGTACTGGTCACATGACTGATCACGCACTGATCACGTAATTGATCATGCACTAATCACCTGGCTTATCATGCATTGATCATGTGACTGATCATGTGCTGATCATGTTTGGTGTCACACAGTGATCATGTGCCTCTGGAGGCAAAGAACATAGAGCTGAGTAGGCAGGAAAGAGTCAGCAGGCTATAATCATGGAACTCAGCTCTGAGAAATCATGCTGCTCAGCTGGCAATAATCAAGTAGATGAGCAGGCAGGAATTATGCAGCACAAGTGGCAATTGTCAAGGAGATGACAGGCAGGAATCGTACAGCTCAGCTGGCAATTGTCAAGCAGATGAGCAGACAGTAATCACGGAGCTCAGCAGGCCCTGATCACGTGACTGAGCATCCACTGTTCACGTCGCTGATCACACACCTATCACGTGAATGATCATGCACTCATCACGTGGCTCTCATGCACTGATCACGTGATTGCGCATGCATTGTTCAGGTAATAGTATGCACTGATCACGTGGCTATCATGCACTGATGATGTGGCTAATCATGCACTGATCATATGACTGATCATGCACTGATCACGTAGCTATCTTGCACTGATCACTTGGCTGATCATACACTCATCACGGGACTGATCGTGCAGGATCAAGGCGCTATCATGCATTGATTACATGACTCCACATGCACTGATCACGTGGATGATCATGCACTGATCACGTGACTCACCATGCACTGATCACGTGACTGATCATGCACTGATCACGTGGCTATCATGCACTGATCACCTGGCTATCATGTACTGATCACGTGACTGATCATGCACTGATCACGTGACTGATCATGCACTGTTCACGTCTATATCATGCACTGATCACATGACTGCCCGTGCACTGATCACGTGGATGATCATACACTAATCTTGTGACAGATCATGCACTGATCACGTGGCTGATCATGCACTGATACCATGACTGAGCATGGACTGATCACATGACTATCATGTAGTGATCACGTGACTTAATGGCGCTGATCATGTGACTGATCATGCGCTGATCATGTTTGCTATCATACACTGATCATGTGCCTCTGGAGGCAATAAACAAAGAGCTGAGTAGGCACGAATCAAACAGTCAGCAGGCAATAATCATGGAACTCAGGTGTGAGGAATCATGCTGCTCAGCTGGCAATAATCAAGCAGCTGAGCAGGCAGGAATTACGCAGCACAGCTGGCAATTGTCAAGCAGATGACAGGCAGGAATCGTGCAGCTCAGCTGGCAATTGTCAAGCAGATGAGCAGACAGGAATCACGCAGCTCAGCAGGCCCAGATCACGTGACTGAGCATGCACTGATCACGTAATTGATCCTACACTGATCACGTGGCTCATCATGCACTGATCACGTGGCTGATCACACATGTATCACGTGACTGATCATGCATTGATCACGTGGCTCTCATGCACTGATCACGTGGCTGTCATGCACTGATCACGTGGATATCATGCACTGATCACGTGGCTGATCACACACGTATCACATGACTGATCATGCACTGATCACGTGGCTATCATGCACTGATCACGTGGCTATCATGCACTGATCATGTGGCTCATCAGGCAATGATCACGTAGCTACCATGTCCTGGTCACGTGACTGATCATGCACTGATCACGTAATTGATCATGCACTGATCATGTGGCTGATCATGCACTGATCACGTGGCTGATCATACACTGATCACATAACTGATCATGCACTGATCACGTGACTGATCATGCACTGATCACGTGGCTATCATGCACTGATCACTTGGCTGGACATACATTGATCACGTGCCTGGTCATGCACTGATCACGTGGCTGATCATGCACTGATCACGTGACTGATCATGCACTGATCTCGTGTCTGATCATGCACTGATCACGTGGCTATCATGCACTGCTCACGTGGCTGATCATGCCATTATCACGCAGCTACCATGTACTGGTCACATGACTAATCATGCACTGATCACGTGACTGATCATGCAGTGATCACGTGGCTATCATGAACTACTCACGTGGCTGATCCTGCAATGATCATGTAGCTACCATGTACAGGTCATGTGAATGATCATACACCCATCAGGTGACTGATCATGCACTGATCACGTAATTGATAATGCACTGATCATGTGGCTGATCATGCACTGATTACGTGGCTGATCATCCACTGATCACGTGACTGATAATGCACTGATCACGTGACTGATCATGCACTGATCACGTGGCTATCATGCACTGATCACTTGGCTGGTCATACACTGATCACGTGCCTGGTCATGCACAGATTACATGACTGATCATGCACTGATCACGTGACTGATCATGCATTGATCAGGTGGCTATCATGCACTACTCACGTGGCTGACCATGCAATGATCATGTAGCTACAATGTACCGGTCAGGTGACTGATCATACACCCATTAGGTGACGGATCATGCACTGATCACGTCGATGATCATACACTGACCACCTGCCTGGTCATGCACAGATCACGTGACAAATCATGAACTGATCACATAGCTATCATGAAATGATCACCTGGCTGATCATGCACTGATCACGTGGCTGATCATGCACTGATCACGTGGCTGATCATGCACTGTTCACGTCTATATCATGCACTGATCACATGAGTGCCCGTGCACTGATCACGTGGATGACCATACACTAATCTTGTGACAGATCATGCACTGATCACGTGGCTGATCATGCACTGATACCATGACTGAGCATGGACTGATCACATGACTATCATGTAGTGATCACGTGACTTAATGGCGCTGATCATGTGACTGATCATGCGCTGATCAAGTTTGCTATCATACACTGATCATGTGCCTCTGGAGGCAATAAACAAAGAGCTGAGTAGGCACGAATCAAACAGTCAGCAGGCAATAATCATGGAACTCAGGTGTGAGGAATCATGCTGCTCAGCTGGCAATAATCAAGCAGCTGAGCAGGCAGGAATTACGCAGCACAGCTGGCAATTGTCAAGCAGATGACAGGCAGGAATCGTGCAGCTCAGCTGGCAATTGTCAAGCAGATGAGCAGACAGGAATCACGCAGCTCAGCAGGCCCAGATCACGTGACTGAGCATGCACTGTTCACGTGGCTGATCATACACTGATCACGTGATGATCATGCACTGATCACTTGGATATCATGCACTGATCACGTGGCTGATCATACACTGTTCACGTGTCTGACCATGCACTGATCACGTGGCTGATCATACACTGCTCACGTAACTGATCATGCACTGATCACGTGGCTATCATGCACAGATCACGTGGCTGAACATGCACTGTTCACGTGGCTGATCACACACCTGTCACGTGACATATCATGCACTGATCACGTGGCACTCATGCACTGATCTCGTGGCTCATCATACTCTGCTCACGTAACTCATGCACACATCACGTGGCTATCATGCACTGCTCACGTGGCTCGTCATGGAATGATCACGTAGCTACCATATACTGGTCATGTGACTGTTCATGCACAGATCACGTAAATGATTATGCACTGTTCACGTGACTGATCATGTACTGATCACGTGACTGATCATGCACTGACCACGTGGCTATCATGCTCTGCTCACGTGGCTGATCGTGCAACGATCACCTAGCAACCATGTACTGGTCACGTGACTGATCATGCACTGATCACGTAATTGATCCTGCACTGATCACGGGGCTCATCATGCACTGATCACGTGGCTGATAACACATGTATCACGTGAGTGATCATGCACTGATCACGTGGCTCTCATGCACTGATCACGTGGCTGTCATGCACTGATCATGTGGCTGATCAGGCAATGATCACATAGCTACCATGTACTGGTCACGTGACTGATCATGCACTGATCACGTAATTGATCATGCACTGATCATGTGGCTGATCATGCACTGATCACGTGGCTGATCATACACTGATCACATAACTGATCATGCACTGATCACGTGACTGATCATGCACGGATCACGTGGCTATCATCCACTGATCACTTGGCTGGACATACATTGATCACGTGCCTGGTCATGCACTGATCAAGTGGCTGATCATGCACTGATCACGTGACTGATCATGCACTGATCTCGTGTCTGATCATGCACTGATCACGTGACTATCATGCACTGCTCACGTGGCTGATCATGCCATGATCACGCAGCCACCATGTACTGGTCACATGACTGATCATGCACTGATCACGTGACTGATCATGCAGTGATCACGTGGCTATCATGAATTAGTCACGTGGCTGATCCTGCAATGATCATGTAGCTACCATGTAGAGGTCACGTGAATGATCATACACCCATCAGGTGACTGATCATGCACTGATCACGTGGCTATCATGCACTGATCACGAGACTGATCATGCACTGTTCACGTCTATATCATGCACTGATCACATGACTGCCCGTGCACTGATCACGTGGATGATCATACACTAATCTTGTGACAGATCATGCACTGATCACGTGGCTGATCATGCACTGATACCGTGACTGAGCATGGACTGATCACATGACTATCATGTAGTGATCATGTGACTTAATGGCGCTGATCATGTGACTGATCATGCGCTGATCATGTTTGCTATCATACAATGATCATGTGCCTCTGGAGGCAATAAACAAAGAGCTGAGTAGGCACGAATCAAACAGTCAGCAGGCAATAATCATGGAACTCAGGTGTGAGGAATCATGCTGCTCAGCTGGCAATAATCAAGCAGCTGAGCAGGCAGGAATTACGCAGCACAGCTGGCAATTGTCAAGCAGATGACAGGCAGGAATCGTGCAGCTCAGCTGGCAATTGTCAAGCAGATGAGCAGACAGTAATCACGCAGCTCAGCAGGCCCAGATCACGTGACTGAGCATGCACTGTTCACGTGGCTGATCATACACTGATCACGTGATGATCATGCACTGATCACTTGGATATCATGCACTGATCACGTGGCTGATCATACACTGTTCACGTGTCTGACCATGCACTGATCACGTGGCTGATCATACACTGCTCACGTAACTGATCATGCACTGATCACGTGGCTATCATGCACTGATCACGTGGCTGAACATGCACTGTTCACGTGGCTGATCACACACCTGTCACGTGACATATCATGCACTGATCACGTGGCACTCATGCACTGATCACGTGGCTGATCATACTCTGCTCACGTAACTCATGCACACATCACGTGGCTATCATGCACTGCTCACGTGGCTCGTCATGGAATGATCACGTAGCAACCATATACTGGTCACGTGACTGATCATGCACAGATCACGTAAATGATCATGCACTGTTCACGTGACTGATCATGTACTGATCACGGGACTGATCATGCACTGATCACGTGGCTATCATGCTCTGCTCACGTGGCTGATCATGCAACGATCACGTAGCAACCATGTACTGGTCACGTGACTGATCATGCACTGATCACGTAATTGATCCTGCAATGATCACGTGGCTCATCATGCACTGATCACGTGGCTGATCACACATGTATCACGTGACTGATCATGCACTGATCACGTGGCACTCATGCACTGATCACGTGGCTGATCATGCACTGATCACGTAACTGATCATGCACTGATCACGTGGCTATCATGCACTGATCACGTGGCTGATCATGCACTGATCACGTGGCTATCATGCACTGATCACGTGACTGATCATGCACTGATCACGTCAATGATCATGCACTGATCACGTGACTGATCATGCACTGATCACGTGACTGATCATGCACTGATCACGTGGCTATCATGCACTGATCACGTGGCTGATCATGCAATGATCACGTAGCTACCATGTACTGGTCACGTGACTGATCATGCACTGATCACGTGACTGATCATGCACTGATCACGTGACTGATCATGCACTGATCACGTGACTGATCATGCACTGATCACGTGCCTGATCATGCACTGATCACGTGACTGATCATGCACTGATCACGTGGCTGATCATGCACTGATCACGTGGCTGATCATGCACTGATCACGTGACTGATCATGCACTGATCACGTGACTGATCATGCACTGATCACGTGGCTATCATGCACTGATCACGTGGCTGATCATGCACTGATCACGTAACTGATCATGCACTGATCACGTGACTGATCATGCACTGATCACGTGACTGATCATGCACTGATCACGTGGCTGATCATGCACTGATCACGTGGCTGATCATGCACTGATCACGTGACTGATCATGCACTGATCACGTAACTGATCATGCACTGATCACGTGACTGATCATGCACTGATCACGTAATTGATCATGCACTGATCACGTGACTGATCATGCACTGATCACGTGACTGATCATGCACTGATCACGTGACTGATCATGCACTGATCACGTGGCTATCATGCACTGATCACGTGGCTGATCATGCACTGATCACGCAGCTACCATGCACTGGTCACATGACTGATCATGCACTGATCACATAACTGATCATGCACTGATCACGTGGCTTATCATGCACTGATCATGTGACTGATCATGTGCTGATCATGTTTTGTGTCACACACTGATCATGTGCCTCTGGAGGCAATGAACATAGAGCTGAGTAGGCAGGAATCAGTCAGCAGGCTATAATCATGGAACTCAGCTCTGAGAAATCATGCTGCTCAGCTGGCAATAATCAAGTAGATGAGCAGGCAGGAATTACCCAGCACAGGTGGCAATTGTCAAGCAGATGACAGGCAGGAATCGTGCAGCTCAGCTGGAAATTGTCAAGCAGATGAGCAGACAGTAATCACGCAGCTCAGCAGGCCCTGATCACGTGACTGAGCATGCACTGATCACGTGGCTGATCACACACTGATCACGTGACTGATCATGCACTGATCACGTGACTGATCATGCACTGATCACGTGGCTATCATGCACTGATCACGTGGCTGACATACACTGATCACGTGGCTGATCATGCACTGATCACGTGGCTGATCATGCACTGATCACGTGACTGATCATGCACTGATCACGTGTCTGATCATGCACTGATCACGTGGCTATCATGCACTGCTCACGTGGCTGATCATGCATGATCACGCAGCTACCATGTACTGGTCACATGACTGATCATGCACTGATCACGTGGCTATCATGCACTACTCACGTGGCTGATCATGCAATGATCATGTAGCTACCATGTACAGGTCAAGTGAATGATCATACACCCATCAGGTGACTGATCATGCACTGATCACGTGGCTATCATGCACTGATCACGTGACTGATCATGCACTGATCACGTCTATATCATGCACTGATCACATGACTGCCCATGCACTGATCACGTGGATGATCATACACTAATCATGTGACAGATCATGCACTGATCACGTGGCTGATCATGCACTGATACCGTGACTGAGCATGGACTGATCACATGACTATCATGTAGTGATCACGTGACTTAATGGCGCTGATCATGTGACTGATCATGCGCTGATCATGTTTGCTATCATACAGTGATCATGTGCCTCTGGAGGCAATAAACAAAGAGCTGAGTAGGCACGAATCAAACAGTCAGCAGGCAATAATCATGGAACTCAGGTGTGAGGAATCATGCTGCTCAGCTGGCAATAATCAAGCAGCTGAGCAGGCAGGAATTACGCAGCACAGCTGGCAATTGTCAAGCAGATGACAGGCAGGAATCGTGCAGCTCAGCTGGCAATTGTCAAGCAGATGAGCAGACAGTAATCACGCAGCTCAGCAGGCCCAGATCACGTGACTGAGCATGCACTGTTCACGTGGCTGATCATACACTGATCACGTGATTGATCATGCACTGATCACTTGGATATCATGCACTGATCACGTGGCTGATCATACACTGTTCACGTGTCTGACCATGCACTGATCACGTGGCTGATCATACACTGCTCACGTAACTGATCATGCACTGATCACGTGGCTATCATGCACTGATCACGTGGCTGAACATGCACTGTTCACGTGGCTGATCACACACCTGTCACGTGACATATCATGCACTGATCACGTGGCACTCATGCACTGATCACGTGGCTGATCATACTCTGCTCACGTAACTCATCATGCACACATCACGTGGCTATCATGCACTGCTCACGTGGCTCGTCATGGAATGATCACGTAGCTACCATATACTGGTCACGTGACTGATCATGCACAGATCACGTAAATGATCATGCACTGTTCACGTGACTGATCATGTACTGATCACGTGACTGATCATGCACTGATCACGTGGCTGATCATGCACTGATCACGTGGCTGATCATGCACTGATCACGTGGCTGATCATGCACTGATCACGTGGCTGATCATGCACTGATCACGTGACTGATCATGCACTGATCACGTGACTGATCATGCACTGATCACGTGGCTATCATGCACTGATCACGTGGCTGATCATGCACTGATCACGTGACTGATCATGCACTGATCACGTGACTGATCATGCACTGATCACGTGACTGATCATGCACTGATCACGTGGCTGATCATGCACTGATCACGTGGCTGATCACACATGATCACGTGACTGATCATGCACTGATCACGTGGCTGATCATGCACTGATCACGTGGCTGATCATGCACTGATCACGTGGCTATCATGCACTGATCACGTGGCTGATCATGCACTGATCACGTAGCTATCATGCACTGATCACGTGACTGATCATGCACTGATCACGTAATTGATCATGCACTGATCACGTGGCTCATCATGCACTGATCACGTGGCTGATCATACACTGATCACGTGACTGATCATGCACTGATCACGTGACTGATCATGCACTGATCACGTGGCTATCATGCACTGATCACGTGGCTATCATGCACTGATCACGTGGCTGATCATGCACTGATCACGTGACTGATCATGCACTGATCACGTGGCAATCATGCACTGATCACGTGGCTGATCATGCACTGATCACGTGACTGATCATGCACTGATCACGTGGCTATCATGCACTGATCACGTGGCTGATCACACATGATCACGTGACTGATCATGCACTGATCACGTGGCTATCATGCACTGATCACGTGGCTATCATGCACTGATCACGTGGCTATCATGCACTGATCACGTGGCTGATCACACACGTATCACGTGACTGATCATGCACTGATCACGTGGCTATCATGCACTGATCACGTGGCTATCATGCACTGATCACGTGGCTGATCATGCACTGATCACGTAGCTACCATGTACTGGTCACGTGACTGATCATGCACTGATCACGTAATTGATCATGCACTGATCACGTGGCTCATCATGCACTGATCACGTGGCTGATCACACACTGATCACGTGACTGATCATGCACTGATCACGTGACTGATCATGCACTGATCACGTGGCTATCATGCACTGATCACGTGGATATCATGCACTGATCACGTGGCTGATCACACACTGATCACGTGACTGATCATGCACTGATCACGTGACTGATCATGCACTGATCACGTGGCTGATCATGCACTGATCACGTGGCTATCATGCACTGATCACGTGGCTGATCATGCAATGATCACGTAGCTACCATGCACTGGTCACGTGACTGATCATGCACTGATCACGTAATTGATCATGCACTGATCACGTGGCTGATCATGCACTGATCACGTGGCTGATCATACACTGATCACGTGACTGATCATGCACTGATCACGTGACTGATCATGCACTGATCACGTGGCTGTCATGCACTGATCACGTGGCTGACATACACTGATCACGTGCCTGATCATGCACTGATCACGTGGCTGATCATGCACTGATCACGTGACTGATCATGCACTGATCACGTGACTGATCATGCACTGATCACGTGGCTATCATGCACTGATCACGTGGCTGATCATGCGATGATCACGCAGCTATCATGTACTGGTCACGTGACTGATCATGCACTGATCACGTGACTGATCATGCACTGATCACGTGGCTATCATGCACTGATCACGTGGCTGATCATGCACTGATCACGTAGCTACCATGCACTGATCACGTGACTGATCATGCACTGATCACGTGACTGATCATGCACTGATCACGTGGCTGATCATGCACTGATCACGTGGCTGATCATGCACTGATCACGTGGCTGATCATGCACTGATCACGTGACTGATCATGCACTGATCACGTGACTGATCATGCACTGATCACGTGGCTATCATGCACTGATCACGTGGCTGATCATGCACTGATCACGTGCCTGATCATGCACTGATCACATGACTGATCATGCACTGATCACGTGACTGATCATGCACTGATCACGTGGCTATCATGCACTACTCACGTGGCTGATCATGCAATGATCATGTAGCTACCATGTACTGGTCACGTGACTGATCATACACCCATCAGGTGACTGATCATGCACTGATCACGTGGCTGATCATGCACTGATCACCTGCCTGATCATGCACTGATCACGTGACAAATCATGCACTGATCACATAGCTATCATGAACTGATCACCTGGCTGATCATGCACTGATCACGTGGCTGATCATGCACTGATACCGTGACTGAGCATGGACTGATCACATGACTATCATGTAGTGATCACGTGACTTAATGGCGCTGATCATGTGACTGATCATGCGCTGATCATGTTTGCTATCATACACTGATCATGTGCCTCTGGAGGCAATAAACAAAGAGCTGAGTAGGCACGAATCAAACAGTCAGCAGGCAATAATCATGGAACTCAGGTGTGAGGAATCATGCTGCTCAGCTGGCAATAATCAAGCAGCTGAGCAGGCAGGAATTACGCAGCACAGCTGGCAATTGTCAAGCAGATGACAGGCAGGAATCGTGCAGCTCAGCTGGCAATTGTCAAGCAGATGAGCAGACAGTAATCACGCAGCTCAGCAGGCCCTGATCACGTGACTGAGCATGCACTGTTCACGTGGCTGATCATACACTGATCACGTGATGATCATGCACTGATCACTTGGCTGATCATGCACTGATCACGTAACTGATCATGCACTGATCACGTGGCTATCATGCACTGATCACGTGGCTGATCATACACTGATCACGTGTCTGATCATGCACTGATCACGTGGCTGATCATACACTGATCACGTAACTGATCATGCACTGATCACGTGGCTATCATGCACTGATCACGTGGCTGATCATGCACTGATCACGTGGCTGATCACACACTGTCACGTGACATATCATGCACTGATCACGTGGCACTCATGCACTGATCACGTGGCTGATCATACTCTGCTCACGTAACTGATCATGCACTGATCACGTAACTGATCATGCACTGATCACGTGGCTGATCATGCACTGATCACGTGGCTGATCACACATGTGTCACGTGACTGATCATGCACTGATCACGTGGCTGATCATGCACTGATCACGTGGCTGATCATGCACTGATCACGTGGCTATCATGCACTGATCACGTGGCTGATCATGCAATGATCACGTAGCTACCATGTACTGTCATGTGACTGATCATGCACTGATCACGTGATTGATCATGCACTGATCACGTGGCTCATCATGCACTGATCACGTGGCTGATCACACACGTATCACGTGACTGATCATGCACTGATCACGTGACTGATCATGCACTGATCACGTGGCTATCATGCACTGATCACGTGGATATCATGCACTGATCACGTGGCTGATCACACACGTATCACGTGACTGATCATGCACTGATCACGTGGCTATCATGCACTGATCACGTGGCTATCATGCACTGATCACGTGGCTGATCATGCAATGATCACGTAGCTACCATGCACTGGTCGCGTGACTGATCATGCACTGATCACGTAATTGATCATGCACTGATCACGTGACTGATCATGCACTGATCACGTGACTGATCATGCACTGATCACGTGACTGATCATGCACTGATCACGTGGCTATCATGCACTGATCACGTGGCTGATCATGCACTGATCACGCAGCTACCATGCACTGATCACGTGACTGATCATGCACTGATCACATAATTGATCATGCACTGATCACGTGGCTTATCATGCACTGATCATGTGACTGATCATGTGCTGATCATGTTTGGTATCATACACTGATCATGTGCCTCTGGAGGCAATGAACAAAGAGCTGAGTAGGCACGAATCAGTCAGCAGGCTATAATCATGGAACTCAGCTGTGAGAAATCATGCTGCTCAGCTGGCAATAATCAAGCAGCTGAGCAGGCAGGAATTACGCAGCACAGCTGGCAATTGTCAAGCAGATGACAGGCAGGAATCGTGCAGCTCTGCTGGAAATTGTCAAGCAGATGAGCAGACAGTAATCACGCAGCTCAGCAGGCCCTGATCACGTGACTGAGCATGCACTGTTCACGTGGCTGATCAAACACTGATCACGTGATTGATCATGCACTGATCACGTGGCTATCATGCACTGATCACGTGGCTGATCATATACTGATCACGTGCCTGATCATGCACTGATCACGTGGCTGATCATGCACTGATCACGTGACTGATCATGCACTGATCACGTGGCTGATCATGCACTGATCACGTGGCTATCATGCACTGATCACGTGGCTGATCATGCACTGATCACGTAGCTATCATGCACTGATCACGTGACTGATCATGCACTGATCACGTGACTGATCATGCACTGATCACGTAACTGATCATGCACTGATCACGTGGCTGATCATGCACTGATCACGTGGCTGATCATGCACTGATCACGTGACTGATCATGCACTGATCACGTGGCTATCATGCACTGATCACGTGGCTGATCATGCACTGATCACGTGCCTGATCATGCACTGATCACATGACTGATCATGCACTGATCACGTGACTGATCATGCACTGATCACGTGGCTATCATGCACTACTCACGTGGCTGATCATGCAATGATCATGTAGCTACCATGTACTGGTCACGTGACTGATCATACACCCATCAGGTGACTGATCATGCACTGATCACGTGGCTGATCATGCACTGATCACGTGCCTGATCATGCACTGATCACGTGACTAATCATGCACTGATCACATGGCTATCATGCACTGATCACGTGGCTGATCATGCACTGATCACGTGGCTGATCATGCACTGATACCGTGACTGAGCATGGACTGATCACATGACTATCATGTAGTGATCACGTGACTTAATGGCACTGATCATGTGACTGATCATGCGCTGATCATGTTTGCTATCATACACTGATCATGTGCCTCTGGAGGCAATAAACAAAGAGCTGAGTAGGCACGAATCAAACAGTCAGCAGGCAATAATCATGGAACTCAGCTGTGAGGAATCATGCTGCTCAGCTGGCAATAATCAAGCAGCTGAGCAGGCAGGAATTACGCAGCACAGCTGGCAATTGTCAAGCAGATGACAGGCAAGAATCATGCAGCCCGGCTGGCAATTGTCAAGCAGATGAGCAGACAGTAATCACGCAGCTCAGCAGGCCCTTATCACGTGACTGAGCATGCACTGTTCACGTGGCTGATCATACACTGATCACGTGATGATCATGCACTGATCACGTGGATATCATGCACTGATCACGTGGCTGATCATGCACTGATCACGTGCAACCATGCACTGATCACGTGACTGATCATGCACTGATCACGTACTGATCATGCACTGATCACGTGGCTGATCATGCACTGATCACGTGGCTGATCACACATGATCACGTGACTGATCATGCACTGATCACGTGGCTATCATGCACTGATCACGTGGCTGTCATGCACTGATCACGTGGCTATCATGCACTGATCACGTGGCTGATCACACACTATCACATGACTGATCATGCACTGATCACGTGGCTATCATGCACTGATCACGTGGCTATCATGCACTGATCACGTGGCTGATCAGGCAATGATCACGTAACACCATGTACTGGTCACGTGACTGATCATGCACTGATCACGTGACTGATCATGCACTGATCACGTGGCTGATCATGCACTGATCACGTGGCTGATCATGCACTGATCACGTAACTGATCATGCACTGATCACGTGACTGATCATGCACTGATCACGTGGCTATCATGCACTGATCACGTGGCTGATCATGCACTGATCACGTGCCTGATCATGCACTGATCACGTGGCTGATCATGCACTGATCACGTGACTGATCATGCACTGATCACGTGACTGATCATGCACTGATCACGTGGCTATCATGCACTGATCACGTGGCTGATCATGCATGATCACGCAGCTACCATGTACTGGTCACGTGACTGATCATGCACTGATCACGTGACTGATCATGCACTGATCACGTGGCTATCATGCACTGATCACGTGGCTGATCATGCACTGATCACGTAGCTATCATGTACTGGTCACGTGACTGATCATGCACTGATCACGTGACTGATCATGCACTGATCACGTGACTGATCATGCACTGATCACGTGGCTGATCATGCACTGATCACGTGGCTGATCATGCACTGATCACGTAACTGATCATGCACTGATCACGTGACTGATCATGCACTGATCACGTGGCTATCATGCACTGATCACGTGGCTGATCATGCACTGATCACGTGCCTGATCATGCACTGATCACGTGGCTGATCATGCACTGATCACGTGACTGATCATGCACTGATCACGTGACTGATCATGCACTGATCACGTGGCTATCATGCACTGCTCACGTGGCTGATCATGCATGATCACGCAGCTACCATGTACTGGTCACATGACTGATCATGCACTGATCACGTGACTGATCATGCACTGATCACGTGGCTATCATGCACTGATCACGTGGCTGATCATGCAATGATCATGTAGCTACCATGTACAGGTCACGTGAATGATCATACACCCATCAGGTGACTGATCATGCACTGATCACGTGGCTATCATGCACTGATCACGTGACTGATCATGCACTGATCACGTCTATATCATGCACTGATCACATGACTGCCCATGCACTGATCACGTGGATGATCATACACTGATCATGTGACAGATCATGCACTGATCACGTGGCTGATCATGCACTGATCACGTGACTGATCATGCACTGATCACATGACTATCATGCACTGATCACGTGACTGATCATGCACTGATCACGTGACTGATCATGCACTGATCACGTGGCTATCATGCACTGATCACGTGGCTGATCACACATGATCACGTGACTGATCATGCACTGATCACGTGGCTATCATGCACTGATCACGTGGCTATCATGCACTGATCACGTGGCTGATCATGCAATGATCACGTAGCTACCATGCACTGGTCACGTGACTGATCATGCACTGATCACGTAATTGATCATGCACTGATCACGTGGCTGATCATGCACTGATCACGTGGCTGATCACACACTATCACGTGACTGATCATGCACTGATCACGTGACTGATCATGCACTGATCACGTGGCTATCATGCACTGATCACGTGGCTATCATGCACTGATCACGTGGCTGATCATGCACTGATCACGTGACTGATCATGCACTGATCACGTGACTGATCATGCACTGATCACGTGGCTGATCATGCACTGATCACGTGGCTATCATGCACTGATCACGTGGCTGATCATGCACTGATCACGTAGCTACCATGCACTGGTCACGTGACTGATCATGCACTGATCACGTAATTGATCATGCACTGATCACGTGGCTGATCATGCACTGATCACGTGGCTGATCATGCACTGATCACGTGACTGATCATGCACTGATCACGTGACTGATCATGCACTGATCACGTGGCTGTCATGCACTGATCACGTGGCTGATCATGCACTGATCACGTGACTGATCATGCACTGATCACGTGGCTGATCATGCACTGATCACGTGACTGATCATGCACTGATCACGTGACTGATCATGCACTGATCACGTGGCTATCATGCACTGATCACGTGGCTGATCATGCATGATCACGCAGCTATCATGTACTGGTCACGTGACTGATCATGCACTGATCACGTGACTGATCATGCACTGATCACGTGGCTATCATGCACTGATCACGTGGCTGATCATGCACTGATCACGTAGCTATCATGCACTGATCACGTGACTGATCATGCACTGATCACGTGACTGATCATGCACTGATCACGTGATTGATCATGCACTGATCACGTGGCTGATCATGCACTGATCACGTGGCTGATCATGCACTGATCACGTGACTGATCATGCACTGATCACGTGACTGATCATGCACTGATCACGTGGCTATCATGCACTGATCACGTGGCTGATCATGCACTGATCACGTGCCTGATCATGCACTGATCACATGACTGATCATGCACTGATCACGTGACTGATCATGCACTGATCACGTGGCTATCATGCACTACTCACGTGGCTGATCATGCAATGATCATGTAGCTACCATGTACAGGTCACGTGACTGATCATACACCCATCAGGTGACTGATCATGCACTGATCACGTGGCTGATCATGCACTGATCACGTGACTGATCATGCACTGATCACGTGACTAATCATGCACTGATCACATGGCTATCATGAACTGATCACGTGGCTGATCATGCACTGATCACGTGGCTGATCATGCACTGATACCGTGACTGAGCATGGACTGATCACATGACTATCATGTAGTGATCACGTGACTTAATGGCGCTGATCATGTGACTGATCATGCGCTGATCATGTTTGCTATCATACACTGATCATGTGCCTCTGGAGGCAATAAACAAAGAGCTGAGTAGGCACGAATCAAACAGTCAGCAGGCAATAATCATGGAACTCAGGTGTGAGGAATCATGCTGCTCAGCTGGCAATAATCAAGCAGCTGAGCAGGCAGGAATTACGCAGCACAGCTGGCAATTGTCAAGCAGATGACAGGCAGGAATCGTGCAGCTCAGCTGGCAATTGTCAAGCAGATGAGCAGACAGTAATCACGCAGCTCAGCAGGCCCTGATCACGTGACTGAGCATGCACTGTTCACGTGGCTGATCATACACTGATCACGTGATGATCATGCACTGATCACGTGGCTGATCATGCACTGATCACGTGGCTGATCATGCACTGATCACGTGGCTATCATGCACTGATCACGTGGCTGATCATACACTGATCACGTGTCTGATCATGCACTGATCACGTGGCTGATCATGCACTGATCACGTAACTGATCATGCACTGATCACGTGGCTATCATGCACTGATCACGTGGCTGATCATGCACTGATCACGTGGCTGATCACACACTGTCACGTGACATATCATGCACTGATCACGTGGCACTCATGCACTGATCACGTGGCTGATCATACACTGATCACGTGACTGATCATGCACTGATCACGTGGCTGATCATGCACTGATCACGTGGCTGATCATGCACTGATCACGTGGCTGATCACACATGATCACGTGACTGATCATGCACTGATCACGTGGCTATCATGCACTGATCACGTGGCTGATCATGCACTGATCACGTGGCTATCATGCACTGATCACGTGGCTGATCATGCAATGATCACGTAGCTACCATGTACTGGTCACGTGACTGATCATGCACTGATCACGTGATTGATCATGCACTGATCACGTGGCTCATCATGCACTGATCCGGTGGCTGATCACACACGTATCACGTGACTGATCATGCACTGATCACGTGACTGATCATGCACTGATCACGTGGCTATCATGCACTGATCACGTGGATATCATGCACTGATCACGTGGCTGATCACACACGTATCACGTGACTGATCATGCACTGATCACGTGGCTATCATGCACTGATCACGTGGCTATCATGCACTGATCACGTGGCTGATCATGCAATGATCACGTGGCTACCATGCACTGGTCACGTGACTGATCATGCACTGATCACGTAATTGATCATGCACTGATCACGTGACTGATCATGCACTGATCACGTGACTGATCATGCACTGATCACGTGACTGATCATGCACTGATCACGTGGCTATCATGCACTGATCACGTGGCTGATCATGCACTGATCACGCAATGATCACGCAGCTACCATGCACTGATCACGTGACTGATCATGCACTGATCACATGACTGATCATGCACTGATCACGTGGCTTATCATGCACTGATCATGTGACTGATCATGTGCTGATCATGTTTGCTATCATACACTGATCATGTGCCTCTGGAGGCAATGAACAAAGAGCTGAGTAGGCACGAATCAGTCAGCAGGCTATAATCATGGAACTCAGCTGTGAGAAATCATGCTGCTCAGCTGGCAATAATCAAGCAGATGAGCAGGCAGGAATTACGCAGCACAGCTGGCAATTGTCAAGCAGATGACAGGCAGGAATCGTGCAGCTCAGCTGGCAATTGTCAAGCAGATGAGCAGACAGTAATCACGCAGCTCAGCAGGCCCTGATCACGTGACTGAGCATGCACTGTTCACGTGGCTGATCAAACACTGATCACGTGACTGATCATGCACTGATCACGTGGCTATCATGCACTGAATACGTGGCTGAACATGCACTGATCACGTGGCTGATCATGCACTGATCACGTGGCTGATCATGCACTGATCACGTGACTGATCATGCACTGATCACGTGGCTGATCATGCACTGATCACGTGGCTATCATGCACTGATCACGTGGCTGATCATGCACTGATCACGTAGCTATCATGCACTGATCACGTGACTGATCATGCACTGATCACGTGACTGATCATGCACTGATCACGTGGCTGATCATGCACTGATCACGTGGCTGATCATGCACTGATCACGTGGCTGATCATGCACTGATCACGTGACTGATCATGCACTGATCACGTGGCTATCATGCACTGATCACGTGGCTGATCATGCACTGATCACGTGCCTGATCATGCACTGATCACATGACTGATCATGCACTGATCACGTGACTGATCATGCACTGATCACGTGGCTATCATGCACTACTCACGTGGCTGATCATGCAATGATCATGTAGCTACCATGTACTGGTCACGTGACTGATCATACACCCATCAGGTGACTGATCATGCACTGATCACGTGGCTGATCATGCACTGATCACGTGCCTGATCATGCACTGATCACGTGACTGATCATGCACTGATCACATGGCTATCATGCACTGATCACGTGGCTGATCATGCACTGATCACGTGGCTGATCATGCACTGATACCGTGACTGAGCATGGACTGATCACATGACTATCATGTAGTGATCACGTGACTTAATGGCACTGATCATGTGACTGATCATGCGCTGATCATGTTTGCTATCATACACTGATCATGTGCCTCTGGAGGCAATAAACAAAGAGCTGAGTAGGCACGAATCAAACAGTCAGCAGGCAATAATCATGGAACTCAGCTGTGAGGAATCATGCTGCTCAGCTGGCAATAATCAAGCAGCTGAGCAGGCAGGAATTACGCAGCACAGCTGGCAATTGTCAAGCAGATGACAGGCAAGAATCATGCAGCCCGGCTGGCAATTGTCAAGCAGATGAGCAGACAGTAATCACGCAGCTCAGCAGGCCCTTATCACGTGACTGAGCATGCACTGTTCACGTGGCTGATCATACACTGATCACGTGATGATCATGCACTGATCACGTGGATATCATGCACTGATCACGTGGCTGATCATGCACTGATCACGTGCAACCATGCACTGATCACGTGACTGATCATGCACTGATCACGTACTGATCATGCACTGATCACGTGGCTATCATGCACTGATCACGTGGCTGATCACACATGATCACGTGACTGATCATGCACTGATCACGTGGCTATCATGCACTGATCACGTGGCTGTCATGCACTGATCACGTGGCTATCATGCACTGATCACGTGGCTGATCACACACGATCACGTGACTGATCATGCACTGATCACGTGGCTATCATGCACTGATCACGTGGCTATCATGCACTGATCACGTGGCTGATCAGGCAATGATCACGTAACACCATGTACTGGTCACGTGACTGATCATGCACTGATCACGTAACTGATCATGCACTGATCACGTGGCTGATCATGCACTGATCACGTGGCTGATCATGCACTGATCACGTGACTGATCATGCACTGATCACGTGACTGATCATGCACTGATCACGTGGCTATCATGCACTGATCACGTGGCTGATCATGCACTGATCACGTGGCTGATCATGCACTGATCACGTGGCTGATCATGCACTGATCACGTGACTGATCATGCACTGATCACGTGGCTGATCATGCACTGATCACGTGGCTATCATGCACTGATCACGTGGCTGATCATGCATGATCACGCAGCTACCATGTACTGGTCACGTGACTGATCATGCACTGATCACGTGACTGATCATGCACTGATCACGTGGCTATCATGCACTGATCACGTGGCTGATCATGCACTGATCACGTAGCTATCATGTACTGGTCACGTGACTGATCATGCACTGATCACGTGACTGATCATGCACTGATCACGTGACTGATCATGCACTGATCATGTGGCTGATCATGCACTGATCACGTGGCTGATCATGCACTGATCACGTGACTGATCATGCACTGATCACGTGACTGATCATGCACTGATCACGTGGCTATCATGCACTGATCACGTGGCTGACATACACTGATCACGTGCCTGGTCATGCACTGATCACGTGGCTGATCATGCACTGATCACGTGACTGATCATGCACTGATCACGTGTCTGATCATGCACTGATCACGTGGCTATCATGCACTGCTCACGTGGCTGATCATGCATGATCACGCAGCTACCATGTACTGGTCACATGACTGATCATGCACTGATCACGTGACTGATCATGCAGTGATCACGTGGCTATCATGCACTACTCACGTGGCTGATCATGCAATGATCATGTAGCTACCATGTACAGGTCATGTGAATGATCATACACCCATCAGCTGACTGATCATGCACTGATCACGTGGCTATCATGCACTGATCACGAGACTGATCATGCACTGATCACGTCTATATCATGCACTGATCACATGACTGCCCATGCACTGATCACGTGGATGATCATACACTAATCTTGTGACAGATCATGCACTGATCACGTGGCTGATCATGCACTGATACCGTGACTGAGCATGGACTGATCACATGACTATCATGTAGTGATCACGTGACTTAATGGCGCTGATCATGTGACTGATCATGCGCTGATCATGTTTGCTATCATACACTGATCATGTGCCTCTGGAGGCAATAAACAAAGAGCTGAGTAGGCACGAATCAAACAGTCAGCCGGCAATAATCATGGAACTCAGGTGTGAGGAATCATGCTGCTCAGCTGGCAATAATCAAGCAGCTGAGCAGGCAGGAATTACGCAGCACAGCTGGCAATTGTCAAGCAGATGACAGGCAGGAATCGTGCAGCTCAGCTGGCAATTGTCAAGCCGATGAGCAGACAGTAATCACGCAGCTCAGCAGGCCCAGATCACGTGACTGAACATGCACTGTTCACGTGGCTGATCATACACTGATCACGTGATTGATCATGCACTGATCACTTGGATATCATGCACTGATCACGTGGCTGATCATACACTGTTCACGTGTCTGACCATGCACTGATCACGTGGCTGATCATACACTGCTCACGTAACTGATCATGCACTGATCACGTGGCTATCATGCACTGATCACGTGGCTGATCATGCACTGATCACGTGGCTGATCATGCACTGATCACGTGACTGATCATGCACTGATCACGTGACTGATCATGCACTGATCACGTGGCTATCATGCACTGCTCACGTGGCTGATCATGCAACGATCACGTAGCTATCATGCACTGGTCACGTGACTGATCATGCACTGATCACGTAATTGATCATGCACTGATCACGTGGCTGATCATGCACTGATCACGTGGCTGATCACACTGATCACGTGACTGATCATGCACTGATCACGTGGCTGATCATGCACTGATCACGTGGCTGATCATGCACTGATCACGTGGCTATCATGCACTGATCACGTGGCTGATCATGCACGTATCACGTGACTGATCATGCACTGATCACGTGGCTGATCATGCACTGATCACGTGGCTATCATGCACTGATCACGTGGCTGATCATGCAATGATCACGTAGCTATCATGTACTGATCACGTGACTGATCATGCACTGATCACGTGGCTGATCATGCACTGATCACGTGGCTGATCATGCACTGATCACGTGGCTGATCATGCACTGATCACGTGACTGATCATGCACTGATCACGTGGCTATCATGCACTGATCACGTGGCTGATCATGCACTGATCACGTGGCTGATCACACACTGATCACGTGACTGATCATGCACTGATCACGTGGCATCATGCACTGATCACGTGGCTGATCATACACTGATCACGTGACTGATCATGCACTGATCACGTGGCTATCATGCACTGATCACGTGGCTGATCATGCACTGATCACGTAGCTACCATGCACTGATCACGTGACTGATCATGCACTGATCACGTGACTGATCATGCACTGATCACGTGACTGATCATGCACTGATCACGTGACTGATCATGCACTGATCACGTGGCTATCATGCACTGATCACGTGGCTGATCATGCACTGATCACGTAGCTATCATGCACTGATCACGTGACTGATCATGCACTGATCACGTGACTGATCATGCACTGATCACGTGACTGATCATGCACTGATCACGTGACTGATCATGCACTGATCACGTGGCTGATCATGCACTGATCACGTGGCTGATCACACACGATCACATGACTGATCATGCACTGATCACGTGGCTATCATGCACTGATCACGTGGCTATCATGCACTGATCACGTGGCTGATCATGCACTGATCACGTGCTACCATGCACTGATCACGTGACTGATCATGCACTGATCACGTAATTGATCATGCACTGATCACGTGGCTGATCATGCACTGATCACGTGGCTGATCATGCACTGATCACGTGACTGATCATGCACTGATCACGTGACTGATCATGCACTGATCACGTGACTGATCATGCACTGATCACGTGGCTATCATGCACTGATCACGTGGCTGATCATGCACTGATCACGTGGCTGATCATACACTATCACGTGACTGATCATGCACTGATCACGTGGCTATCATGCACTGATCACGTGGCTATCATGCACTGATCACGTGGCTGATCATGCACTGATCACGTAGCTATCATGCACTGATCACGTGACTGATCATGCACTGATCACGTGACTGATCATGCACTGATCACGTGACTGATCATGCACTGATCACGTGGCTATCATGCACTGATCACGTGGCTGATCATGCAATGATCACGCAGCTACCATGCACTGGTCACGTGACTGATCATGCACTGATCACATAATTGATCATGCACTGATCACGTGGCTTATCATGCACTGATCATGTGACTGATCATGTGCTGATCATGTTTGGTATCATACACTGATCATGTGCCTCTGGAGGCAATGAACAAAGAGCTGAGTAGGCAGGAATCAGTCAGCAGGCTATAATCATGGAACTCAGCTCTGAGAAATCATGCTGCTCAGCTGGCAATAATCAAGCAGCTGAGCAGGCAGGAATTACGCAGCACAGGTGGCAATTGTCAAGCAGATGACAGGCAGGAATCGTGCAGCTCAGCTGGCAATTGTCAAGCAGATGAGCAGACAGTAATCACGCAGCTCAGCAGGCCCTGATCACGTGACTGAGCATGCACTGTTCACGTGGCTGATCACACACTGATCACGTGACTGATCATGCACTGATCACGTGACTGATCATGCACTGATCACGTGGCTATCATGCACTGATCACGTGGCTGACATGCACTGATCACGTGGCTGATCATGCACTGATCACGTGGCTGATCATGCACTGATCACGTGACTGATCATGCACTGATCACGTGGCTGATCATGCACTGATCACGTGGCTATCATGCACTGATCACGTGGCTGATCATGCACTGATCACGCAGCTACCATGCACTGATCACGTGACTGATCATGCACTGATCACGTGACTGATCATGCACTGATCACGTGGCTATCATGCACTGATCACGTGGCTGATCATGCACTGATCACGTAGCTACCATGTACTGATCACGTGACTGATCATGCACTGATCACGTGACTGATCATGCACTGATCACGTGACTGATCATGCACTGATCACGTGGCTGATCATGCACTGATCACGTGGCTGATCATGCACTGATCACGTGACTGATCATGCACTGATCACGTGACTGATCATGCACTGATCACGTGGCTATCATGCACTGATCACGTGGCTGATCATGCACTGATCACGTGACTGATCATGCACTGATCACATGACTGATCATGCACTGATCACGTGACTGATCATGCACTGATCACGTGGCTATCATGCACTATCACGTGGCTGATCATGCAATGATCACGTAGCTACCATGCACTGGTCACGTGACTGATCATACACTGATCACGTGACTGATCATGCACTGATCACGTGGATGATCATGCACTGATCACGTGGCTGATCATGCACTGATCACGTGACTGATCATGCACTGATCACGTGGCTGATCATGCACTGATCACGTGGCTGATCATGCACTGATCACGTGGCTATCATGCACTGATCACGTGGCTGATCATGCACTGATCACGTGGCTGATCACACACTGTCACGTGACATATCATGCACTGATCACGTGGCACTCATGCACTGATCACGTGGCTGATCATACACTGATCACGTAACTCATGCACATCACGTGGCTATCATGCACTGCTCACGTGGCTGTCATGGAATGATCACGTAGCAACCATATACTGGCACGTGACTGATCATGCACTGATCACGTAAATGATCATGCACTGATCACGTGACTGATCATGCACTGATCACGTGACTGATCATGCACTGATCACGTGGCTATCATGCACTGCTCACGTGGCTGATCATGCAACGATCACGTAGCAACCATGTACTGGTCACGTGACTGATCATGCACTGATCACGTAATTGATCATGCACTGATCACGTGGCTCATCATGCACTGATCACGTGGCTGATCATGCACTGATCACGTGCTATCATGCACTGATCACGTGACTGATCATGCACTGATCACGTGGCTATCATGCACTGATCACGTGGATATCATGCACTGATCACGTGGCTGATCACACACGTATCACGTGACTGATCATGCACTGATCACGTGGCTATCATGCACTGATCACGTGGCTATCATGCACTGATCACGTGGCTGATCATGCAATGATCACGTAGCTACCATGTACTGGTCACGTGACTGATCATGCACTGATCACGTAATTGATCATGCACTGATCACGTGGCTGATCATGCACTGATCACGTGGCTGATCATGCACTGATCACGTGACTGATCATGCACTGATCACGTGACTGATCATGCACTGATCACGTGGCTATCATGCACTGATCACGTGGCTGATCATACACTGATCACGTGCCTGATCATGCACTGATCACGTGGCTGATCATGCACTGATCACGTGACTGATCATGCACTGATCACGTGTCTGATCATGCACTGATCACGTGGCTATCATGCACTGATCACGTGGCTGATCATGCATGATCACGCAGCTACCATGTACTGTCACATGACTGATCATGCACTGATCACGTGACTGATCATGCACTGATCACGTGGCTATCATGCACTACTCACGTGGCTGATCATGCAATGATCATGTAGCTACCATGTACAGGTCACGTGAATGATCATGCACCCATCACGTGACTGATCATGCACTGATCACGTGGCTATCATGCACTGATCACGTGACTGATCATGCACTGATCACGTCTATATCATGCACTGATCACGTGACTGCCATGCACTGATCACGTGGCTGATCATACACTGATCACGTGACTGATCATGCACTGATCACGTGGCTATCATGCACTGATCACGTGGCTGATCATGCACTGATCACGTGGCTGATCACACACTGATCACGTGACTATCATGCACTGATCACGTGGCACTCATGCACTGATCACGTGGCTGATCATACACTGATCACGTAACTCATGCACACATCACGTGGCTATCATGCACTGATCACGTGGCTGTCATGCAATGATCACGTAGCTACCATATACTGGTCACGTGACTGATCATGCACTGATCACGTAAATGATCATGCACTGATCACGTGACTGATCATGCACTGATCACGTGACTGATCATGCACTGATCACGTGGCTGATCACACATGATCACGTGACTGATCATGCACTGATCACGTAATTGATCATGCACTGATCACGTGGCTGATCATGCACTGATCACGTGGCTGATCACACTGATCACGTGACTGATCATGCACTGATCACGTGGCTATCATGCACTGATCACGTGGCTGATCATGCACTGATCACGTGGCTATCATGCACTGATCACGTGGCTGATCATGCACTGATCACGTGACTGATCATGCACTGATCACGTGGCTATCATGCACTACTCACGTGGCTGATCATGCAATGATCATGTAGCTACCATGTACAGGTCACGTGAATGATCATACACCCATCAGGTGACTGATCATGCACTGATCACGTGGCTATCATGCACTGATCACGTGACTGATCATGCACTGATCACGTCTATATCATGCACTGATCACATGACTGCCCATGCACTGATCACGTGGATGATCATGCACTGATCATGTGACAGATCATGCACTGATCACGTGGCTGATCATGCACTGATACCGTGACTGAGCATGGACTGATCACATGACTATCATGTAGTGATCACGTGACTTAATGGCGCTGATCATGTGACTGATCATGCACTGATCATGTTTGCTATCATACACTGATCATGTGCCTCTGGAGGCAATAAACAAAGAGCTGAGTAGGCACGAATCAAACAGTCAGCAGGCAATAATCATGGAACTCAGGTGTGAGGAATCATGCTGCTCAGCTGGCAATAATCAAGCAGCTGAGCAGGCAGGAATTACGCAGCACAGCTGGCAATTGTCAAGCAGATGACAGGCAGGAATCGTGCAGCTCAGCTGGCAATTGTCAAGCAGATGAGCAGACAGTAATCACGCAGCTCAGCAGGCCCAGATCACGTGACTGATCATGCACTGATCACGTGGCTGATCATGCACTGATCACGTGGCTATCATGCACTGATCACGTGGCTGATCATGCACTGATCACGTGGCTATCATGCACTGATCACGTGACTGATCATGCACTGATCACGTAATTGATCATGCACTGATCACGTGGCTGATCATGCACTGATCACGTGGCTGATCATGCACTGATCACGTGACTGATCATGCACTGATCACGTGACTGATCATGCACTGATCACGTGGCTATCATGCACTGATCACGTGGCTGATCATACACTGATCACGTGCCTGATCATGCACTGATCACGTGGCTGATCATGCACTGATCACGTGACTGATCATGCACTGATCACGTGTCTGATCATGCACTGATCACGTGGCTATCATGCACTGCTCACGTGGCTGATCATGCCATGATCACGCAGCTACCATGTACTGGTCACATGACTGATCATGCACTGATCACGTGACTGATCATGCACTGATCACGTGGCTATCATGCACTACTCACGTGGCTGATCATGCAATGATCATGTAGCTACCATGTACAGGTCACGTGAATGATCATACACCCATCAGGTGACTGATCATGCACTGATCACGTGGCTATCATGCACTGATCACGAGACTGATCATGCACTGATCACGTCTATATCATGCACTGATCACATGACTGCCCATGCACTGATCACGTGGATGATCATACACTAATCTTGTGACAGATCATGCACTGATCACGTGGCTGATCATGCACTGATACCGTGACTGAGCATGGACTGATCACATGACTATCATGTAGTGATCACGTGACTTAATGGCGCTGATCATGTGACTGATCATGCGCTGATCATGTTTGCTATCATACACTGATCATGTGCCTCTGGAGGCAATAAACAAAGAGCTGAGTAGGCACGAATCAAACAGTCAGCAGGCAATAATCATGGAACTCAGGTGTGAGGAATCATGCTGCTCAGCTGGCAATAATCAAGCAGCTGAGCAGGCAGGAATTACGCAGCACAGCTGGCAATTGTCAAGCAGATGACAGGCAGGAATCGTGCAGCTCAGCTGGCAATTGTCAAGCAGATGAGCAGACAGTAATCACGCAGCTCAGCAGGCCCAGATCACGTGACTGAGCATGCACTGTTCACGTGGCTGATCATACACTGATCACGTGATGATCATGCACTGATCACTTGGATATCATGCACTGATCACGTGGCTGATCATACACTGTTCACGTGTCTGACCATGCACTGATCACGTGGCTGATCATACACTGCTCACGTAACTGATCATGCACTGATCACGTGGCTATCATGCACTGATCACGTGGCTGAACATGCACTGTTCACGTGGCTGATCACACACCTGTCACGTGACATATCATGCACTGATCACGTGGCACTCATGCACTGATCACGTGGCTGATCATACTCTGCTCACGTAACTCATGCACACATCACGTGGCTATCATGCACTGCTCACGTGGCTCGTCATGGAATGATCACGTAGCAACCATATACTGGTCACGTGACTGATCATGCAAAGATCACGTAAATGATCATGCACTGTTCACGTGACTGATCATGTACTGATCACGTGACTGATCATGCACTGATCACGTGGCTATCATGCTCTGCTCACGTGGCTGATCATGCAACGATCACGTAGCAACCATGCACTGATCACGTGATTGATCATGCACTGATCACGTGGCTCATCATGCACTGATCACGTGGCTGATCACACATGTATCACGTGACTGATCATGCACTGATCACGTGGCTCTCATGCACTGATCACGTGGCTGTCATGCACTGATCACGTGGATATCATGCACTGATCACGTGGCTGATCACACACGTATCACATGACTGATCATGCACTGATCACGTGGCTATCATGCACTGATCACGTGGCTATCATGCACTGATCACGTGGCTGATCATGCAATGATCACGTAGCTACATGTACTGGTCACGTGACTGATCATGCACTGATCACGTAATTGATCATGCACTGATCACGTGGCTGATCATGCACTGATCACGTGGCTGATCATACACTGATCACGTGACTGATCATGCACTGATCACGTGACTGATCATGCACTGATCACGTGGCTATCATGCACTGATCACGTGGCTGACATACACTGATCACGTGCCTGATCATGCACTGATCACGTGGCTGATCATGCACTGATCACGTGACTGATCATGCACTGATCACGTGACTGATCATGCACTGATCACGTGGCTATCATGCACTGATCACGTGGCTGATCATGCATGATCACGCAGCTACCATGTACTGGTCACATGACTGATCATGCACTGATCACGTGACTGATCATGCACTGATCACGTGGCTATCATGCACTGATCACGTGGCTGATCATGCACTGATCATGTAGCTACCATGTACTGGTCACGTGAATGATCATACACTGATCACGTGACTGATCATGCACTGATCACGTGGCTGATCATGCACTGATCACGTGGCTGATCATGCACTGATCACGTGGCTGATCATGCACTGATCACGTGACTGATCATGCACTGATCACGTGACTGATCATGCACTGATCACGTGGCTATCATGCACTGATCACGTGGCTGATCATGCACTGATCACGTGCCTGATCATGCACTGATCACATGACTGATCATGCACTGATCACGTGACTGATCATGCACTGATCACGTGGCTATCATGCACTACTCACGTGGCTGATCATGCAATGATCATGTAGCTACCATGTACTGGTCACGTGACTGATCATACACCCATCAGGTGACTGATCATGCACTGATCACGTGGCTGATCATGCACTGATCACCTGCCTGATCATGCACTGATCACGTGACTAATCATGCACTGATCACATGGCTATCATGCACTGATCACGTGGCTGATCATGCACTGATCACGTGGCTGATCATGCACTGATACCGTGACTGAGCATGGACTGATCACATGACTATCATGTAGTGATCACGTGACTTAATGGCGCTGATCATGTGACTGATCATGCGCTGATCATGTTTGCTATCATACACTGATCATGTGCCTCTGGAGGCAATAAACAAAGAGCTGAGTAGGCACGAATCAAACAGTCAGCAGGCAATAATCATGGAACTCAGGTGTGAGGAATCATGCTGCTCAGCTGGCAATAATCAAGCAGCTGAGCAGGCAGGAATTACGCAGCACAGCTGGCAATTGTCAAGCAGATGACAGGCAGGAATCGTGCAGCTCAGCTGGCAATTGTCAAGCAGATGAGCAGACAGTAATCACGCAGCTCAGCAGGCCCTGATCACGTGACTGAGCATGCACTGTTCACGTGGCTGATCATACACTGATCACGTGATGATCATGCACTGATCACGTGGCTGATCATGCACTGATCACGTGGCTGATCATGCACTGATCACGTGGCTATCATGCACTGATCACGTGGCTGATCATACACTGATCACGTGTCTGATCATGCACTGATCACGTGGCTGATCATGCACTGATCACGTAACTGATCATGCACTGATCACGTGGCTATCATGCACTGATCACGTGGCTGATCATGCACTGATCACGTGGCTGATCACACACTGTCACGTGACTATCATGCACTGATCACGTGGCACTCATGCACTGATCACGTGGCTGATCATACACTGATCACGTGACTGATCATGCACTGATCACGTGGCTGATCATGCACTGATCACGTGGCTGATCATGCACTGATCACGTGGCTGATCACACTGATCACGTGACTGATCATGCACTGATCACGTGGCTGATCATGCACTGATCACGTGGCTGATCATGCACTGATCACGTGGCTATCATGCACTGATCACGTGGCTGATCATGCACTGATCACGTAGCTACCATGTACTGGTCACGTGACTGATCATGCACTGATCACGTGATTGATCATGCACTGATCACGTGGCTCATCATGCACTGATCACGTGGCTGATCACACACGATCACGTGACTGATCATGCACTGATCACGTGACTGATCATGCACTGATCACGTGGCTATCATGCACTGATCACGTGGATATCATGCACTGATCACGTGGCTGATCACACACGTATCACGTGACTGATCATGCACTGATCACGTGGCTATCATGCACTGATCACGTGGCTATCATGCACTGATCACGTGGCTGATCATGCAATGATCACGTAGCTACCATGCACTGGTCACGTGACTGATCATGCACTGATCACGTAATTGATCATGCACTGATCACGTGACTGATCATGCACTGATCACGTGACTGATCATGCACTGATCACGTGACTGATCATGCACTGATCACGTGGCTATCATGCACTGATCACGTGGCTGATCATGCACTGATCACGTGGCTACCATGCACTGATCACGTGACTGATCATGCACTGATCACATGACTGATCATGCACTGATCACGTGGCTTATCATGCACTGATCATGTGACTGATCATGCACTGATCATGTTTGCTATCATACACTGATCATGTGCCTCTGGAGGCAATGAACAAAGAGCTGAGTAGGCACGAATCAGTCAGCAGGCAATAATCATGGAACTCAGCTGTGAGAAATCATGCTGCTCAGCTGGCAATAATCAAGCAGCTGAGCAGGCAGGAATTACGCAGCACAGCTGGCAATTGTCAAGCAGATGACAGGCAGGAATCGTGCAGCTCAGCTGGCAATTGTCAAGCAGATGAGCAGACAGTAATCACGCAGCTCAGCAGGCCCTGATCACGTGACTGAGCATGCACTGTTCACGTGGCTGATCATACACTGATCACGTGACTGATCATGCACTGATCACGTGGCTATCATGCACTGATCACGTGGCTGATCATACACTGATCACGTGGCTGATCATGCACTGATCACGTGGCTGATCATGCACTGATCACGTGACTGATCATGCACTGATCACGTGGCTGATCATGCACTGATCACGTGGCTATCATGCACTGATCACGTGGCTGATCATGCACTGATCACGTAGCTATCATGCACTGATCACGTGACTGATCATGCACTGATCACGTGACTGATCATGCACTGATCACGTGGCTGATCATGCACTGATCACGTGGCTGATCATGCACTGATCACGTGGCTGATCATGCACTGATCACGTGACTGATCATGCACTGATCACGTGGCTATCATGCACTGATCACGTGGCTGATCATGCACTGATCACGTGCCTGATCATGCACTGATCACATGACTGATCATGCACTGATCACGTGACTGATCATGCACTGATCACGTGGCTATCATGCACTACTCACGTGGCTGATCATGCAATGATCATGTAGCTACCATGTACTGGTCACGTGACTGATCATACACCCATCAGGTGATGATCATGCACTGATCACGTGGCTGATCATGCACTGATCACGTGACTGATCATGCACTGATCACGTGACTGATCATGCACTGATCACGTGGCTATCATGCACTGATCACGTGGCTGATCATGCACTGATCACGTGGCTGATCATGCACTGATACCGTGACTGAGCATGGACTGATCACATGACTATCATGTAGTGATCACGTGACTTAATGGCGCTGATCATGTGACTGATCATGCGCTGATCATGTTTGCTATCATACACTGATCATGTGCCTCTGGAGGCAATAAACAAAGAGCTGAGTAGGCACGAATCAAACAGTCAGCAGGCAATAATCATGGAACTCAGCTGTGAGGAATCATGCTGCTCAGCTGGCAATAATCAAGCAGCTGAGCAGGCAGGAATTACGCAGCACAGCTGGCAATTGTCAAGCAGATGACAGGCAGGAATCATGCAGCTCAGCTGGCAATTGTCAAGCAGATGAGCAGACAGTAATCACGCAGCTCAGCAGGCCCTGATCACGTGACTGAGCATGCACTGTTCACGTGGCTGATCATACACTGATCACGTGATGATCATGCACTGATCACGTGGATATCATGCACTGATCACGTGGCTGATCATGCACTGATCACGTGCAACCATGCACTGATCACGTGACTGATCATGCACTGATCACGTACTGATCATGCACTGATCACGTGGCTGATCATGCACTGATCACGTGGCTGATCACACATGATCACGTGACTGATCATGCACTGATCACGTGGCTATCATGCACTGATCACGTGGCTGATCATGCACTGATCACGTGGCTATCATGCACTGATCACGTGGCTATCATGCACTGATCACGTGGCTGATCATGCAATGATCACGTAGCACTCATGCACTGATCACGTGGCTGATCATGCACTGATCACGTAATTGATCATGCACTGATCACGTGGCTGATCATGCACTGATCACGTGGCTGATCATGCACTGATCACGTGACTGATCATGCACTGATCACGTGACTGATCATGCACTGATCACGTGGCTATCATGCACTGATCACGTGGCTGATCATGCACTGATCACGTGGCTGATCATGCACTGATCACGTGGCTGATCATGCACTGATCACGTGACTGATCATGCACTGATCACGTGACTGATCATGCACTGATCACGTGGCTATCATGCACTGATCACGTGGCTGATCATGCACTGATCACGTAGCTATCATGCACTGATCACGTGACTGATCATGCACTGATCACGTGACTGATCATGCACTGATCACGTGGCTATCATGCACTGATCACGTGGCTGATCATGCACTGATCACGTGGCTATCATGCACTGATCACGTGACTGATCATGCACTGATCACGTGACTGATCATGCACTGATCACGTGTGATGATCATGGCTGATGCACTGATCACGTGGCTGATCATGCACTGATCACGTGGCTGATCATGCACTGATCACGTGACTGATCATGCACTGATCACGTGACTGATCATGCACTGATCACGTGGCTGATCATGCACTGATCACGTGGCTGATCATGCACTGATCACGTGGCTGATCATGCACTGATCACGTGACTGATCATGCACTGATCACGTGACTGATCATGCACTGATCACGTGGCTGATCATGCACTGATCACGTGGCTGATCATGCATCATGTACTACCATGACAGGTCATGAATGATCATACACCCATCAGGTGACTGATCATGCACTGATCACGTGGCTATCATGCACTGATCACGAGACTGATCATGCACTGATCACGTCTATATCATGCACTGATCACATGACTGCCCATGCACTGATCACGTGGATGATCATACACTAATCATGTGACAGATCATGCACTGATCACGTGGCTGATCATGCACTGATACCGTGACTGAGCATGGACTGATCACATGACTATCATGTAGTGATCACGTGACTTAATGGCGCTGATCATGTGACTGATCATGCGCTGATCATGTTTGCTATCATACACTGATCATGTGCCTCTGGAGGCAATAAACAAAGAGCTGAGTAGGCACGAATCAAACAGTCAGCAGGCAATAATCATGGAACTCAGCTGTGAGGAATCATGCTGCTCAGCTGGCAATAATCAAGCAGCTGAGCAGGCAGGAATTACGCAGCACAGCTGGCAATTGTCAAGCAGATGACAGGCAGGAATCGTGCAGCTCAGCTGGCAATTGTCAAGCAGATGAGCAGACAGTAATCACGCAGCTCAGCAGGCCCAGATCACGTGACTGAGCATGCACTGTTCACGTGGCTGATCATACACTGATCACGTGATTGATCATGCACTGATCACTTGGATATCATGCACTGATCACGTGGCTGATCATACACTGTTCACGTGTCTGACCATGCACTGATCACGTGGCTGATCATACACTGCTCACGTAACTGATCATGCACTGATCACGTGGCTATCATGCACTGATCACGTGGCTGATCATGCACTGATCACGTGGCTGATCATGCACTGATCACGTGACTGATCATGCACTGATCACGTGACTGATCATGCACTGATCACGTGGCTATCATGCACTGCTCACGTGGCTGATCATGCACGATCACGTAGCTATCATGCACTGGTCACGTGACTGATCATGCACTGATCACGTAATTGATCATGCACTGATCACGTGGCTGATCATGCACTGATCACGTGGCTGATCATGCACTGATCACGTGACTGATCATGCACTGATCACGTGGCTGATCATGCACTGATCACGTGGCTGATCATGCACTGATCACGTGGCTGATCATGCACTGATCACGTGGCTGATCATGCACTGATCACGTGACTGATCATGCACTGATCACGTGGCTGATCATGCACTGATCACGTGGCTGATCATGCACTGATCACGTGGCTGATCATGCACTGATCACGTGACTGATCATGCACTGATCACGTGGCTATCATGCACTGATCACGTGGCTGATCATGCACTGATCACGTGGCTGATCACACACTGATCACGTGACTGATCATGCACTGATCACGTGGCATCATGCACTGATCACGTGGCTGATCATGCACTGATCACGTGACTGATCATGCACTGATCACGTGGCTATCATGCACTGATCACGTGGCTGATCATGCACTGATCACGTGGCTATCATGCACTGATCACGTGACTGATCATGCACTGATCACGTGGCTGATCATGCACTGATCACGTGACTGATCATGCACTGATCACGTGACTGATCATGCACTGATCACGTGGCTATCATGCACTGATCACGTGGCTGATCATGCACTGATCACGTAGCTACCATGCACTGATCACGTGACTGATCATGCACTGATCACGTGATTGATCATGCACTGATCACGTGGCTGATCATGCACTGATCACGTGGCTGATCACACACTATCACGTGACTGATCATGCACTGATCACGTGGCTATCATGCACTGATCACGTGGCTATCATGCACTGATCACGTGGCTGATCATGCACTGATCACGTGGCTATCATGCACTGATCACGTGACTGATCATGCACTGATCACGTGATTGATCATGCACTGATCACGTGGCTGATCATGCACTGATCACGTGGCTGATCATGCACTGATCACGTGACTGATCATGCACTGATCACGTGACTGATCATGCACTGATCACGTGACTGATCATGCACTGATCACGTGGCTATCATGCACTGATCACGTGGCTGATCACACTGATCACGTGACTGATCATGCACTGATCACGTGGCTATCATGCACTGATCACGTGGCTGATCATGCACTGATCACGTGGCTATCATGCACTGATCACGTGACTGATCATGCACTGATCACGTGACTGATCATGCACTGATCACGTGACTGATCATGCACTGATCACGTGGCTATCATGCACTGATCACGTGGCTGATCATGCACTGATCACGCAGCTACCATGCACTGATCACATGACTGATCATGCACTGATCACATGACTGATCATGCACTGATCACGTGGCTTATCATGCACTGATCATGTGACTGATCATGCGCTGATCATGTTTGGTATCATACACTGATCATGTGCCTCTGGAGGCAATGAACAAAGAGCTGAGTAGGCAGGAATCAGTCAGCAGGCTATAATCATGGAACTCAGCTCTGAGAAATCATGCTGCTCAGCTGGCAATAATCAAGCAGATGAGCAGGCAGGAATTACGCAGCACAGCTGGCAATTGTCAAGCAGATGACAGGCAGGAATCGTGCAGCTCAGCTGGCAATTGTCAAGCAGATGAGCAGACAGTAATCACGCAGCTCAGCAGGCCCTGATCACGTGACTGAGCATGCACTGTTCACGTGGCTGATCACACACTGATCACGTGACTGATCATGCACTGATCACGTGACTGATCATGCACTGATCACGTGGCTATCATGCACTGATCACGTGGCTGACATGCACTGATCACGTGGCTGATCATGCACTGATCACGTGGCTGATCATGCACTGATCACGTGACTGATCATGCACTGATCACGTGGCTGATCATGCACTGATCACGTGGCTATCATGCACTGATCACGTGGCTGATCATGCACTGATCACGCAGCTACCATGCACTGATCACGTGACTGATCATGCACTGATCACGTGACTGATCATGCACTGATCACGTGGCTATCATGCACTGATCACGTGGCTGATCATGCACTGATCACGTAGCTACCATGTACTGATCACGTGACTGATCATGCACTGATCACGTGACTGATCATGCACTGATCACGTGGCTGATCATGCACTGATCACGTGGCTGATCATGCACTGATCACGTGGCTGATCATGCACTGATCACGTGACTGATCATGCACTGATCACGTGACTGATCATGCACTGATCACGTGGCTATCATGCACTGATCACGTGGCTGATCATGCACTGATCACGTGACTGATCATGCACTGATCACATGACTGATCATGCACTGATCACGTGACTGATCATGCACTGATCACGTGGCTATCATGCACTGATCACGTGGCTGATCATGCAATGATCACGTAGCTACCATGCACTGGTCACGTGACTGATCATGCACTGATCACGTGACTGATCATGCACTGATCACGTGGCTGATCATGCACTGATCACGTGGCTGATCATGCACTGATCACGTGACTGATCATGCACTGATCACGTGGCTATCATGCACTGATCACGTGGCTGATCATGCACTGATCACGTGGCTATCATGCACTGATCACGTGGCTGATCATGCACTGATCACGTGGCTGATCACACACTGTCACGTGACTATCATGCACTGATCACGTGGCACTCATGCACTGATCACGTGGCTGATCATACACTGATCACGTAACTCATGCACACATCACGTGGCTATCATGCACTGATCACGTGGCTGTCATGCAATGATCACGTAGCTACCATATACTGGCACGTGACTGATCATGCACTGATCACGTAAATGATCATGCACTGATCACGTGACTGATCATGCACTGATCACGTGACTGATCATGCACTGATCACGTGGCTATCATGCACTGCTCACGTGGCTGATCATGCACGATCACGTAGCAACCATGTACTGGTCACGTGACTGATCATGCACTGATCACGTAATTGATCATGCACTGATCACGTGGCTGATCATGCACTGATCACGTGGCTGATCATGCACTGATCACGTGCTATCATGCACTGATCACGTGACTGATCATGCACTGATCACGTGGCTATCATGCACTGATCACGTGGATATCATGCACTGATCACGTGGCTGATCACACACGTATCACATGACTGATCATGCACTGATCACGTGGCTATCATGCACTGATCACGTGGCTATCATGCACTGATCACGTGGCTGATCATGCAATGATCACGTAGCTACCATGCACTGATCACGTGACTGATCATGCACTGATCACGTGACTGATCATGCACTGATCACGTGGCTGATCATGCACTGATCACGTGGCTGATCATGCACTGATCACGTGACTGATCATGCACTGATCACGTGACTGATCATGCACTGATCACGTGGCTATCATGCACTGATCACGTGGCTGATCATGCACTGATCACGTGACTGATCATGCACTGATCACGTGGCTGATCATGCACTGATCACGTGACTGATCATGCACTGATCACGTGACTGATCATGCACTGATCACGTGGCTATCATGCACTGATCACGTGGCTGATCATGCATGATCACGCAGCTACCATGTACTGTCACATGACTGATCATGCACTGATCACGTGACTGATCATGCACTGATCACGTGGCTATCATGCACTACTCACGTGGCTGATCATGCAATGATCATGTAGCTACCATGTACAGGTCACGTGACTGATCATGCACTGATCACGTGACTGATCATGCACTGATCACGTGGCTATCATGCACTGATCACGTGACTGATCATGCACTGATCACGTCTATATCATGCACTGATCACGTGACTGCCCATGCACTGATCACGTGGCTGATCATACACTGATCACGTAACTGATCATGCACTGATCACGTGGCTATCATGCACTGATCACGTGGCTGATCATGCACTGATCACGTGGCTGATCACACACTGTCACGTGACTATCATGCACTGATCACGTGGCACTCATGCACTGATCACGTGGCTGATCATACACTGATCACGTAACTCATGCACACATCACGTGGCTATCATGCACTGCTCACGTGGCTGTCATGGAATGATCACGTAGCAACCATATACTGGTCACGTGACTGATCATGCACTGATCACGTAAATGATCATGCACTGATCACGTGACTGATCATGCACTGATCACGTGACTGATCATGCACTGATCACGTGGCTCATGCACATGATCACGTGACTGATCATGCACTGATCACGTAATTGATCATGCACTGATCACGTGGCTGATCATGCACTGATCACGTGGCTGATCACACATGATCACGTGACTGATCATGCACTGATCACGTGGCTATCATGCACTGATCACGTGGCTGATCATGCACTGATCACGTGGATATCATGCACTGATCACGTGGCTGATCACACACGTATCACATGACTGATCATGCACTGATCACGTGGCTATCATGCACTGATCACGTGGCTATCATGCACTGATCACGTGGCTGATCATGCACTGATCACGTAGCTACCATGCACTGATCACGTGACTGATCATGCACTGATCACGTGGCTATCATGCACTGATCACGTGCTGATCACACTGATCACGATCATGCACTGATCACGTGGCTGATCATGCACTGATCACGTGACTGATCATGCACTGATCACGTGGCTGATCATGCACTGATCACGTGGCTGATCATGCACTGATCACGTGCTATCCATGCACTGGCTCATGACTGATCATGCTGATCTGATGATCACGTGACTGATCATGCACTGATCACGTGGCTATCATGCACTACTCACGTGGCTGATCATGCAATGATCATGTAGCTACCATGTACAGGTCACGTGAATGATCATACACCCATCAGGTGACTGATCATGCACTGATCACGTGGCTATCATGCACTGATCACGTGACTGATCATGCACTGATCACGTCTATATCATGCACTGATCACATGACTGCCCATGCACTGATCACGTGGATGATCATGCACTAATCATGTGACAGATCATGCACTGATCACGTGGCTGATCATGCACTGATACCGTGACTGAGCATGGACTGATCACATGACTATCATGTAGTGATCACGTGACTTAATGGCGCTGATCATGTGACTGATCATGCGCTGATCATGTTTGCTATCATACACTGATCATGTGCCTCTGGAGGCAATAAACAAAGAGCTGAGTAGGCACGAATCAAACAGTCAGCAGGCAATAATCATGGAACTCAGGTGTGAGGAATCATGCTGCTCAGCTGGCAATAATCAAGCAGCTGAGCAGGCAGGAATTACGCAGCACAGCTGGCAATTGTCAAGCAGATGACAGGCAGGAATCGTGCAGCTCAGCTGGCAATTGTCAAGCAGATGAGCAGACAGTAATCACGCAGCTCAGCAGGCCCTGATCACGTGACTGATCATGCACTGATCACGTGGCTGATCATGCACTGATCACGTGGCTGATCATGCACTGATCACGTGGCTGATCATGCACTGATCACGTGGCTATCATGCACTGATCACGTGACTGATCATGCACTGATCACGTGGCTGATCATGCACTGATCACGTGGCTGATCATGCACTGATCACGTGGCTGATCATGCACTGATCACGTGACTGATCATGCACTGATCACGTGACTGATCATGCACTGATCACGTGGCTATCATGCACTGATCACGTGGCTGATCATGCACTGATCACGTGGCTGATCATGCACTGATCACGTGGCTGATCATGCACTGATCACGTGACTGATCATGCACTGATCACGTGACTGATCATGCACTGATCACGTGGCTATCATGCACTGCTCACGTGGCTGATCATGCATGATCACGCAGCTACCATGTACTGGTCACATGACTGATCATGCACTGATCACGTGACTGATCATGCACTGATCACGTGGCTATCATGCACTACTCACGTGGCTGATCATGCAATGATCATGTAGCTACCATGTACTGGTCACGTGAATGATCATACACCCATCAGGTGACTGATCATGCACTGATCACGTGGCTATCATGCACTGATCACGTGACTGATCATGCACTGATCACGTCTATATCATGCACTGATCACATGACTGCCCATGCACTGATCACGTGGATGATCATACACTGATCATGTGACAGATCATGCACTGATCACGTGGCTGATCATGCACTGATACCGTGACTGAGCATGGACTGATCACATGACTATCATGTAGTGATCACGTGACTTAATGGCGCTGATCATGTGACTGATCATGCGCTGATCATGTTTGCTATCATACACTGATCATGTGCCTCTGGAGGCAATAAACAAAGAGCTGAGTAGGCACGAATCAAACAGTCAGCAGGCAATAATCATGGAACTCAGGTGTGAGGAATCATGCTGCTCAGCTGGCAATAATCAAGCAGCTGAGCAGGCAGGAATTACGCAGCACAGCTGGCAATTGTCAAGCAGATGACAGGCAGGAATCGTGCAGCTCAGCTGGCAATTGTCAAGCAGATGAGCAGACAGTAATCACGCAGCTCAGCAGGCCCTGATCACGTGACTGATCATGCACTGATCACGTGGCTGATCATGCACTGATCACGTGGCTATCATGCACTGATCACGTGGCTGATCATGCACTGATCACGTGGCTACCATGCACTGATCACGTGACTGATCATGCACTGATCACGTAACTGATCATGCACTGATCACGTGGCTGATCATGCACTGATCACGTGGCTGATCATGCACTGATCACGTGACTGATCATGCACTGATCACGTGACTGATCATGCACTGATCACGTGGCTATCATGCACTGATCACGTGGCTGATCATACACTGATCACGTGCCTGATCATGCACTGATCACGTGGCTGATCATGCACTGATCACGTGACTGATCATGCACTGATCACGTGTCTGATCATGCACTGATCACGTGGCTATCATGCACTGCTCACGTGGCTGATCATGCCATGATCACGCAGCTACCATGTACTGGTCACATGACTGATCATGCACTGATCACGTGACTGATCATGCACTGATCACGTGGCTATCATGCACTACTCACGTGGCTGATCATGCAATGATCATGTAGCTACCATGTACAGGTCACGTGAATGATCATACACCCATCAGGTGACTGATCATGCACTGATCACGTGGCTATCATGCACTGATCACGAGACTGATCATGCACTGATCACGTCTATATCATGCACTGATCACATGACTGCCCATGCACTGATCACGTGGATGATCATACACTAATCATGTGACAGATCATGCACTGATCACGTGGCTGATCATGCACTGATACCGTGACTGAGCATGGACTGATCACATGACTATCATGTAGTGATCACGTGACTTAATGGCGCTGATCATGTGACTGATCATGCGCTGATCATGTTTGCTATCATACACTGATCATGTGCCTCTGGAGGCAATAAACAAAGAGCTGAGTAGGCACGAATCAAACAGTCAGCAGGCAATAATCATGGAACTCAGGTGTGAGGAATCATGCTGCTCAGCTGGCAATAATCAAGCAGCTGAGCAGGCAGGAATTACGCAGCACAGCTGGCAATTGTCAAGCAGATGACAGGCAGGAATCGTGCAGCTCAGCTGGCAATTGTCAAGCAGATGAGCAGACAGTAATCACGCAGCTCAGCAGGCCCAGATCACGTGACTGAGCATGCACTGTTCACGTGGCTGATCATACACTGATCACGTGATGATCATGCACTGATCACTTGGATATCATGCACTGATCACGTGGCTGATCATACACTGTTCACGTGTCTGACCATGCACTGATCACGTGGCTGATCATACACTGCTCACGTAACTGATCATGCACTGATCACGTGGCTATCATGCACTGATCACGTGGCTGAACATGCACTGTTCACGTGGCTGATCACACACCTGTCACGTGACATATCATGCACTGATCACGTGGCACTCATGCACTGATCACGTGGCTGATCATACTCTGCTCACGTAACTCATGCACACATCACGTGGCTATCATGCACTGCTCACGTGGCTCGTCATGGAATGATCACGTAGCTACCATATACTGGTCACGTGACTGATCATGCACAGATCACGTAAATGATCATGCACTGTTCACGTGACTGATCATGTACTGATCACGTGACTGATCATGCACTGATCACGTGGCTATCATGCACTGCTCACGTGGCTGATCATGCAACGATCACGTAGCAACCATGCACTGATCACGTGACTGATCATGCACTGATCACGTGGCTGATCATGCACTGATCACGTGGCTGATCACACATGATCACGTGACTGATCATGCACTGATCACGTGGCTCTCATGCACTGATCACGTGGCTGTCATGCACTGATCACGTGGATATCATGCACTGATCACGTGGCTGATCACACACGTATCACATGACTGATCATGCACTGATCACGTGGCTATCATGCACTGATCACGTGGCTATCATGCACTGATCACGTGGCTGATCATGCAATGATCACGTAGCTACCATGTACTGGTCACGTGACTGATCATGCACTGATCACGTGATTGATCATGCACTGATCACGTGGCTGATCATGCACTGATCACGTGGCTGATCATGCACTGATCACGTGACTGATCATGCACTGATCACGTGGCTATCATGCACTGATCACGTGGCTGATCATGCACTGATCACGTGCTGATCATGCACTGATCACGTGGCTGATCATGCACTGATCACGTGACTGATCATGCACTGATCACGTGACTGATCATGCACTGATCACGTGGCTATCATGCACTGATCACGTGGCTGATCATGCAATGATCACGTAGCTACCATATACTGGTCACGTGACTGATCATGCACTGATCACGTGACTGATCATGCACTGATCACGTGACTGATCATGCACTGATCACGTGACTGATCATGCACTGATCACGTGGCTATCATGCACTGATCACGTGGCTGATCATGCACTGATCACGTAGCTATCATGCACTGATCACGTGACTGATCATGCACTGATCACGTAATTGATCATGCACTGATCACGTGGCTGATCATGCACTGATCACGTGGCTGATCACACATGATCACGTGACTGATCATGCACTGATCACGTGGCTATCATGCACTGATCACGTGGCTGATCATGCACTGATCACGTGGCTATCATGCACTGATCACGTGGCTGATCATGCACGATCACGTGACTGATCATGCACTGATCACGTGGCTATCATGCACTGATCACGTGGCTATCATGCACTGATCACGTGGCTGATCATGCACTGATCACGTAGCTATCATGCACTGATCACGTGACTGATCATGCACTGATCACGTGATTGATCATGCACTGATCACGTGGCTGATCATGCACTGATCACGTGGCTGATCATGCACTGATCACGTGACTGATCATGCACTGATCACGTGACTGATCATGCACTGATCACGTGGCTATCATGCACTGATCACGTGGCTGATCATGCACTGATCACGTGGCTGATCATGCACTGATCACGTGACTGATCATGCACTGATCACGTGGCTATCATGCACTGATCACGTGACTGATCATGCACTGATCACGTGGCTGATCATGCACTGATCACGTGACTGATCATGCACTGATCACGTGGCTATCATGCACTGATCACGTGGCTGATCATGCAATGATCACGCAGCTACCATGTACTGGTCACGTGACTGATCATGCACTGATCACGTAATTGATCATGCACTGATCACGTGGCTTATCATGCATTGATCATGTGACTGATCATGTGCTGATCATGTTTGGTGTCATACACTGATCATGTGCCTCTGGAGGCAATGAACATAGAGCTGAGTAGGCAGGAATCAGTCAGCAGGCTATAATCATGGAACTCAGCTCTGAGAAATCATGCTGCTCAGCTGGCAATAATCAAGTAGATGAGCAGGCAGGAATTACGCAGCACAGGTGGCAATTGTCAAGCAGATGACAGGCAGGAATCATGCAGCTCAGCTGGCAATTGTCAAGCAGATGAGCAGACAGTAATCACGCAGCTCAGCAGGCCCTGATCACGTGACTGAGCATGCACTGATCACGTGGCTGATCATACACTGATCACGTGACTGATCATGCACTGATCACGTGACTGATCATGCACTGATCACGTGGCTATCATGCACTGATCACGTGGCTGATCATGCACTGATCACGTGGCTGATCATGCACTGATCACGTGGCTGATCATGCACTGATCACGTGACTGATCATGCACTGATCACGTGGCTGATCATGCACTGATCACGTGGCTATCATGCACTGCTCACGTGGCTGATCATGCATGATCACGCAGCTACCATGTACTGGTCACGTGACTGATCATGCACTGATCACGTGACTGATCATGCACTGATCACGTGGCTATCATGCACTGATCACGTGGCTGATCATGCACTGATCACGTAGCTACCATGTACTGGTCACGTGAATGATCATGCACTGATCACGTGACTGATCATGCACTGATCACGTGGCTGATCATGCACTGATCATGTGACTGATCATGCACTGATCACGTGGCTGATCATGCACTGATACCGTGACTGATCATGGACTGATCACATGACTATCATGTACTGATCACGTGACTTAATGGCGCTGATCATGTGACTGATCATGTGCTGATCATGTGCTGATCATGTTTGCTATCATACACTGATCATGTGCCTCTGGAGGCAATAAACAAAGAGCTGAGTAGGCACGAATCAAACAGTCAGCAGGCAATAATCATGGAACTCAGCTGTGAGGAATCATGCTGCTCAGCTGGCAATAATCAAGCAGCTGAGCAGGCAGGAATTACGCAGCACAGCTGGCAATTGTCAAGCAGATGACAGGCAGGAATCGTGCAGCTCAGCTGGAAATTGTCAAGCAGATGAGCAGAGAGTAATCTCGCAGCTCAGCAGGCCCTGATCACGTGACTGAGCATGCACTGTTCACGTGGCTGATCATACACTGATCACGTGATTGATCATGCACTGATCACTTGGATATCATGCACTGATCACGTGGCTGATCATACACTGTTCACGTGTCTGACCATGCACTGATCACGTGGCTGATCATACACTGCTCACGTAACTGATCATGCACTGATCACGTGGCTATCATGCACTGATCACGTGGCTGAACATGCACTGTTCACGTGGCTGATCACACACTGTCACGTGACATATCATGCACTGATCACGTGGCACTCATGCACTGATCACGTGGCTGATCATACTCTGCTCACGTAACTGATCATGCACACATCACGTGGCTATCATGCACTGCTCACGTGGCTCGTCATGGAATGATCACGTAGCTACCATATACTGGTCACGTGACTGATCATGCACTGATCACGTAAATGATCATGCACTGATCACGTGACTGATCATGCACTGATCACGTGACTGATCATGCACTGATCACGTGGCTGATCATGCACTGATCACGTGATCATGCACTGATCACGTGGCTGATCATGCACTGATCACGTGGCTGATCATGCACTGATCACGTGACTGATCATGCACTGATCACGTGACTGATCATGCACTGATCACGTGGCTATCATGCACTGATCACGTGGCTGATCATGCACTGATCACGTGACTGATCATGCACTGATCACGTGACTGATCATGCACTGATCACGTGACTGATCATGCACTGATCACGTGGCTGATCATGCACTGATCACGTGGCTGATCACACATGATCACGTGACTGATCATGCACTGATCACGTGGCTGATCATGCACTGATCACGTGGCTGATCATGCACTGATCACGTGGCTATCATGCACTGATCACGTGGCTGATCATGCACTGATCACGTAGCTATCATGCACTGATCACGTGACTGATCATGCACTGATCACGTGATTGATCATGCACTGATCACGTGGCTGATCATGCACTGATCACGTGGCTGATCACACTGTATCACGTGACTGATCATGCACTGATCACGTGACTGATCATGCACTGATCACGTGGCTATCATGCACTGATCACGTGGCTATCATGCACTGATCACGTGGCTGATCACACTGTCACGTGACTATCATGCACTGATCACGTGGCAATCATGCACTGATCACGTGGCTGATCATGCACTGATCACGTGACTGATCATGCACTGATCACGTGGCTATCATGCACTGATCACGTGGCTGATCACACATGATCACGTGACTGATCATGCACTGATCACGTGGCTATCATGCACTGATCACGTGGCTGATCATGCACTGATCACGTGGCTATCATGCACTGATCACGTGGCTGATCATGCACTGATCACGTGACTGATCATGCACTGATCACGTGGCTGATCATGCACTGATCACGTGGCTATCATGCACTGATCACGTGGCTGATCATGCACTGATCACGTAGCTATCATGCACTGATCACGTGACTGATCATGCACTGATCACGTAACTGATCATGCACTGATCACGTGGCTGATCATGCACTGATCACGTGGCTGATCATGCACTGATCACGTGACTGATCATGCACTGATCACGTGACTGATCATGCACTGATCACGTGGCTATCATGCACTGATCACGTGGCTATCATGCACTGATCACGTGGCTGATCATGCACTGATCACGTGACTGATCATGCACTGATCACGTGACTGATCATGCACTGATCACGTGGCTGATCATGCACTGATCACGTGGCTATCATGCACTGATCACGTGGCTGATCATGCACTGATCACGTGGCTATCATGCACTGATCACGTGACTGATCATGCACTGATCACGTGGCTGATCATGCACTGATCACGTGGCTGATCATGCACTGATCACGTGGCTGATCATGCACTGATCACGTGGCTGATCATGCACTGCTCACGTGGCTGATCATGCCATGATCACGCAGCTACCATGTACTGGTCACATGACTGATCATGCACTGATCACGTGACTGATCATGCAGTGATCACGTGGCTATCATGCACTACTCACGTGGCTGATCATGCAATGATCATGTAGCTACCATGTACAGGTCACGTGAATGATCATACACCCATCAGGTGACTGATCATGCACTGATCACGTGGCTATCATGCACTGATCACGAGACTGATCATGCACTGATCACGTCTATATCATGCACTGATCACATGACTGCCCATGCACTGATCACGTGGATGATCATACACTAATCATGTGACAGATCATGCACTGATCACGTGGCTGATCATGCACTGATACCGTGACTGAGCATGGACTGATCACATGACTATCATGTAGTGATCACGTGACTTAATGGCGCTGATCATGTGACTGATCATGCGCTGATCATGTTTGCTATCATACACTGATCATGTGCCTCTGGAGGCAATAAACAAAGAGCTGAGTAGGCACGAATCAAACAGTCAGCAGGCAATAATCATGGAACTCAGGTGTGAGGAATCATGCTGCTCAGCTGGCAATAATCAAGCAGCTGAGCAGGCAGGAATTACGCAGCACAGCTGGCAATTGTCAAGCAGATGACAGGCAGGAATCGTGCAGCTCAGCTGGCAATTGTCAAGCAGATGAGCAGACAGTAATCACGCAGCTCAGCAGGCCCAGATCACGTGACTGAGCATGCACTGTTCACGTGGCTGATCATACACTGATCACGTGATGATCATGCACTGATCACTTGGATATCATGCACTGATCACGTGGCTGATCATACACTGTTCACGTGTCTGACCATGCACTGATCACGTGGCTGATCATACACTGCTCACGTAACTGATCATGCACTGATCACGTGGCTATCATGCACTGATCACGTGGCTGAACATGCACTGTTCACGTGGCTGATCACACACCTGTCACGTGACATATCATGCACTGATCACGTGGCACTCATGCACTGATCACGTGGCTGATCATACTCTGCTCACGTAACTCATGCACACATCACGTGGCTATCATGCACTGCTCACGTGGCTCGTCATGGAATGATCACGTAGCTACCATATACTGGTCACGTGACTGATCATGCACAGATCACGTAAATGATCATGCACTGTTCACGTGACTGATCATGTACTGATCACGTGACTGATCATGCACTGATCACGTGGCTATCATGCTCTGCTCACGTGGCTGATCATGCAACGATCACGTAGCAACCATGTACTGGTCACGTGACTGATCATGCACTGATCACGTAATTGATCCTGCACTGATCACGTGGCTCATCATGCACTGATCACGTGGCTGATCACACATGTATCACGTGACTGATCATGCACTGATCACGTGGCTCTCATGCACTGATCACGTGGCTGTCATGCACTGATCACGTGGATATCATGCACTGATCACGTGGCTGATCACACACGTATCACATGACTGATCATGCACTGATCACGTGGCTATCATGCACTGATCACGTGGCTATCATGCACTGATCACGTGGCTGATCATGCAATGATCACGTAGCTACCATGTACTGATCACGTGACTGATCATGCACTGATCACGTAATTGATCATGCACTGATCACGTGGCTGATCATGCACTGATCACGTGGCTGATCATGCACTGATCACGTACTGATCATGCACTGATCACGTGACTGATCATGCACTGATCACGTGGCTATCATGCACTGATCACGTGGCTGATCATGCACTGATCACGTGCCTGATCATGCACTGATCACGTGGCTGATCATGCACTGATCACGTGACTGATCATGCACTGATCACGTGACTGATCATGCACTGATCACGTGGCTATCATGCACTGATCACGTGGCTGATCATGCATGATCACGCAGCTACCATGTACTGATCACATGACTGATCATGCACTGATCACGTGACTGATCATGCACTGATCACGTGGCTATCATGCACTGATCACGTGGCTGATCATGCAATGATCATGTAGCTACATGTACAGGTCACGTGAATGATCATACACCCATCAGGTGACTGATCATGCACTGATCACGTGGCTGATCATGCACTGATCACGTGGCTGATCATGCACTGATCACGTGGCTGATCATGCACTGATCACGTGACTGATCATGCACTGATCACGTGACTGATCATGCACTGATCACGTGGCTATCATGCACTGATCACGTGGCTGATCATGCACTGATCACGTGACTGATCATGCACTGATCACATGACTGATCATGCACTGATCACGTGACTGATCATGCACTGATCACGTGGCTATCATGCACTGATCACGTGGCTGATCATGCACTGATCACGTAGCTACCATGCACTGGTCACGTGACTGATCATGCACTGATCACGTGACTGATCATGCACTGATCACGTGGCTGATCATGCACTGATCACGTGGCTGATCATGCACTGATCACGTGACTGATCATGCACTGATCACGTGGCTATCATGCACTGATCACGTGGCTGATCATGCACTGATCACGTGGCTGATCATGCACTGATCACGTGGCTGATCATGCACTGATCACGTGACTGATCATGCACTGATCACGTGGCTATCATGCACTGATCACGTGGCTGATCATGCACTGATCACGTGGATATCATGCACTGATCACGTGGCTGATCATGCACTATCACGTGACTGATCATGCACTGATCACGTGGCTATCATGCACTGATCACGTGGCTATCATGCACTGATCACGTGGCTGATCATGCATGATCACGTAGCTACCATGTACTGGTCACGTGACTGATCATGCACTGATCACGTAATTGATCATGCACTGATCACGTGGCTGATCATGCACTGATCACGTGGCTGATCATGCACTGATCACGTGACTGATCATGCACTGATCACGTGACTGATCATGCACTGATCACGTGGCTATCATGCACTGATCACGTGGCTGATCATGCACTGATCACGTGCTGATCATGCACTGATCACGTGGCTGATCATGCACTGATCACGTGACTGATCATGCACTGATCACGTGACTGATCATGCACTGATCACGTGGCTATCATGCACTGATCACGTGGCTGATCATGCATGATCACGCAGCTACCATGTACTGGTCACGTGACTGATCATGCACTGATCACGTGACTGATCATGCACTGATCACGTGGCTATCATGCACTATCACGTGGCTGATCATGCACTGATCATGTAGCTACCATGTACTGGTCACGTGACTGATCATGCACTGATCACGTGACTGATCATGCACTGATCACGTGACTGATCATGCACTGATCACGTGGCTGATCATGCACTGATCACGTGGCTGATCATGCACTGATCACGTGGCTGATCATGCACTGATACTGTGACTGAGCATGGACTGATCACATGACTATCATGTAGTGATCACGTGACTTAATGGCGCTGATCATGTGACTGATCATGCGCTGATCATGTTTGCTATCATACACTGATCATGTGCCTCTGGAGGCAATAAACAAAGAGCTGAGTAGGCACGAATCAAACAGTCAGCAGGCAATAATCATGGAACTCAGTGTGAGGAATCATGCTGCTCAGCTGGCAATAATCAAGCAGCTGAGCAGGCAGGAATTACGCAGCACAGCTGGCAATTGTCAAGCAGATGACAGGCAGGAATCGTGCAGCTCAGCTGGCAATTGTCAAGCAGATGAGCAGACAGTAATCACGCAGCTCAGCAGGCCCTGATCACGTGACTGAGCATGCACTGTTCACGTGGCTGATCATACACTGATCACGTGATTGATCATGCACTGATCACTTGGATATCATGCACTGATCACGTGGCTGATCATACACTGTTCACGTGTCTGACCATGCACTGATCACGTGGCTGATCATACACTGCTCACGTAACTGATCATGCACTGATCACGTGGCTATCATGCACTGATCACGTGGCTGATCATGCACTGATCACGTGGCTATCATGCACTGGTCACGTGACTGATCATGCACTGATCACGTGACTGATCATGCACTGATCACGTGGCTGATCATGCACTGATCACGTGACTGATCATGCACTGATCACGTGACTGATCATGCACTGATCACGTGGCTATCATGCACTGATCACGTGGCTGATCATGCACTGATCACGCAGCTACCATGTACTGGTCACGTGACTGATCATGCACTGATCACGTAACTGATCATGCACTGATCACGTGGCTTATCATGCACTGATCATGTGACTGATCATGCACTGATCATGTTTGGTGTCATACACTGATCATGTGCATCTGGAGGCAATGAACAAAGAGCTGAGTAGGCAGGAATCAGTCAGCAGGCTATAATCATGGAACTCATCACTGAGAAATCATGCTGCTCAGCTGGCAATAATCAAGTAGATGAGCAGGCAGGATTATGCAGCACAGGTGGCAATTGTCAAGCAGATGACAGGCAGGAATCGTGCAGCTCAGCTGGCAATTGTCAAGCAGATGAGCAGACAGTAATCACGCAGCTCAGCAGGCACTGATCACGTGACTGATCATGCACTGATCACGTGGCTGATCATACACTGATCACGTGACTGATCATGCACTGATCACGTGACTGTCATGCACTGATCACGTGGCTATCATGCACTGATCACGTGGCTGATCATGCACTGATCACGTGACTGATCATGCACTGATCACGTGACTGATCATGCACTGATCACGTGGCTGATCATGCACTGATCACGTGGCTGATCATGCACTGATCACGTGGCACTCATGCACTGATCACGTGGCTGATCATGCACTGATCACGTGACTGATCATGCACTGATCACGTGGCTATCATGCACTGCTCACGTGGCTGATCATGCAATGATCATGTAGCTACCATGTACAGGTCACGTGAATGATCATACACCCATCAGGTGACTGATCATGCACTGATCACGTGGCTATCATGCACGAGACTGATCATGCACTGATCACGTCTATATCATGCACTGATCACATGACTGCCCATGCACTGATCACGTGGATGATCATACACTAATCATGTGACAGATCATGCACTGATCACGTGGCTGATCATGCACTGATACCGTGACTGAGCATGGACTGATCACATGACTATCATGTAGTGATCACGTGACTTAATGGCGCTGATCATGTGACTGATCATGCGCTGATCATGTTTGCTATCATACACTGATCATGTGCCTCTGGAGGCAATAAACAAAGAGCTGAGTAGGCACGAATCAAACAGTCAGCAGGCAATAATCATGGAACTCAGGTGTGAGGAATCATGCTGCTCAGCTGGCAATAATCAAGCAGCTGAGCAGGCAGGAATTACGCAGCACAGCTGGCAATTGTCAAGCAGATGACAGGCAGGAATCGTGCAGCTCAGCTGGCAATTGTCAAGCAGATGAGCAGACAGTAATCACGCAGCTCAGCAGGCCCAGATCACGTGACTGAGCATGCACTGTTCACGTGGCTGATCATACACTGATCACGTGGATATCATGCACTGATCACGTGGCTGATCATGCACTGATCACGTGTCTGATCATGCACTGATCACGTGGCTGATCATGCACTGATCACGTGGCTGATCATGCACTGATCACGTGGCTGATCACACTGATCACGTGACTGATCATGCACTGATCACGTGGCTGATCATGCACTGATCACGTGGCTATCATGCACTGATCACGTGGCTATCATGCACTGATCACGTGGCTGATCACACTGATCACGTGACTGATCATGCACTGATCACGTGGCTATCATGCACTGATCACGTGGCTGATCATGCACTGATCACGTAGCTACCATGTACTGATCACGTGACTGATCATGCACTGATCACGTACTGATCATGCACTGATCACGTGGCTGATCATGCACTGATCACGTGGCTATCATGCACTGATCACGTGGCTGATCATGCACTGATCACGCAGCTATCACTGATCACGTGACTGATCATGCACTGATCACGTGACTGATCATGCACTGATCACGTGGCTATCATGCACTGATCACGTGGCTGATCATGCACTGATCACGCAGCTACCATGCACTGTCACGTGACTGATCATGCACTGATCACGTGACTGATCATGCACTGATCACGTGGCTGATCATGCACTGATCACGTGACTGATCATGCACTGATCACGTGGCTATCATGCACTGATCACGTGGCTGATCATGCACTGATCACGTGCTGATCATGCACTGATCACGTGACTGATCATGCACTGATCACGTGACTGATCATGCACTGATCACGTGGCTGATCATGCACTGATCACGTGGCTGATCATGCACTGATCACGTGGCTGATCATGCACTGATACCGTGACTGAGCATGGACTGATCACATGACTATCATGTAGTGATCACGTGACTTAATGGCGCTGATCATGTGACTGATCATGCGCTGATCATGTTTGCTATCATACACTGATCATGTGCCTCTGGAGGCAATAAACAAAGAGCTGAGTAGGCACGAATCAAACAGTCAGCAGGCAATAATCATGGAACTCAGCTGTGAGGAATCATGCTGCTCAGCTGGCAATAATCAAGCAGCTGAGCAGGCAGGAATTACGCAGCACAGCTGGCAATTGTCAAGCAGATGACAGGCAGGAATCATGCAGCTCAGCTGGCAATTGTCAAGCAGATGAGCAGACAGTAATCACGCAGCTCAGCAGGCCCTGATCACGTGACTGAGCATGCACTGTTCACGTGGCTGATCATACACTGATCACGTGATTGATCATGCACTGATCACTTGGATATCATGCACTGATCACGTGGCTGATCATACACTGTTCACGTGTCTGACCATGCACTGATCACGTGGCTGATCATACACTGCTCACGTAACTGATCATGCACTGATCACGTGGCTGATCATGCACTGATCACGTGGCTGATCATGCACTGATCACGTGGCTATCATGCACTGATCACGTGACTGATCATGCACTGATCACGTGACTGATCATGCACTGATCACGTGGCTGATCATGCACTGATCACGTGACTGATCATGCACTGATCACGTGACTGATCATGCACTGATCACGTGGCTATCATGCACTGATCACGTGGCTGATCATGCACTGATCACGCAGCTACCATGCACTGGTCACGTGACTGATCATGCACTGATCACGTGACTGATCATGCACTGATCACGTGGCTTATCATGCACTGATCATGTGACTGATCATGTGCTGATCATGTTTGGTGTCACACACTGATCATGTGCATCTGGAGGCAATGAACAAAGAGCTGAGTAGGCAGGAATCAGTCAGCAGGCTATAATCATGGAACTCAGCTCTGAGAAATCATGCTGCTCAGCTGGCAATAATCAAGTAGATGAGCAGGCAGGATTATGCAGCACAGGTGGCAATTGTCAAGCAGATGACAGGCAGGAATCGTGCATCTCAGCTGGCAATTGTCAAGCAGATGAGCAGACAGTAATCACGCAGCTCATCATGCACTGATCACGTGACTGATCATGCACTGATCACGTGGCTGATCACACTGATCACGTGACTGATCATGCACTGATCACGTGATCATGCACTGATCACGTGGCTATCATGCACTGATCACGTGGCTGATCATGCACTGATCACGTGACTGATCATGCACTGATCACGTGACTGATCATGCACTGATCACGTGGCTGATCATGCACTGATCACGTGGCTGATCATGCACTGATCACGTGGCACTCATGCACTGATCACGTGGCTGATCATGCACTGATCACGTGACTGATCATGCACTGATCACGTGGCTATCATGCACTGATCACGTGGCTGATCATGCAATGATCATGTAGCTACCATGTACAGGTCACGTGAATGATCATACACCCATCAGGTGACTGATCATGCACTGATCACGTGGCTATCATCACGAGACTGATCATGCACTGATCACGTCTATATCATGCACTGATCACATGACTGCCCATGCACTGATCACGTGGATGATCATACACTAATCATGTGACAGATCATGCACTGATCACGTGGCTGATCATGCACTGATACCGTGACTGAGCATGGACTGATCACATGACTATCATGTAGTGATCACGTGACTTAATGGCGCTGATCATGTGACTGATCATGCGCTGATCATGTTTGCTATCATACACTGATCATGTGCCTCTGGAGGCAATAAACAAAGAGCTGAGTAGGCACGAATCAAACAGTCAGCAGGCAATAATCATGGAACTCAGGTGTGAGGAATCATGCTGCTCAGCTGGCAATAATCAAGCAGCTGAGCAGGCAGGAATTACGCAGCACAGCTGGCAATTGTCAAGCAGATGACAGGCAGGAATCGTGCAGCTCAGCTGGCAATTGTCAAGCAGATGAGCAGACAGTAATCACGCAGCTCAGCAGGCCCAGATCACGTGACTGAGCATGCACTGTTCACGTGGCTGATCATACACTGATCACGTGATATCATGCACTGATCACGTGGCTGATCATACACTGTTCACGTGTCTGACCATGCACTGATCACGTGGCTGATCATACACTGCTCACGTAACTGATCATGCACTGATCACGTGGCTATCATGCACTGATCACGTGGCTGAACATGCACTGTTCACGTGGCTGATCACACACCTGTCACGTGACATATCATGCACTGATCACGTGGCACTCATGCACTGATCACGTGGCTGATCATACTCTGCTCACGTAACTGATCATGCACACATCACGTGGCTATCATGCACTGCTCACGTGGCTCGTCATGGAATGATCACGTAGCTACCATACACTGGTCACGTGACTGATCATGCACTGATCACGTAAATGATCATGCACTGATCACGTGACTGATCATGCACTGATCACGTGACTGATCATGCACTGATCACGTGGCTATCATGCACTGATCACGTGGCTGATCATGACTGATCACGTGACTGATCATGCACTGATCACGTGGCTGATCATGCACTGATCACGTAGCTGATCATGCACTGATCACGTGACTGATCATGCACTGATCACGTGGCTATCATGCACTGATCACGTGGCTGATCATGCACTGATCACGCAGCTATCATGCACTGATCACGTGACTGATCATGCACTGATCACGTGACTGATCATGCACTGATCACGTGGCTTATCATGCACTGATCATGTGACTGATCATGCACTGATCATGTTTGGTGTCACACACTGATCATGTGCCTCTGGAGGCAATGAACATAGAGCTGAGTAGGCAGGAATGAGTCAGCAGGCTATAATCATGGAACTCAGCTCTGAGAAATCATGCTGCTCAGCTGGCAATAATCAAGCAGATGAGCAGGCAGGAATTATGCAGCACAGTGGCAATTGTCAAGCAGATGACAGGCAGGAATCGTGCAGCTCAGCTGGCAATTGTCAAGCAGATGAGCAGACAGTAATCACGCAGCTCAGCAGGCCCTGATCACGTGACTGAGCATGCACTGATCACGTGGCTGATCATACACTGATCACGTGACTGATCATGCACTGATCACGTGGCTATCATGCACTGATCACGTGACTGATCATGCACTGATCACGTAATATCATGCACTGATCACGTGGCTGATCATGCACTGATCACGTGGCTGATCATGCACTGATCACGTGACTGATCATGCACTGATCACGTGGCTATCATGCACTGATCACGTGGCTGATCATGCACTGATCACGGGACTGATCATGCACTGATCACGGGCTATCATGCACTGATCACATGACTGATCATGCACTGATCACGTGGCTGATCATGCACTGATCACGTGACTGATCATGCACTGATCACGTGACTGATCATGCACTGATCACGTGGCTGATCATGCACTGATCACGTGGCTGATCATGCACTGATCACGTGACTGATCATGCACTGATCACGTGACTGATCATGCACTGATCACGTCTATATCATGCACTGATCACATGACTGCCCATGCACTGATCACGTGGATGATCATACACTGATCACGTGACAGATCATGCACTGATCACGTGGCTGATCATGCACTGATACCGTGACTGAGCATGGACTGATCACATGACTATCATGTAGTGATCACGTGACTTAATGGCACTGATCATGTGACTGATCATGCGCTGATCATGTTTGCTATCATACACTGATCATGTGCCTCTGGAGGCAATAAACAAAGAGCTGAGTAGGCACGAATCAAACAGTCAGCAGGCAATAATCATGGAACTCAGGTGTGAGGAATCATGCTGCTCAGCTGGCAATAATCAAGCAGCTGAGCAGGCAGGAATTACGCAGCACAGCTGGCAATTGTCAAGCAGATGACAGGCAGGAATCGTGCAGCTCAGCTGGCAATTGTCAAGCAGATGAGCAGACAGTAATCACGCAGCTCAGCAGGCCCTGATCACGTGACTGAGCATGCACTGATCACGTGGCTGATCATGCACTGATCACGTGGCTGATCATGCACTGATCACGTGGCTGATCACACATGATCACGTGACTGATCATGCACTGATCACGTGGCTGATCATGCACTGATCACGTGGCTGATCATGCACTGATCACGTGGCTATCATGCACTGATCACGTGGCTGATCACACACTATCACGTGACTGATCATGCACTGATCACGTGGCTATCATGCACTGATCACGTGGCTATCATGCACTGATCACGTGGCTGATCATGCAATGATCACGTAGCTACCATGCACTGGTCACGTGACTGATCATGCACTGATCACGTAATTGATCATGCACTGATCACGTGGCTGATCATGCACTGATCACGTGGCTGATCATGCACTGATCACGTGACTGATCATGCACTGATCACGTGACTGATCATGCACTGATCACGTGGCTATCATGCACTGATCACGTGGCTGATCATGCACTGATCACGTGACTGATCATGCACTGATCACGTGGCTGATCATGCACTGATCACGTGACTGATCATGCACTGATCACGTGACTGATCATGCACTGATCACGTGGCTATCATGCACTGATCACGTGGCTGATCATGCATGATCACGCAGCTACCATGCACTGATCACGTGACTGATCATGCACTGATCACGTGACTGATCATGCACTGATCACGTGGCTATCATGCACTGATCACGTGGCTGATCATGCACTGATCACGTAGCTACCATGTACTGGTCACGTGAATGATCATGCACTGATCACGTGACTGATCATGCACTGATCACGTAATTGATCATGCACTGATCACGTGGCTGATCATGCACTGATCACGTGGCTGATCATGCACTGATCACGTGACTGATCATGCACTGATCACGTGACTGATCATGCACTGATCACGTGGCTATCATGCACTGATCACGTGGCTGATCATGCACTGATCACGTGCCTGATCATGCACTGATCACGTGACTGATCATGCACTGATCACGTGACTGATCATGCACTGATCACGTGGCTATCATGCACTGATCACGTGGCTGATCATGCAATGATCACGTAGCTACATGTACTGATCACGTGACTGATCATGCACTGATCACGTGACTGATCATGCACTGATCACGTGGCTGATCATGCACTGATCACGTGGCTGATCATGCACAGATCACGTGACTGATCATGAACTGATCACATGCTGATCATGCACTGATCACGTGGCTGATCATGCACTGATCACGTGACTGATCATGCACTGATCACGTCTATATCATGCACTGATCACATGACTGCCCATGCACTGATCACGTGGATGATCATACACTAATCATGTGACAGATCATGCACTGATCACGTGGCTGATCATGCACTGATACCGTGACTGAGCATGGACTGATCACATGACTATCATGTAGTGATCACGTGACTTAATGGCGCTGATCATGTGACTGATCATGCGCTGATCATGTTTGCTATCATACACTGATCATGTGCCTCTGGAGGCAATAAACAAAGAGCTGAGTAGGCACGAATCAAACAGTCAGCAGGCAATAATCATGGAACTCAGGTGTGAGGAATCATGCTGCTCAGCTGGCAATAATCAAGCAGCTGAGCAGGCAGGAATTACGCAGCACAGCTGGCAATTGTCAAGCAGATGACAGGCAGGAATCGTGCAGCTCAGCTGGCAATTGTCAAGCAGATGAGCAGACAGTAATCACGCAGCTCAGCAGGCCCAGATCACGTGACTGAGCATGCACTGTTCACGTGGCTGATCATACACTGATCACGTGATGATCATGCACTGATCACTTGGATATCATGCACTGATCACGTGGCTGATCATACACTGTTCACGTGTCTGACCATGCACTGATCACGTGGCTGATCATACACTGCTCACGTAACTGATCATGCACTGATCACGTGGCTATCATGCACTGATCACGTGGCTGAACATGCACTGTTCACGTGGCTGATCACACACCTGTCACGTGACATATCATGCACTGATCACGTGGCACTCATGCACTGATCACGTGGCTGATCATACTCTGCTCACGTAACTCATGCACACATCACGTGGCTATCATGCACTGCTCACGTGGCTCGTCATGGAATGATCACGTAGCTACCATATACTGGTCACGTGACTGATCATGCACAGATCACGTAAATGATCATGCACTGTTCACGTGACTGATCATGTACTGATCACGTGACTGATCATGCACTGATCACGTGGCTATCATGCACTGCTCACGTGGCTGATCATGCAACGATCACGTAGCAACCATGTACTGGTCACGTGACTGATCATGCACTGATCACGTAATTGATCATGCACTGATCACGTGGCTCATCATGCACTGATCACGTGGCTGATCACACATGTATCACGTGACTGATCATGCACTGATCACGTGGCTATCATGCACTGATCACGTGGCTGTCATGCACTGATCACGTGGCTGATCATGCAATGATCACGTAGCTACCATGTACTGGTCACGTGACTGATCATGCACTGATCACGTAATTGATCATGCACTGATCACGTGGCTGATCATGCACTGATCACGTGGCTGATCATACACTGATCACGTAACTGATCATGCACTGATCACGTGACTGATCATGCACTGATCACGTGGCTATCATGCACTGATCACGTGGCTGACATACACTGATCACGTGCCTGGTCATGCACTGATCACGTGGCTGATCATGCACTGATCACGTGACTGATCATGCACTGATCACGTGTCTGATCATGCACTGATCACGTGGCTATCATGCACTGCTCACGTGGCTGATCATGCCATGATCACGCAGCTACCATGTACTGGTCACATGACTGATCATGCACTGATCACGTGACTGATCATGCAGTGATCACGTGGCTATCATGCACTACTCACGTGGCTGATCATGCAATGATCATGTAGCTACCATGTACAGGTCACGTGAATGATCATACACCCATCAGGTGACTGATCATGCACTGATCACGTGGCTATCATGCACTGATCACGAGACTGATCATGCACTGATCACGTCTATATCATGCACTGATCACATGACTGCCCATGCACTGATCACGTGGATGATCATACACTAATCATGTGACAGATCATGCACTGATCACGTGGCTGATCATGCACTGATACCGTGACTGAGCATGGACTGATCACATGACTATCATGTAGTGATCACGTGACTTAATGGCGCTGATCATGTGACTGATCATGCGCTGATCATGTTTGCTATCATACACTGATCATGTGCCTCTGGAGGCAATAAACAAAGAGCTGAGTAGGCACGAATCAAACAGTCAGCAGGCAATAATCATGGAACTCAGGTGTGAGGAATCATGCTGCTCAGCTGGCAATAATCAAGCAGCTGAGCAGGCAGGAATTACGCAGCACAGCTGGCAATTGTCAAGCAGATGACAGGCAGGAATCGTGCAGCTCAGCTGGCAATTGTCAAGCAGATGAGCAGACAGTAATCACGCAGCTCAGCAGGCCCAGATCACGTGACTGAGCATGCACTGTTCACGTGGCTGATCATACACTGATCACGTGATGATCATGCACTGATCACTTGGATATCATGCACTGATCACGTGGCTGATCATACACTGTTCACGTGTCTGACCATGCACTGATCACGTGGCTGATCATACACTGCTCACGTAACTGATCATGCACTGATCACGTGGCTATCATGCACTGATCACGTGGCTGAACATGCACTGTTCACGTGGCTGATCACACACCTGTCACGTGACATATCATGCACTGATCACGTGGCACTCATGCACTGATCACGTGGCTGATCATACTCTGCTCACGTAACTCATGCACACATCACGTGGCTATCATGCACTGCTCACGTGGCTCGTCATGGAATGATCACGTAGCTACCATATACTGGTCACGTGACTGATCATGCACAGATCACGTAAATGATCATGCACTGTTCACGTGACTGATCATGTACTGATCACGTGACTGATCATGCACTGATCACGTGGCTATCATGCTCTGCTCACGTGGCTGATCATGCAACGATCACGTAGCAACCATGTACTGGTCACGTGACTGATCATGCACTGATCACGTAATTGATCCTGCACTGATCACGTGGCTCATCATGCACTGATCACGTGGCTGATCACACATGTATAACGTGACTGATCATGCACTGATCACGTGGCACTCATGCACTGATCACGTGGCTGATCATGCACTGATCACGTGACTGATCATGCACTGATCACGTGGCTATCATGCACTGATCACGTGGCTGATCATGCACTGATCACGTGGCTATCATGCACTGATCACGTGACTGATCATGCACTGATCACGTCAATGATCATGCACTGATCACGTGACTGATCATGCACTGATCACGTGACTGATCATGCACTGATCACGTGGCTATCATGCACTGATCACGTGGCTGATCATGCACTGATCACGTAGCTACCATGTACTGATCACGTGACTGATCATGCACTGATCACGTGACTGATCATGCACTGATCACGTGACTGATCATGCACTGATCACGTGACTGATCATGCACTGATCACGTGACTGATCATGCACTGATCACGTGACTGATCATGCACTGATCACGTGGCTGATCATGCACTGATCACGTGGCTGATCATGCACTGATCACGTGACTGATCATGCACTGATCACGTGACTGATCATGCACTGATCACGTGGCTATCATGCACTGATCACGTGGCTGATCATGCACTGATCACGTGACTGATCATGCACTGATCACGTGACTGATCATGCACTGATCACGTGACTGATCATGCACTGATCACGTGGCTGATCATGCACTGATCACGTGGCTGATCATGCACTGATCACGTGACTGATCATGCACTGATCACGTAACTGATCATGCACTGATCACGTGACTGATCATGCACTGATCACGTGGCTGATCATGCACTGATCACGTGACTGATCATGCACTGATCACGTGACTGATCATGCACTGATCACGTGACTGATCATGCACTGATCACGTGGCTATCATGCACTGATCACGTGGCTGATCATGCACTGATCACGCAGCTACCATGCACTGATCACGTGACTGATCATGCACTGATCACGTAACTGATCATGCACTGATCACGTGGCTTATCATGCACTGATCATGTGACTGATCATGTGCTGATCATGTTTGTGTCACACACTGATCATGTGCCTCTGGAGGCAATGAACATAGAGCTGAGTAGGCAGGAATCAGTCAGCAGGCTATAATCATGGAACTCAGCTCTGAGAAATCATGCTGCTCAGCTGGCAATAATCAAGTAGATGAGCAGGCAGGAATTACGCAGCACAGGTGGCAATTGTCAAGCAGATGACAGGCAGGAATCGTGCAGCTCAGCTGGCAATTGTCAAGCAGATGAGCAGACAGTAATCACGCAGCTCAGCAGGCCCTGATCACGTGACTGATCATGCACTGATCACGTGGCTGATCATACACTGATCACGTGACTGATCATGCACTGATCACGTGACTGATCATGCACTGATCACGTGGCTATCATGCACTGATCACGTGGCTGACATACACTGATCACGTGCCTGATCATGCACTGATCACGTGGCTGATCATGCACTGATCACGTGACTGATCATGCACTGATCACGTGGCTGATCATGCACTGATCACGTGGCTATCATGCACTGCTCACGTGGCTGATCATGCATGATCACGCAGCTACCATGTACTGGTCACATGACTGATCATGCACTGATCACGTGGCTATCATGCACTACTCACGTGGCTGATCATGCAATGATCATGTAGCTACCATGTACAGGTCACGTGAATGATCATACACCCATCAGGTGACTGATCATGCACTGATCACGTGGCTATCATGCACTGATCACGTGACTGATCATGCACTGATCACGTCTATATCATGCACTGATCACATGACTGCCCATGCACTGATCACGTGGATGATCATACACTAATCATGTGACAGATCATGCACTGATCACGTGGCTGATCATGCACTGATACCGTGACTGAGCATGGACTGATCACATGACTATCATGTAGTGATCACGTGACTTAATGGCGCTGATCATGTGACTGATCATGCGCTGATCATGTTTGCTATCATACACTGATCATGTGCCTCTGGAGGCAATAAACAAAGAGCTGAGTAGGCACGAATCAAACAGTCAGCAGGCAATAATCATGGAACTCAGGTGTGAGGAATCATGCTGCTCAGCTGGCAATAATCAAGCAGCTGAGCAGGCAGGAATTACGCAGCACAGCTGGCAATTGTCAAGCAGATGACAGGCAGGAATCGTGCAGCTCAGCTGGCAATTGTCAAGCAGATGAGCAGACAGTAATCACGCAGCTCAGCAGGCCCAGATCACGTGACTGAGCATGCACTGTTCACGTGGCTGATCATACACTGATCACGTGATTGATCATGCACTGATCACTTGGATATCATGCACTGATCACGTGGCTGATCATACACTGTTCACGTGTCTGACCATGCACTGATCACGTGGCTGATCATACACTGCTCACGTAACTGATCATGCACTGATCACGTGGCTATCATGCACTGATCACGTGGCTGAACATGCACTGTTCACGTGGCTGATCACACACCTGTCACGTGACATATCATGCACTGATCACGTGGCACTCATGCACTGATCACGTGGCTGATCATACTCTGCTCACGTAACTCATCATGCACACATCACGTGGCTATCATGCACTGCTCACGTGGCTCGTCATGGAATGATCACGTAGCTACCATATACTGGTCACGTGACTGATCATGCACAGATCACGTAAATGATCATGCACTGTTCACGTGACTGATCATGTACTGATCACGTGACTGATCATGCACTGATCACGTGGCTGATCATGCACTGATCACGTGGCTGATCATGCACTGATCACGTGGCTGATCATGCACTGATCACGTGGCTGATCATGCACTGATCACGTGACTGATCATGCACTGATCACGTGACTGATCATGCACTGATCACGTGGCTATCATGCACTGATCACGTGGCTGATCATGCACTGATCACGTGACTGATCATGCACTGATCACGTGACTGATCATGCACTGATCACGTGACTGATCATGCACTGATCACGTGGCTGATCATGCACTGATCACGTGGCTGATCACACATGATCACGTGACTGATCATGCACTGATCACGTGGCTGATCATGCACTGATCACGTGGCTGATCATGCACTGATCACGTGGCTATCATGCACTGATCACGTGGCTGATCATGCACTGATCACGTAGCTATCATGCACTGATCACGTGACTGATCATGCACTGATCACGTGATTGATCATGCACTGATCACGTGGCTGATCATGCACTGATCACGTGGCTGATCATACACTGATCACGTGACTGATCATGCACTGATCACGTGACTGATCATGCACTGATCACGTGGCTATCATGCACTGATCACGTGGCTATCATGCACTGATCACGTGGCTGATCATGCACTGATCACGTGACTGATCATGCACTGATCACGTGGCTATCATGCACTGATCACGTGGCTGATCATGCACTGATCACGTGACTGATCATGCACTGATCACGTGGCTATCATGCACTGATCACGTGGCTGATCACATGATCACGTGACTGATCATGCACTGATCACGTGGCTATCATGCACTGATCACGTGGCTGATCATGCACTGATCACGTGGATATCATGCACTGATCACGTGGCTGATCATGCACTATCACGTGACTGATCATGCACTGATCACGTGGCTATCATGCACTGATCACGTGGCTATCATGCACTGATCACGTGGCTGATCATGCAATGATCACGTAGCTACCATGCACTGGTCACGTGACTGATCATGCACTGATCACGTAATTGATCATGCACTGATCACGTGGCTGATCATGCACTGATCACGTGGCTGATCACACACTATCACGTGACTGATCATGCACTGATCACGTGACTGATCATGCACTGATCACGTGGCTATCATGCACTGATCACGTGGCTATCATGCACTGATCACGTGGCTGATCATGCACATCACGTGACTGATCATGCACTGATCACGTGACTGATCATGCACTGATCACGTGGCTGATCATGCACTGATCACGTGGCTATCATGCACTGATCACGTGGCTGATCATGCTGATCACGTAGCTACCATGCACTGGTCACGTGACTGATCATGCACTGATCACGTGATTGATCATGCACTGATCACGTGGCTGATCATGCACTGATCACGTGGCTGATCATGCACTGATCACGTGACTGATCATGCACTGATCACGTGACTGATCATGCACTGATCACGTGGCTGTCATGCACTGATCACGTGGCTGATCATACACTGATCACGTGACTGATCATGCACTGATCACGTGGCTGATCATGCACTGATCACGTGACTGATCATGCACTGATCACGTGACTGATCATGCACTGATCACGTGGCTATCATGCACTGATCACGTGGCTGATCATGCATGATCACGCAGCTATCATGTACTGGTCACGTGACTGATCATGCACTGATCACGTGACTGATCATGCACTGATCACGTGGCTATCATGCACTGATCACGTGGCTGATCATGCACTGATCACGTAGCTACCATGTACTGATCACGTGAATGATCATGCACTGATCACGTGACTGATCATGCACTGATCACGTGGCTGATCATGCACTGATCACGTGGCTGATCATGCACTGATCACGTGGCTGATCATGCACTGATCACGTGACTGATCATGCACTGATCACGTGACTGATCATGCACTGATCACGTGGCTATCATGCACTGATCACGTGGCTGATCATGCACTGATCACGTGCCTGATCATGCACTGATCACATGACTGATCATGCACTGATCACGTGACTGATCATGCACTGATCACGTGGCTATCATGCACTACTCACGTGGCTGATCATGCAATGATCATGTAGCTACCATGTACTGGTCACGTGACTGATCATACACCCATCAGGTGACTGATCATGCACTGATCACGTGGCTGATCATGCACTGATCACCTGCTGATCATGCACTGATCACGTGACTGATCATGCACTGATCACATAGCTATCATGCACTGATCACGTGGCTGATCATGCACTGATCACGTGGCTGATCATGCACTGATACCGTGACTGAGCATGGACTGATCACATGACTATCATGTAGTGATCACGTGACTTAATGGCGCTGATCATGTGACTGATCATGCGCTGATCATGTTTGCTATCATACACTGATCATGTGCCTCTGGAGGCAATAAACAAAGAGCTGAGTAGGCACGAATCAAACAGTCAGCAGGCAATAATCATGGAACTCAGGTGTGAGGAATCATGCTGCTCAGCTGGCAATAATCAAGCAGCTGAGCAGGCAGGAATTACGCAGCACAGCTGGCAATTGTCAAGCAGATGACAGGCAGGAATCGTGCAGCTCAGCTGGCAATTGTCAAGCAGATGAGCAGACAGTAATCACGCAGCTCAGCAGGCCCTGATCACGTGACTGAGCATGCACTGTTCACGTGGCTGATCATACACTGATCACGTGATGATCATGCACTGATCACGTGGCTGATCATGCACTGATCACGTGGCTGATCATGCACTGATCACGTGGCTATCATGCACTGATCACGTGGCTGATCATACACTGATCACGTGTCTGATCATGCACTGATCACGTGGCTGATCATGCACTGATCACGTGACTGATCATGCACTGATCACGTGGCTATCATGCACTGATCACGTGGCTGATCATGCACTGATCACGTGGCTGATCACACACTGTCACGTGACTATCATGCACTGATCACGTGGCTCATGCACTGATCACGTGGCTGATCATACACTGATCACGTGACTGATCATGCACTGATCACGTGGCTGATCATGCACTGATCACGTGGCTGATCATGCACTGATCACGTGGCTGATCACACATGATCACGTGACTGATCATGCACTGATCACGTGGCTGATCATGCACTGATCACGTGGCTGATCATGCACTGATCACGTGGCTATCATGCACTGATCACGTGGCTGATCATGCAATGATCACGTAGCTACCATGTACTGGTCACGTGACTGATCATGCACTGATCACGTGATTGATCATGCACTGATCACGTGGCTCATCATGCACTGATCACGTGGCTGATCACACACGTATCACGTGACTGATCATGCACTGATCACGTGACTGATCATGCACTGATCACGTGGCTATCATGCACTGATCACGTGGATATCATGCACTGATCACGTGGCTGATCACACACGTATCACGTGACTGATCATGCACTGATCACGTGGCTATCATGCACTGATCACGTGGCTATCATGCACTGATCACGTGGCTGATCATGCAATGATCACGTAGCTACCATGCACTGGTCACGTGACTGATCATGCACTGATCACGTAATTGATCATGCACTGATCACGTGACTGATCATGCACTGATCACGTGACTGATCATGCACTGATCACGTGACTGATCATGCACTGATCACGTGGCTATCATGCACTGATCACGTGGCTGATCATGCACTGATCACGCAGCTACCATGCACTGATCACATGACTGATCATGCACTGATCACATGACTGATCATGCACTGATCACGTGGCTTATCATGCACTGATCATGTGACTGATCATGTGCTGATCATGTTTGGTGTCATACACTGATCATGTGCCTCTGGAGGCAATGAACAAAGAGCTGAGTAGGCAGGAATCAGTCAGCAGGCAATAATCATGGAACTCAGCTCTGAGAAATCATGCTGCTCAGCTGGCAATAATCAAGCAGCTGAGCAGGCAGGAATTACGCAGCACAGTGGCAATTGTCAAGCAGATGACAGGCAGGAATCGTGCAGCTCAGCTGGCAATTGTCAAGCAGATGAGCAGACAGTAATCACGCAGCTCAGCAGGCCCTGATCACGTGACTGAGCATGCACTGTTCACGTGGCTGATCATACACTGATCACGTGACTGATCATGCACTGATCACGTGGCTATCATGCACTGATCACGTGGCTGATCATACACTGATCACGTGGCTGATCATGCACTGATCACGTGGCTGATCATGCACTGATCACGTGACTGATCATGCACTGATCACGTGGCTGATCATGCACTGATCACGTGGCTATCATGCACTGATCACGTGGCTGATCATGCACTGATCACGTAGCTATCATGCACTGATCACGTGACTGATCATGCACTGATCACGTGACTGATCATGCACTGATCACGTGGCTGATCATGCACTGATCACGTGGCTGATCATGCACTGATCACGTGGCTGATCATGCACTGATCACGTGACTGATCATGCACTGATCACGTGGCTATCATGCACTGATCACGTGGCTGATCATGCACTGATCACGTGCCTGATCATGCACTGATCACATGACTGATCATGCACTGATCACGTGACTGATCATGCACTGATCACGTGGCTATCATGCACTACTCACGTGGCTGATCATGCAATGATCATGTAGCTACCATGTACTGGTCACGTGACTGATCATGCACCCATCAGGTGACTGATCATGCACTGATCACGTGGCTGATCATGCACTGATCACGTGCCTGATCATGCACTGATCACGTGACTGATCATGCACTGATCACATGGCTATCATGCACTGATCACGTGGCTGATCATGCACTGATCACGTGGCTGATCATGCACTGATACCGTGACTGAGCATGGACTGATCACATGACTATCATGTAGTGATCACGTGACTTAATGGCACTGATCATGTGACTGATCATGCGCTGATCATGTTTGCTATCATACACTGATCATGTGCCTCTGGAGGCAATAAACAAAGAGCTGAGTAGGCACGAATCAAACAGTCAGCAGGCAATAATCATGGAACTCAGCTGTGAGGAATCATGCTGCTCAGCTGGCAATAATCAAGCAGCTGAGCAGGCAGGAATTACGCAGCACAGCTGGCAATTGTCAAGCAGATGACAGGCAGGAATCATGCAGCTCAGCTGGCAATTGTCAAGCAGATGAGCAGACAGTAATCACGCAGCTCAGCAGGCCCTGATCACGTGACTGAGCATGCACTGTTCACGTGGCTGATCATACACTGATCACGTGATGATCATGCACTGATCACGTGGATATCATGCACTGATCACGTGGCTGATCATGCACTGATCACGTGCAACCATGCACTGATCACGTGACTGATCATGCACTGATCACGTACTGATCATGCACTGATCACGTGGCTGATCATGCACTGATCACGTGGCTGATCACACATGATCACGTGACTGATCATGCACTGATCACGTGGCTATCATGCACTGATCACGTGGCTGTCATGCACTGATCACGTGGCTATCATGCACTGATCACGTGGCTGATCACACACGATCACGTGACTGATCATGCACTGATCACGTGGCTATCATGCACTGATCACGTGGCTATCATGCACTGATCACGTGGCTGATCATGCAATGATCACGTAACATCATGCACTGATCACGTGACTGATCATGCACTGATCACGTAATTGATCATGCACTGATCACGTGGCTGATCATGCACTGATCACGTGGCTGATCATGCACTGATCACGTGACTGATCATGCACTGATCACGTGACTGATCATGCACTGATCACGTGGCTATCATGCACTGATCACGTGGCTGATCATGCACTGATCACGTGCTGATCATGCACTGATCACGTGGCTGATCATGCACTGATCACGTGACTGATCATGCACTGATCACGTGACTGATCATGCACTGATCACGTGGCTATCATGCACTGATCACGTGGCTGATCATGCATGATCACGCAGCTACCATGTACTGGTCACGTGACTGATCATGCACTGATCACGTGACTGATCATGCACTGATCACGTGGCTATCATGCACTGATCACGTGGCTGATCATGCACTGATCACGTAGCTACCATGTACTGGTCACGTGAATGATCATGCACTGATCACGTGACTGATCATGCACTGATCACGTAATTGATCATGCACTGATCACGTGGCTGATCATGCACTGATCACGTGGCTGATCATGCACTGATCACGTGACTGATCATGCACTGATCACGTGACTGATCATGCACTGATCACGTGGCTATCATGCACTGATCACGTGGCTGACATACACTGATCACGTGCCTGATCATGCACTGATCACGTGGCTGATCATGCACTGATCACGTGACTGATCATGCACTGATCACGTGTCTGATCATGCACTGATCACGTGGCTATCATGCACTGCTCACGTGGCTGATCATGCATGATCACGCAGCTACCATGTACTGGTCACATGACTGATCATGCACTGATCACGTGACTGATCATGCAGTGATCACGTGGCTATCATGCACTATCACGTGGCTGATCATGCAATGATCATGTAGCTACCATGTACAGGTCACGTGAATGATCATACACCCATCAGGTGACTGATCATGCACTGATCACGTGGCTATCATGCACTGATCACGAGACTGATCATGCACTGATCACGTCTATATCATGCACTGATCACATGACTGCCCATGCACTGATCACGTGGATGATCATACACTAATCATGTGACAGATCATGCACTGATCACGTGGCTGATCATGCACTGATACCGTGACTGAGCATGGACTGATCACATGACTATCATGTAGTGATCACGTGACTTAATGGCGCTGATCATGTGACTGATCATGCGCTGATCATGTTTGCTATCATACACTGATCATGTGCCTCTGGAGGCAATAAACAAAGAGCTGAGTAGGCACGAATCAAACAGTCAGCAGGCAATAATCATGGAACTCAGCTGTGAGGAATCATGCTGCTCAGCTGGCAATAATCAAGCAGCTGAGCAGGCAGGAATTACGCAGCACAGCTGGCAATTGTCAAGCAGATGACAGGCAGGAATCGTGCAGCTCAGCTGGCAATTGTCAAGCAGATGAGCAGACAGTAATCACGCAGCTCAGCAGGCCCAGATCACGTGACTGAGCATGCACTGTTCACGTGGCTGATCATACACTGATCACGTGATTGATCATGCACTGATCACTTGGATATCATGCACTGATCACGTGGCTGATCATACACTGTTCACGTGTCTGACCATGCACTGATCACGTGGCTGATCATACACTGCTCACGTAACTGATCATGCACTGATCACGTGGCTATCATGCACTGATCACGTGGCTGATCATGCACTGTTCACGTGGCTGATCATGCACTGATCACGTGACTGATCATGCACTGATCACGTGACTGATCATGCACTGATCACGTGGCTATCATGCACTGCTCACGTGGCTGATCATGCAACGATCACGTAGCTATCATGCACTGATCACGTGACTGATCATGCACTGATCACGTAATTGATCATGCACTGATCACGTGGCTGATCATGCACTGATCACGTGGCTGATCACACTGATCACGTGACTGATCATGCACTGATCACGTGGCTGATCATGCACTGATCACGTGGCTGATCATGCACTGATCACGTGGCTATCATGCACTGATCACGTGGCTGATCACACGATCACGTGACTGATCATGCACTGATCACGTGGCTGATCATGCACTGATCACGTGGCTATCATGCACTGATCACGTGGCTGATCATGCAATGATCACGTAGCTATCATGTACTGATCACGTGACTGATCATGCACTGATCACGTGGCTGATCATGCACTGATCACGTGGCTGATCATGCACTGATCACGTGGCTGATCATGCACTGATCACGTGACTGATCATGCACTGATCACGTGGCTATCATGCACTGATCACGTGGCTGATCATGCACTGATCACGTGGCTGATCATGCACTGATCACGTGACTGATCATGCACTGATCACGTGGCTCATGCACTGATCACGTGGCTGATCATACACTGATCACGTGACTGATCATGCACTGATCACGTGGCTATCATGCACTGATCACGTGGCTGATCATGCACTGATCACGTAGCTACCATGCACTGATCACGTGACTGATCATGCACTGATCACGTGGCTGATCATGCACTGATCACGTGACTGATCATGCACTGATCACGTGACTGATCATGCACTGATCACGTGGCTATCATGCACTGATCACGTGGCTGATCATGCACTGATCACGTAGCTATCATGCACTGATCACGTGACTGATCATGCACTGATCACGTGACTGATCATGCACTGATCACGTGGCTGATCATGCACTGATCACGTGGCTGATCACACATCACGTGACTGATCATGCACTGATCACGTGATCATGCACTGATCACGTGGCTATCATGCACTGATCACGTGGCTGATCATGCACTGATCACGTGGCTATCATGCACTGATCACGTGACTGATCATGCACTGATCACGTGATTGATCATGCACTGATCACGTGGCTGATCATGCACTGATCACGTGGCTGATCATGCACTGATCACGTGACTGATCATGCACTGATCACGTGACTGATCATGCACTGATCACGTGACTGATCATGCACTGATCACGTGGCTATCATGCACTGATCACGTGGCTATCATGCACTGATCACGTGGCTGATCACACTGATCACGTGACTGATCATGCACTGATCACGTGGCTATCATGCACTGATCACGTGGCTATCATGCACTGATCACGTGGCTGATCATGCACTGATCACGTAGCTATCATGCACTGATCACGTGACTGATCATGCACTGATCACGTGACTGATCATGCACTGATCACGTGACTGATCATGCACTGATCACGTGGCTATCATGCACTGATCACGTGGCTGATCATGCACTGATCACGCAGCTACCATGTACTGATCACGTGACTGATCATGCACTGATCATAACTGATCATGCACTGATCACGTGGCTTATCATGCACTGATCATGTGACTGATCATGTGCTGATCATGTTTGGTGTCATACACTGATCATGTGCCTCTGGAGGCAATGAACATAGAGCTGAGTAGGCAGGAATCAGTCAGCAGGCTATAATCATGGAACTCAGCTCTGAGAAATCATGCTGCTCAGCTGGCAATAATCAAGTAGATGAGCAGGCAGGAATTACGCAGCACAGGTGGCAATTGTCAAGCAGATGACAGGCAGGAATCGTGCAGCTCAGCTGGCAATTGTCAAGCAGATGAGCAGACAGTAATCACGCAGCTCAGCAGGCCCTGATCACGTGACTGAGCATGCACTGTTCACGTGGCTGATCACACACTGATCACGTGACTGATCATGCACTGATCACGTGACTGATCATGCACTGATCACGTGGCTATCATGCACTGATCACGTGGCTGACATGCACTGATCACGTGGCTGATCATGCACTGATCACGTGGCTGATCATGCACTGATCACGTGACTGATCATGCACTGATCACGTGGCTGATCATGCACTGATCACGTGGCTATCATGCACTGATCACGTGGCTGATCATGCACTGATCACGCAGCTACCATGCACTGATCACGTGACTGATCATGCACTGATCACGTGACTGATCATGCACTGATCACGTGGCTATCATGCACTGATCACGTGGCTGATCATGCAATGATCATGTAGCTACCATGTACTGGTCACGTGAATGATCATGCACCATCACGTGACTGATCATGCACTGATCACGTGGCTGATCATGCACTGATCACGTGGCTGATCATGCACTGATCACGTGGCTGATCATGCACTGATCACGTGACTGATCATGCACTGATCACGTGACTGATCATGCACTGATCACGTGGCTATCATGCACTGATCACGTGGCTGATCATGCACTGATCACGTGACTGATCATGCACTGATCACATGACTGATCATGCACTGATCACGTGACTGATCATGCACTGATCACGTGGCTATCATGCACTGATCACGTGGCTGATCATGCACTGATCATGTAGCTACCATGCACTGGTCACGTGACTGATCATGCACTGATCACGTGACTGATCATGCACTGATCACGTGGATGATCATGCACTGATCACGTGACTGATCATGCACTGATCACGTGACTGATCATGCACTGATCACGTGGCTATCATGCACTGATCACGTGGCTGATCATGCACTGATCACGTGGCTATCATGCACTGATCACGTGGCTGATCATGCACTGATCACGTGGCTGATCACACACTGATCACGTGACTATCATGCACTGATCACGTGGCACTCATGCACTGATCACGTGGCTGATCATACACTGATCACGTAACTCATGCACTGATCACGTGGCTATCATGCACTGATCACGTGGCTGTCATGCAATGATCACGTAGCTACCATATACTGGCACGTGACTGATCATGCACTGATCACGTAAATGATCATGCACTGATCACGTGACTGATCATGCACTGATCACGTGACTGATCATGCACTGATCACGTGGCTATCATGCACTGCTCACGTGGCTGATCATGCAACGATCACGTAGCAACCATGTACTGGTCACGTGACTGATCATGCACTGATCACGTAATTGATCATGCACTGATCACGTGGCTCATCATGCACTGATCACGTGGCTGATCATGCACTGATCACGTGCTGATCATGCACTGATCACGTGACTGATCATGCACTGATCACGTGGCTATCATGCACTGATCACGTGGATATCATGCACTGATCACGTGGCTGATCACACACGTATCACATGACTGATCATGCACTGATCACGTGGCTATCATGCACTGATCACGTGGCTATCATGCACTGATCACGTGGCTGATCATGCAATGATCACGTAGCTACCATGTACTGGTCACGTGACTGATCATGCACTGATCACGTAATTGATCATGCACTGATCACGTGGCTGATCATGCACTGATCACGTGGCTGATCATGCACTGATCACGTGACTGATCATGCACTGATCACGTGACTGATCATGCACTGATCACGTGGCTATCATGCACTGATCACGTGGCTGATCATGCACTGATCACGTGCCTGATCATGCACTGATCACGTGGCTGATCATGCACTGATCACGTGACTGATCATGCACTGATCACGTGTCTGATCATGCACTGATCACGTGGCTATCATGCACTGCTCACGTGGCTGATCATGCATGATCACGCAGCTACCATGTACTGGTCACATGACTGATCATGCACTGATCACGTGACTGATCATGCACTGATCACGTGGCTATCATGCACTACTCACGTGGCTGATCATGCAATGATCATGTAGCTACCATGTACAGGTCACGTGAATGATCATACACCCATCAGGTGACTGATCATGCACTGATCACGTGGCTATCATGCACTGATCACGTGACTGATCATGCACTGATCACGTCTATATCATGCACTGATCACATGACTGCCCATGCACTGATCACGTGGCTGATCATACACTGATCACGTGACTGATCATGCACTGATCACGTGGCTGATCATGCACTGATCACGTGGCTGATCATGCACTGATCACGTAACTGATCATGCACTGATCACGTGACTATCATGCACTGATCATGTGGCACTCATGCACTGATCACGTGGCTGATCATACACTGATCACGTAACTCATGCACACATCACGTGGCTATCATGCACTGCTCACGTGGCTGTCATGGAATGATCACGTAGCAACCATATACTGGTCACGTGACTGATCATGCACTGATCACGTAAATGATCATGCACTGATCACGTGACTGATCATGCACTGATCACGTGACTGATCATGCACTGATCACGTGGCTCATCACACATGATCACGTGACTGATCATGCACTGATCACGTGATTGATCATGCACTGATCACGTGGCTGATCATGCACTGATCACGTGGCTGATCACACATGATCACGTGACTGATCATGCACTGATCACGTGGCTGATCATGCACTGATCACGTGGCTGATCATGCACTGATCACGTGGCTATCATGCACTGATCACGTGGCTGATCATGCACTATCACGTGACTGATCATGCACTGATCACGTGGCTGATCATGCACTGATCACGTGGCTATCATGCACTGATCACGTGGCTGATCATGCACTGATCACGTAGCTATCATGCACTGATCACGTGACTGATCATGCACTGATCACGTAACTGATCATGCACTGATCACGTGGCTGATCATGCACTGATCACGTGGCTGATCATGCACTGATCACGTGGCTGATCATGCACTGATCACGTGACTGATCATGCACTGATCACGTGGCTGATCATGCACTGATCACGTGGCTATCATGCACTGATCACGTGGCTGATCATGCATGATCACGCAGCTATCATGCTGATCACGTGACTGATCATGCACTGATCACGTGACTGATCATGCACTGATCACGTGGCTATCATGCACTGATCACGTGGCTGATCATGCACTGATCACGTAGCTATCATGCACTGATCACGTGACTGATCATGCACTGATCACGTGACTGATCATGCACTGATCACGTGGCTGATCATGCACTGATCACGTGGCTGATCATGCACTGATCACGTGGCTGATCATGCACTGATCACGTGACTGATCATGCACTGATCACGTGACTGATCATGCACTGATCACGTGGCTATCATGCACTGATCACGTGGCTGATCATGCACTGATCACGTGCCTGATCATGCACTGATCACATGACTGATCATGCACTGATCACGTGACTGATCATGCACTGATCACGTGGCTATCATGCACTACTCACGTGGCTGATCATGCAATGATCATGTAGCTACCATGTACTGGTCACGTGACTGATCATACACCCATCAGGTGACTGATCATGCACTGATCACGTGGCTGATCATGCACTGATCACGTGACTGATCATGCACTGATCACGTGACTGATCATGCACTGATCACATGGCTATCATGAACTGATCACGTGGCTGATCATGCACTGATCACGTGGCTGATCATGCACTGATACCGTGACTGAGCATGGACTGATCACATGACTATCATGTAGTGATCACGTGACTTAATGGCGCTGATCATGTGACTGATCATGCGCTGATCATGTTTGCTATCATACACTGATCATGTGCCTCTGGAGGCAATAAACAAAGAGCTGAGTAGGCACGAATCAAACAGTCAGCAGGCAATAATCATGGAACTCAGGTGTGAGGAATCATGCTGCTCAGCTGGCAATAATCAAGCAGCTGAGCAGGCAGGAATTACGCAGCACAGCTGGCAATTGTCAAGCAGATGACAGGCAGGAATCGTGCAGCTCAGCTGGCAATTGTCAAGCAGATGAGCAGACAGTAATCACGCAGCTCAGCAGGCCCTGATCACGTGACTGAGCATGCACTGTTCACGTGGCTGATCATACACTGATCACGTGATGATCATGCACTGATCACGTGGCTGATCATGCACTGATCACGTGGCTGATCATGCACTGATCACGTGGCTGATCATGCACTGATCACGTGGCTGATCATACACTGATCACGTGTCTGATCATGCACTGATCACGTGGCTGATCATGCACTGATCACGTGACTGATCATGCACTGATCACGTGGCTATCATGCACTGATCACGTGGCTGATCATGCACTGATCACGTGGCTGATCACACACTGATCACGTGACTATCATGCACTGATCACGTGGCATCATGCACTGATCACGTGGCTGATCATACACTGATCACGTGACTGATCATGCACTGATCACGTGGCTGATCATGCACTGATCACGTGGCTGATCATGCACTGATCACGTGGCTGATCACACATGATCACGTGACTGATCATGCACTGATCACGTGGCTGATCATGCACTGATCACGTGGCTGATCATGCACTGATCACGTGGCTATCATGCACTGATCACGTGGCTGATCATGCACTGATCACGTAGCTACCATGTACTGGTCACGTGACTGATCATGCACTGATCACGTGATTGATCATGCACTGATCACGTGGCTCATCATGCACTGATCACGTGGCTGATCACACACGTATCACGTGACTGATCATGCACTGATCACGTGGCTGATCATGCACTGATCACGTGGCTATCATGCACTGATCACGTGGATATCATGCACTGATCACGTGGCTGATCACACACTATCACGTGACTGATCATGCACTGATCACGTGGCTATCATGCACTGATCACGTGGCTGATCATGCACTGATCACGTAGCTACCATGCACTGTCACGTGACTGATCATGCACTGATCACGTAACTGATCATGCACTGATCACGTGACTGATCATGCACTGATCACGTGACTGATCATGCACTGATCACGTGACTGATCATGCACTGATCACGTGGCTATCATGCACTGATCACGTGGCTGATCATGCACTGATCACGCAGCTATCATGCACTGATCACATGACTGATCATGCACTGATCACATGACTGATCATGCACTGATCACGTGGCTTATCATGCACTGATCATGTGACTGATCATGTGCTGATCATGTTTGGTGTCATACACTGATCATGTGCCTCTGGAGGCAATGAACAAAGAGCTGAGTAGGCAGGAATCAGTCAGCAGGCTATAATCATGGAACTCAGCTCTGAGAAATCATGCTGCTCAGCTGGCAATAATCAAGTAGATGAGCAGGCAGGAATTACGCAGCACAGGTGGCAATTGTCAAGCAGATGACAGGCAGGAATCGTGCAGCTCAGCTGGCAATTGTCAAGCAGATGAGCAGACAGTAATCACGCAGCTCAGCAGGCCCTGATCACGTGACTGAGCATGCACTGTTCACGTGGCTGATCATACACTGATCACGTGACTGATCATGCACTGATCACGTGGCTATCATGCACTGATCACGTGGCTGATCATACACTGATCACGTGGCTGATCATGCACTGATCACGTGGCTGATCATGCACTGATCACGTGACTGATCATGCACTGATCACGTGGCTGATCATGCACTGATCACGTGGCTATCATGCACTGATCACGTGGCTGATCATGCACTGATCACGTAGCTATCATGCACTGATCACGTGACTGATCATGCACTGATCACGTGACTGATCATGCACTGATCACGTGGCTGATCATGCACTGATCACGTGGCTGATCATGCACTGATCACGTGGCTGATCATGCACTGATCACGTGACTGATCATGCACTGATCACGTGGCTATCATGCACTGATCACGTGGCTGATCATGCACTGATCACGTGCCTGATCATGCACTGATCACATGACTGATCATGCACTGATCACGTGACTGATCATGCACTGATCACGTGGCTATCATGCACTACTCACGTGGCTGATCATGCAATGATCATGTAGCTACCATGTACTGGTCACGTGACTGATCATACACCCATCAGGTGACTGATCATGCACTGATCACGTGGCTGATCATGCACTGATCACGTGACTGATCATGCACTGATCACGTGACTGATCATGCACTGATCACATGGCTATCATGCACTGATCACGTGGCTGATCATGCACTGATCACGTGGCTGATCATGCACTGATACCGTGACTGAGCATGGACTGATCACATGACTATCATGTAGTGATCACGTGACTTAATGGCACTGATCATGTGACTGATCATGCGCTGATCATGTTTGCTATCATACACTGATCATGTGCCTCTGGAGGCAATAAACAAAGAGCTGAGTAGGCACGAATCAAACAGTCAGCAGGCAATAATCATGGAACTCAGCTGTGAGGAATCATGCTGCTCAGCTGGCAATAATCAAGCAGCTGAGCAGGCAGGAATTACGCAGCACAGCTGGCAATTGTCAAGCAGATGACAGGCAGGAATCATGCAGCTCAGCTGGCAATTGTCAAGCAGATGAGCAGACAGTAATCACGCAGCTCAGCAGGCCCTGATCACGTGACTGAGCATGCACTGTTCACGTGGCTGATCATACACTGATCACGTGATGATCATGCACTGATCACGTGGATATCATGCACTGATCACGTGGCTGATCATGCACTGATCACGTGCACCATGCACTGATCACGTGACTGATCATGCACTGATCACGTACTGATCATGCACTGATCACGTGGCTGATCATGCACTGATCACGTGGCTGATCACACATGATCACGTGACTGATCATGCACTGATCACGTGGCTATCATGCACTGATCACGTGGCTGATCATGCACTGATCACGTGGCTATCATGCACTGATCACGTGGCTATCATGCACTGATCACGTGGCTGATCATGCAATGATCACGTAGCACCATGTACTGGTCACGTGACTGATCATGCACTGATCACGTAATTGATCATGCACTGATCACGTGGCTGATCATGCACTGATCACGTGGCTGATCATGCACTGATCACGTGACTGATCATGCACTGATCACGTGACTGATCATGCACTGATCACGTGGCTATCATGCACTGATCACGTGGCTGATCATGCACTGATCACGTGCTGATCATGCACTGATCACGTGGCTGATCATGCACTGATCACGTGACTGATCATGCACTGATCACGTGACTGATCATGCACTGATCACGTGGCTATCATGCACTGATCACGTGGCTGATCATGCACTGATCACGCAGCTACCATGCACTGATCACGTGACTGATCATGCACTGATCACGTGACTGATCATGCACTGATCACGTGGCTATCATGCACTGATCACGTGGCTGATCATGCACTGATCACGTAGCTATCATGCACTGATCACGTGACTGATCATGCACTGATCACGTGACTGATCATGCACTGATCACGTGGCTGATCATGCACTGATCACGTGGCTGATCATGCACTGATCACGTGGCTGATCATGCACTGATCACGTAACTGATCATGCACTGATCACGTGACTGATCATGCACTGATCACGTGGCTATCATGCACTGATCACGTGGCTGACATGCACTGATCACGTGCCTGATCATGCACTGATCACGTGGCTGATCATGCACTGATCACGTGACTGATCATGCACTGATCACGTGTCTGATCATGCACTGATCACGTGGCTATCATGCACTGCTCACGTGGCTGATCATGCATGATCACGCAGCTACCATGTACTGGTCACATGACTGATCATGCACTGATCACGTGACTGATCATGCAGTGATCACGTGGCTATCATGCACTACTCACGTGGCTGATCATGCAATGATCATGTAGCTACCATGTACAGGTCACGTGAATGATCATACACCCATCAGGTGACTGATCATGCACTGATCACGTGGCTATCATGCACTGATCACGAGACTGATCATGCACTGATCACGTCTATATCATGCACTGATCACATGACTGCCCATGCACTGATCACGTGGATGATCATACACTAATCTTGTGACAGATCATGCACTGATCACGTGGCTGATCATGCACTGATACCGTGACTGAGCATGGACTGATCACATGACTATCATGTAGTGATCACGTGACTTAATGGCGCTGATCATGTGACTGATCATGCGCTGATCATGTTTGCTATCATACACTGATCATGTGCCTCTGGAGGCAATAAACAAAGAGCTGAGTAGGCACGAATCAAACAGTCAGCAGGCAATAATCATGGAACTCAGCTGTGAGGAATCATGCTGCTCAGCTGGCAATAATCAAGCAGCTGAGCAGGCAGGAATTACGCAGCACAGCTGGCAATTGTCAAGCAGATGACAGGCAGGAATCGTGCAGCTCAGCTGGCAATTGTCAAGCAGATGAGCAGACAGTAATCACGCAGCTCAGCAGGCCCAGATCACGTGACTGAGCATGCACTGTTCACGTGGCTGATCATACACTGATCACGTGATGATCATGCACTGATCACTTGGATATCATGCACTGATCACGTGGCTGATCATACACTGTTCACGTGTCTGACCATGCACTGATCACGTGGCTGATCATACACTGCTCCCGTAACTGATCATGCACTGATCACGTGGCTATCATGCACTGATCACGTGGCTGAACATGCACTGATCACGTGGCTGATCATGCACTGATCACGTGACTGATCATGCACTGATCACGTGACTGATCATGCACTGATCACGTGGCTATCATGCACTGCTCACGTGGCTGATCATGCACTGATCACGTGGCTATCATGCACTGATCACGTGACTGATCATGCACTGATCACGTGGCTGATCACACTGATCACGTGACTGATCATGCACTGATCACGTGGCTGATCATGCACTGATCACGTGACTGATCATGCACTGATCACGTGGCTATCATGCACTGATCACGTGGCTGATCATGCACTATCACGTGACTGATCATGCACTGATCACGTGGCTGATCATGCACTGATCACGTGGCTGATCATGCACTGATCACGTGGCTGATCATGCACTGATCACGTGGCTGATCACACATGATCACGTGACTGATCATGCACTGATCACGTGGCTATCATGCACTGATCACGTGGCTGTCATGCACTGATCACGTGGATATCATGCACTGATCACGTGGCTGATCACACACGATCACATGACTGATCATGCACTGATCACGTGGCTATCATGCACTGATCACGTGGCTATCATGCACTGATCACGTGGCTGATCATGCAATGATCACGTAGCTACCATGTACTGGTCACGTGACTGATCATGCACTGATCACGTAATTGATCATGCACTGATCACGTGGCTGATCATGCACTGATCACGTGGCTGATCATACACTGATCACGTAACTGATCATGCACTGATCACGTGGCTATCATGCACTGATCACGTGGCTGATCATGCACTGATCACGTGGCTGATCATGCACTGATCACGTGACTATCATGCACTGATCACGTGGCACTCATGCACTGATCACGTGGCTGATCATACACTGATCACGTGACTGATCATGCACTGATCACGTGGCTATCATGCACTGATCACGTGGCTGATCATGCACTGATCACGTAGCTACCATGCACTGATCACGTGACTGATCATGCACTGATCACGTGACTGATCATGCACTGATCACGTGACTGATCATGCACTGATCACGTGACTGATCATGCACTGATCACGTGGCTATCATGCACTGATCACGTGGCTGATCATGCACGATCACGTAGCAATCATGCACTGATCACGTGACTGATCATGCACTGATCACGTAATTGATCATGCACTGATCACGTGGCTGATCATGCACTGATCACGTGGCTGATCACACATCACATGACTGATCATGCACTGATCACGTGGCTATCATGCACTGATCACGTGGCTATCATGCACTGATCACGTGGCTGATCATGCACTGATCACGTGACTATCATGCACTGATCACGTGACTGATCATGCACTGATCACGTGATTGATCATGCACTGATCACGTGGCTGATCATGCACTGATCACGTGGCTGATCATGCACTGATCACGTGACTGATCATGCACTGATCACGTGACTGATCATGCACTGATCACGTGACTGATCATGCACTGATCACGTGGCTATCATGCACTGATCACGTGGCTATCATGCACTGATCACGTGGCTGATCACACACTGATCACGTGACTGATCATGCACTGATCACGTGGCTATCATGCACTGATCACGTGGCTATCATGCACTGATCACGTGGCTGATCATGCACTGATCACGTGGCTATCATGCACTGATCACGTGACTGATCATGCACTGATCACGTGACTGATCATGCACTGATCACGTGACTGATCATGCACTGATCACGTGGCTATCATGCACTGATCACGTGGCTGATCATGCACTGATCACGCAGCTACCATGCACTGATCACGTGACTGATCATGCACTGATCACATAACTGATCATGCACTGATCACGTGGCTTATCATGCACTGATCATGTGACTGATCATGTGCTGATCATGTTTGGTGTCATACACTGATCATGTGCCTCTGGAGGCAATGAACAAAGAGCTGAGTAGGCAGGAATCAGTCAGCAGGCTATAATCATGGAACTCAGCTCTGAGAAATCATGCTGCTCAGCTGGCAATAATCAAGTAGATGAGCAGGCAGGAATTACGCAGCACAGGTGGCAATTGTCAAGCAGATGACAGGCAGGAATCGTGCAGCTCAGCTGGCAATTGTCAAGCAGATGAGCAGACAGTAATCACGCAGCTCAGCAGGCCCTGATCACGTGACTGAGCATGCACTGTTCACGTGGCTGATCACACACTGATCACGTGACTGATCATGCACTGATCACGTGACTGATCATGCACTGATCACGTGGCTATCATGCACTGATCACGTGGCTGATCATGCACTGATCACGTGGCTGATCATGCACTGATCACGTGGCTGATCATGCACTGATCACGTGACTGATCATGCACTGATCACGTGGCTGATCATGCACTGATCACGTGGCTATCATGCACTGATCACGTGGCTGATCATGCACTGATCACGCAGCTACCATGCACTGATCACATGACTGATCATGCACTGATCACGTGACTGATCATGCACTGATCACGTGGCTATCATGCACTGATCACGTGGCTGATCATGCACTGATCACGTAGCTACCATGTACTGATCACGTGACTGATCATGCACTGATCACGTGACTGATCATGCACTGATCACGTGGCTGATCATGCACTGATCACGTGGCTGATCATGCACTGATCACGTGGCTGATCATGCACTGATCACGTGACTGATCATGCACTGATCACGTGACTGATCATGCACTGATCACGTGGCTATCATGCACTGATCACGTGGCTGATCATGCACTGATCACGTGACTGATCATGCACTGATCACATGACTGATCATGCACTGATCACGTGACTGATCATGCACTGATCACGTGGCTATCATGCACTATCACGTGGCTGATCATGCAATGATCACGTAGCTATCATGCACTGGTCACGTGACTGATCATGCACTGATCACGTGACTGATCATGCACTGATCACGTGGCTGATCATGCACTGATCACGTGGCTGATCATGCACTGATCACGTGACTGATCATGCACTGATCACGTGGCTGATCATGCACTGATCACGTGGATGATCATGCACTGATCACGTGGCTATCATGCACTGATCACGTGGCTGATCATGCACTGATCACGTGGCTGATCACACACTGATCACGTGACTATCATGCACTGATCACGTGGCACTCATGCACTGATCACGTGGCTGATCATACACTGATCACGTAACTCATGCACTGATCACGTGGCTATCATGCACTGATCACGTGGCTGTCATGCAATGATCACGTAGCTACCATATACTGGCACGTGACTGATCATGCACTGATCACGTAAATGATCATGCACTGATCACGTGACTGATCATGCACTGATCACGTGACTGATCATGCACTGATCACGTGGCTATCATGCACTGCTCACGTGGCTGATCATGCAACGATCACGTAGCAACCATGTACTGGTCACGTGACTGATCATGCACTGATCACGTAATTGATCATGCACTGATCACGTGGCTGATCATGCACTGATCACGTGGCTGATCATGCACTGATCACGTAGCTGATCATGCACTGATCACGTGACTGATCATGCACTGATCACGTGGCTATCATGCACTGATCACGTGGCTATCATGCACTGATCACGTGGCTGATCACACATGATCACGTGACTGATCATGCACTGATCACGTGGCTATCATGCACTGATCACGTGACTGATCATGCACTGATCACGTGGCTATCATGCACTGATCACGTGGCTGATCATGCACTGATCACGTGACTGATCATGCACTGATCACGTGGCTGATCATGCACTGATCACGTGGCTATCATGCACTGATCACGTGGCTGATCATGCACTGATCATGTAGCTACCATGCACTGATCACGTGACTGATCATGCACTGATCACGTGACTGATCATGCACTGATCACGTGGCTATCATGCACTGATCACGTGACTGATCATGCACTGATCACGTATATCATGCACTGATCACATGACTGATCATGCACTGATCACGTGGATGATCATGCACTGATCACGTGACTGATCATGCACTGATCATGTGACTGATCATGCACTGATCATGTTTGCTATCATACACTGATCATGTGCCTCTGGAGGCAATAAACTGAGTAGGCACGAATCAAACAGTCAGCAGGCAATAATCATGGAACTCAGGTGTGAGGAATCATGCTGCTCAGCTGGCAATAATCAAGCAGCTGAGCAGGCAGGAATTACGCAGCTCAGCTGGCAATTGTCAAGCAGATGAGCAGACAGTAATCACGCAGCTCAGCAGGCCCAGATCACGTGACTGAGCATGCACTGTTCACGTGGCTGATCATACACTGATCACGTGATGATCATGCACTGATCACTTGGATATCATGCACTGATCACGTGGCTGATCATACACTGTTCACGTGTCTGACCATGCACTGATCACGTGGCTGATCATACACTGCTCACGTAACTGATCATGCACTGATCACGTGGCTATCATGCACTGATCACGTGGCTGAACATGCACTGTTCACGTGGCTGATCACACACCTGTCACGTGACATATCATGCACTGATCACGTGGCACTCATGCACTGATCACGTGGCTGATCATACTCTGCTCACGTAACTCATGCACACATCACGTGGCTATCATGCACTGCTCACGTGGCTCGTCATGGAATGATCACGTAGCACCATATACTGGTCACGTGACTGATCATGCACTGATCACGTAAATGATCATGCACTGTTCACGTGACTGATCATGTACTGATCACGTGACTGATCATGCACTGATCACGTGGCTATCATGCACTGCTCACGTGGCTGATCATGCAACGATCACGTAGCAACCATGCACTGATCACGTGACTGATCATGCACTGATCACGTGGCTGATCATGCACTGATCACGTGGCTGATCACACATGATCACGTGACTGATCATGCACTGATCACGTGGCTATGCACTGATCACGTGGCTGTCATGCACTGATCACGTGGATATCATGCACTGATCACGTGGCTGATCACACACGTATCACGTGACTGATCATGCACTGATCACGTGGCTATCATGCACTGATCACGTGGCTATCATGCACTGATCACGTGGCTGATCATGCAATGATCACGTAGCTACCATGTACTGGTCACGTGACTGATCATGCACTGATCACGTAATTGATCATGCACTGATCACGTGGCTGATCATGCACTGATCACGTGGCTGATCATGCACTGATCACGTGACTGATCATGCACTGATCACGTGGCTATCATGCACTGATCACGTGGCTGATCATGCACTGATCACGTGGCTGATCATGCACTGATCACGTGGCTGATCATGCACTGATCACGTGACTGATCATGCACTGATCACGTGACTGATCATGCACTGATCACGTGGCTATCATGCACTGATCACGTGGCTGATCATGCAATGATCACGTAGCTACCATGTACTGGTCACGTGACTGATCATGCACTGATCACGTGACTGATCATGCACTGATCACGTGACTGATCATGCACTGATCACGTGACTGATCATGCACTGATCACGTGGCTATCATGCACTGCTCACGTGGCTGATCATGCAACGATCACGTAGCAACCATGTACTGATCACGTGACTGATCATGCACTGATCACGTAATTGATCATGCACTGATCACGTGGCTCATCATGCACTGATCACGTGGCTGATCACACATGATCACGTGACTGATCATGCACTGATCACGTGGCTCTCATGCACTGATCACGTGGCTGTCATGCACTGATCACGTGGATATCATGCACTGATCACGTGGCTGATCATGCACTATCACGTGACTGATCATGCACTGATCACGTGGCTATCATGCACTGATCACGTGGCTATCATGCACTGATCACGTGGCTGATCATGCAATGATCACGTAGCTACCATGTACTGGTCACGTGACTGATCATGCACTGATCACGTAATTGATCATGCACTGATCACGTGGCTGATCATGCACTGATCACGTGGCTGATCATGCACTGATCACGTGACTGATCATGCACTGATCACGTGACTGATCATGCACTGATCACGTGGCTATCATGCACTGATCACGTGGCTGATCATGCACTGATCACGTGGCTGATCATGCACTGATCACGTGACTGATCATGCACTGATCACGTGACTGATCATGCACTGATCACGTGGCTATCATGCACTGATCACGTGGCTGATCATGCATGATCACGCAGCTACCATGCACTGGTCACGTGACTGATCATGCACTGATCACGTGACTGATCATGCACTGATCACGTGGCTATCATGCACTATCACGTGGCTGATCATGCAATGATCACGTAGCTACCATGTACTGGTCACGTGACTGATCATGCACTGATCACGTGACTGATCATGCACTGATCACGTGGCTATCATGCACTGATCACGTGACTGATCATGCACTGATCACGTCTATATCATGCACTGATCACATGACTGATCATGCACTGATCACGTGGCTGATCATGCACTGATCACGTGACTGATCATGCACTGATCACGTGGCTGATCATGCACTGATCACGTGACTGATCATGCACTGATCACGTGGCTATCATGCACTGATCACGTGGCTGATCATGCACTGATCACGTGGCTGATCATGCACTGATCACGTGACTATCATGCACTGATCACGTGGCACTCATGCACTGATCACGTGGCTGATCATACACTGATCACGTAACTCATGCACTGATCACGTGGCTATCATGCACTGATCACGTGGCTGTCATGCAATGATCACGTAGCTACCATATACTGGTCACGTGACTGATCATGCACTGATCACGTAAATGATCATGCACTGATCACGTGACTGATCATGCACTGATCACGTGACTGATCATGCACTGATCACGTGGCTGATCACACTGATCACGTGACTGATCATGCACTGATCACGTGGCTATCATGCACTGATCACGTGGCTGATCATGCACTGATCACGTGACTGATCATGCACTGATCACGTGGCTATCATGCACTGATCACGTGGCTATCATGCACTGATCACGTGGCTGATCATGCACTGATCACGTAGCTATCATGCACTGATCACGTGACTGATCATGCACTGATCACGTAACTGATCATGCACTGATCACGTGGCTGATCATGCACTGATCACGTGGCTGATCATGCACTGATCACGTGACTGATCATGCACTGATCACGTGACTGATCATGCACTGATCACGTGGCTGATCATGCACTGATCACGTGGCTGATCATACACTGATCACGTGATGATCATGCACTGATCACGTGGATATCATGCACTGATCACGTGGCTGATCATGCACTGATCACGTGTCTGATCATGCACTGATCACGTGGCTGATCATGCACTGATCACGTAACTGATCATGCACTGATCACGTGGCTATCATGCACTGATCACGTGGCTGATCATGCACTGATCACGTGGCTGATCATGCACTGATCACGTGACTATCATGCACTGATCACGTGGCACTCATGCACTGATCACGTGGCTGATCATACACTGATCACGTGACTGATCATGCACTGATCACGTGGCTATCATGCACTGATCACGTGACTGTCATGCACTGATCACGTGGCTATCATGCACTGATCACGTGGCTGATCACACACGATCACGGACTGATCATGCACTGATCACGTGGCTATCATGCACTGATCACGTGGCTATCATGCACTGATCACGTGGCTGATCATGCAATGATCACGTAGCTACCATGTACTGGTCACGTGACTGATCATGCACTGATCACGTAATTGATCATGCACTGATCATGTGGCTGATCATGCACTGATCACGTGGCTGATCATGCACTGATCACGTGACTGATCATGCACTGATCACGTGACTGATCATGCACTGATCACGTGGCTATCATGCACTGATCACTTGGCTGATCATGCACTGATCACGTGCCTGATCATGCACTGATCACGTGGCTGATCATGCACTGATCACGTGACTGATCATGCACTGATCACGTGTCTGATCATGCACTGATCACGTGGCTATCATGCACTGCTCACGTGGCTGATCATGCCATGATCACGCAGCTACCATGTACTGGTCACATGACTGATCATGCACTGATCACGTGACTGATCATGCACTGATCACGTGGCTATCATGCACTACTCACGTGGCTGATCATGCAATGATCATGTAGCTACCATGTACAGGTCACGTGAATGATCATACACCCATCAGGTGACTGATCATGCACTGATCACGTGGCTATCATGCACTGATCACGAGACTGATCATGCACTGATCACGTCTATATCATGCACTGATCACATGACTGCCCATGCACTGATCACGTGGATGATCATGCACTAATCATGTGACAGATCATGCACTGATCACGTGGCTGATCATGCACTGATACCGTGACTGAGCATGGACTGATCACATGACTATCATGTAGTGATCACGTGACTTAATGGCGCTGATCATGTGACTGATCATGCGCTGATCATGTTTGCTATCATACACTGATCATGTGCCTCTGGAGGCAATAAACAAAGAGCTGAGTAGGCACGAATCAAACAGTCAGCAGGCAATAATCATGGAACTCAGGTGTGAGGAATCATGCTGCTCAGCTGGCAATAATCAAGCAGCTGAGCAGGCAGGAATTACGCAGCACAGCTGGCAATTGTCAAGCAGATGACAGGCAGGAATCGTGCAGCTCAGCTGGCAATTGTCAAGCAGATGAGCAGACAGTAATCACGCAGCTCAGCAGGCCCAGATCACGTGACTGATCATGCACTGATCACGTGGCTGATCATGCACTGATCACGTGGCTATCATGCACTGATCACGTGGCTGATCATGCACTGATCACGTGGCTGATCATGCACTGATCACGTGACTGATCATGCACTGATCACGTGGCTGATCATGCACTGATCACGTGGCTGATCATGCACTGATCACGTGGCTGATCATGCACTGATCACGTGACTGATCATGCACTGATCACGTGACTGATCATGCACTGATCACGTGGCTATCATGCACTGATCACGTGGCTGACATGCACTGATCACGTGGCTGATCATGCACTGATCACGTGGCTGATCATGCACTGATCACGTGACTGATCATGCACTGATCACGTGTCTGATCATGCACTGATCACGTGGCTATCATGCACTGCTCACGTGGCTGATCATGCCATGATCACGCAGCTACCATGTACTGGTCACATGACTGATCATGCACTGATCACGTGACTGATCATGCACTGATCACGTGGCTATCATGCACTACTCACGTGGCTGATCATGCAATGATCATGTAGCTACCATGTACTGGTCACGTGAATGATCATACACCCATCAGGTGACTGATCATGCACTGATCACGTGGCTATCATGCACTGATCACGTGACTGATCATGCACTGATCACGTCTATATCATGCACTGATCACATGACTGCCCATGCACTGATCACGTGGATGATCATACACTGATCATGTGACAGATCATGCACTGATCACGTGGCTGATCATGCACTGATACCGTGACTGAGCATGGACTGATCACATGACTATCATGTAGTGATCACGTGACTTAATGGCGCTGATCATGTGACTGATCATGCGCTGATCATGTTTGCTATCATACACTGATCATGTGCCTCTGGAGGCAATAAACAAAGAGCTGAGTAGGCACGAATCAAACAGTCAGCAGGCAATAATCATGGAACTCAGGTGTGAGGAATCATGCTGCTCAGCTGGCAATAATCAAGCAGCTGAGCAGGCAGGAATTACGCAGCACAGCTGGCAATTGTCAAGCAGATGACAGGCAGGAATCGTGCAGCTCAGCTGGCAATTGTCAAGCAGATGAGCAGACAGTAATCACGCAGCTCAGCAGGCCCTGATCACGTGACTGAGCATGCACTGATCACGTGGCTGATCATACACTGATCACGTGACTGATCATGCACTGATCACGTGGCTATCATGCACTGATCACGTGGCTGATCATGCACTGATCACGTGGCTATCATGCACTGATCACGTGGCTGATCACACTATCACGTGACTGATCATGCACTGATCACGTGGCTATCATGCACTGATCACGTGGCTATCATGCACTGATCACGTGGCTGATCATGCAATGATCACGTAGCTACCATGTACTGATCACGTGACTGATCATGCACTGATCACGTAATTGATCATGCACTGATCACGTGGCTGATCATGCACTGATCACGTGGCTGATCATGCACTGATCACGTGACTGATCATGCACTGATCACGTGACTGATCATGCACTGATCACGTGGCTATCATGCACTGATCACGTGGCTGATCATGCACTGATCACGTGACTGATCATGCACTGATCACGTGGCTGATCATGCACTGATCACGTGACTGATCATGCACTGATCACGTGACTGATCATGCACTGATCACGTGGCTATCATGCACTGCTCACGTGGCTGATCATGCATGATCACGCAGCTACCATGTACTGGTCACATGACTGATCATGCACTGATCACGTGACTGATCATGCACTGATCACGTGGCTATCATGCACTGATCACGTGGCTGATCATGCAATGATCATGTAGCTACCATGTACAGGTCACGTGAATGATCATACACCCATCAGGTGACTGATCATGCACTGATCACGTGGCTATCATGCACTGATCACGTGACTGATCATGCACTGATCACGTCTATATCATGCACTGATCACATGACTGCCCATGCACTGATCACGTGGATGATCATGCACTGATCATGTGACAGATCATGCACTGATCACGTGGCTGATCATGCACTGATACCGTGACTGAGCATGGACTGATCACATGACTATCATGTAGTGATCACGTGACTTAATGGCGCTGATCATGTGACTGATCATGCACTGATCATGTTTGCTATCATACACTGATCATGTGCCTCTGGAGGCAATAAACAAAGAGCTGAGTAGGCACGAATCAAACAGTCAGCAGGCAATAATCATGGAACACAGGTGTGAGGAATCATGCTGCTCAGCTGGCAATAATCAAGCAGCTGAGCAGGCAGGAATTACGCAGCACAGCTGGCAATTGTCAAGCAGATGACAGGCAGGAATCGTGCAGCTCAGCTGGCAATTGTCAAGCAGATGAGCAGACAGTAATCACGCAGCTCAGCAGGCCCAGATCACGTGACTGATCATGCACTGATCACGTGGCTGATCATGCACTGATCACGTGGCTATCATGCACTGATCACGTGGCTGATCATGCACTGATCACGTAGCTACCATGCACTGATCACGTGACTGATCATGCACTGATCACGTAATTGATCATGCACTGATCATGTGGCTGATCATGCACTGATCACGTGGCTGATCATACACTGATCACATAACTGATCATGCACTGATCACGTGACTGATCATGCACTGATCACGTGGCTATCATGCACTGATCACTTGGCTGACATACACTGATCACGTGCCTGATCATGCACTGATCACGTGGCTGATCATGCACTGATCACGTGACTGATCATGCACTGATCACGTGTCTGATCATGCACTGATCACGTGGCTATCATGCACTGCTCACGTGGCTGATCATGCCATGATCACGCAGCTACCATGTACTGGTCACATGACTGATCATGCACTGATCACGTGACTGATCATGCACTGATCACGTGGCTATCATGCACTACTCACGTGGCTGATCATGCAATGATCATGTAGCTACCATGTACAGGTCACGTGAATGATCATACACCCATCAGGTGACTGATCATGCACTGATCACGTGGCTATCATGCACTGATCACGAGACTGATCATGCACTGATCACGTCTATATCATGCACTGATCACATGACTGCCCATGCACTGATCACGTGGATGATCATACACTAATCTTGTGACAGATCATGCACTGATCACGTGGCTGATCATGCACTGATACCGTGACTGAGCATGGACTGATCACATGACTATCATGTAGTGATCACGTGACTTAATGGCGCTGATCATGTGACTGATCATGCGCTGATCATGTTTGCTATCATACACTGATCATGTGCCTCTGGAGGCAATAAACAAAGAGCTGAGTAGGCACGAATCAAACAGTCAGCAGGCAATAATCATGGAACTCAGGTGTGAGGAATCATGCTGCTCAGCTGGCAATAATCAAGCAGCTGAGCAGGCAGGAATTACGCAGCACAGCTGGCAATTGTCAAGCAGATGACAGGCAGGAATCGTGCAGCTCAGCTGGCAATTGTCAAGCAGATGAGCAGACAGTAATCACGCAGCTCAGCAGGCCCAGATCACGTGACTGAGCATGCACTGTTCACGTGGCTGATCATACACTGATCACGTGATGATCATGCACTGATCACTTGGATATCATGCACTGATCACGTGGCTGATCATACACTGTTCACGTGTCTGACCATGCACTGATCACGTGGCTGATCATACACTGCTCACGTAACTGATCATGCACTGATCACGTGGCTATCATGCACTGATCACGTGGCTGAACATGCACTGTTCACGTGGCTGATCACACACCTGTCACGTGACATATCATGCACTGATCACGTGGCACTCATGCACTGATCACGTGGCTGATCATACTCTGCTCACGTAACTCATGCACACATCACGTGGCTATCATGCACTGCTCACGTGGCTCGTCATGGAATGATCACGTAGCAACCATATACTGGCACGTGACTGATCATGCAAGATCACGTAAATGATCATGCACTGTTCACGTGACTGATCATGTACTGATCACGTGACTGATCATGCACTGATCACGTGGCTATCATGCTCTGCTCACGTGGCTGATCATGCAACGATCACGTAGCAACCATGTACTGGTCACGTGACTGATCATGCACTGATCACGTAATTGATCCTGCACTGATCACGTGGCTCATCATGCACTGATCACGTGGCTGATCACACATGTATCACGTGACTGATCATGCACTGATCACGTGGCTCTCATGCACTGATCACGTGGCTGTCATGCACTGATCACGTGGATATCATGCACTGATCACGTGGCTGATCACACACGTATCACATGACTGATCATGCACTGATCACGTGGCTGATCATGCACTGATCACGTGGCTATCATGCACTGATCACGTGGCTGATCATGCAATGATCATGTAGCTACCATGTACAGGTCACGTGAATGATCATACACCCATCAGGTGACTGATCATGCACTGATCACGTGGCTATCATGCACTGATCACGTGACTGATCATGCACTGATCACGTCTATATCATGCACTGATCACATGACTGCCCATGCACTGATCACGTGGATGATCATGCACTAATCATGTGACAGATCATGCACTGATCACGTGGCTGATCATGCACTGATACCGTGACTGAGCATGGACTGATCACATGACTATCATGTAGTGATCACGTGACTTAATGGCGCTGATCATGTGACTGATCATGCACTGATCATGTTTGCTATCATACACTGATCATGTGCCTCTGGAGGCAATAAACAAAGAGCTGAGTAGGCACGAATCAAACAGTCAGCAGGCAATAATCATGGAACTCAGGTGTGAGGAATCATGCTGCTCAGCTGGCAATAATCAAGCAGCTGAGCAGGCAGGAATTACGCAGCTCAGCTGGCAATTGTCAAGCAGATGAGCAGACAGTAATCACGCAGCTCAGCAGGCCCAGATCACGTGACTGAGCATGCACTGTTCACGTGGCTGATCATACACTGATCACGTGATGATCATGCACTGATCACTTGGATATCATGCACTGATCACGTGGCTGATCATACACTGATCACGTGACTGATCATGCACTGATCACGTGGCTGATCATGCACTGATCACGTGGCTGATCATGCACTGATCACGTGGCTGATCATGCACTGATCACGTGCTGATCATGCACTGATCACGTGGCTATCATGCACTGATCACGTGGCTGATCATGCACTGATCACGTGGCTGATCATGCACTGATCACGTGGCTGATCATACACTGCTCACGTAACTGATCATGCACTGATCACGTGGCTATCATGCACTGATCACGTGGCTGATCATGCACTGATCACGTGGCTGATCATGCACTGTCACGTGACTGATCATGCACTGATCACGTGGCATCATGCACTGATCACGTGGCTGATCATGCACTGATCACGTAACTCATGCACTGATCACGTGGCTATCATGCACTGATCACGTGGCTGATCATGCACTGATCACGTGGCTGATCATGCACTGATCACGTGGCTGATCATGCACTGATCACGTGACTGATCATGCACTGATCACGTGGCTATCATGCACTGATCACGTGACTGATCATGCACTGATCACGTGGATATCATGCACTGATCACGTGGCTGATCACACACGTATCACATGACTGATCATGCACTGATCACGTGGCTATCATGCACTGATCACGTGGCTATCATGCACTGATCACGTGGCTGATCATGCAATGATCACGTAGCTACCATGTACTGGTCACGTGACTGATCATGCACTGATCACGTAATTGATCATGCACTGATCACGTGGCTGATCATGCACTGATCACGTGGCTGATCATGCACTGATCACGTAACTGATCATGCACTGATCACGTGACTGATCATGCACTGATCACGTGGCTATCATGCACTGATCACGTGGCTGATCATGCACTGATCACGTGCCTGATCATGCACTGATCACGTGGCTGATCATGCACTGATCACGTGACTGATCATGCACTGATCACGTGTCTGATCATGCACTGATCACGTGGCTATCATGCACTGATCACGTGGCTGATCATGCCATGATCACGCAGCTACCATGTACTGGTCACATGACTGATCATGCACTGATCACGTGACTGATCATGCACTGATCACGTGGCTATCATGCACTACTCACGTGGCTGATCATGCAATGATCATGTAGCTACCATGTACAGGTCACGTGAATGATCATACACCCATCAGGTGACTGATCATGCACTGATCACGTGGCTATCATGCACTGATCACGAGACTGATCATGCACTGATCACGTCTATATCATGCACTGATCACATGACTGCCCATGCACTGATCACGTGGATGATCATGCACTAATCTTGTGACAGATCATGCACTGATCACGTGGCTGATCATGCACTGATACCGTGACTGAGCATGGACTGATCACATGACTATCATGTAGTGATCACGTGACTTAATGGCGCTGATCATGTGACTGATCATGCGCTGATCATGTTTGCTATCATACACTGATCATGTGCCTCTGGAGGCAATAAACAAAGAGCTGAGTAGGCACGAATCAAACAGTCAGCAGGCGATAATCATGGAACACAGGTGTGAGGAATCATGCTGCTCAGCTGGCAATAATCAAGCAGCTGAGCAGGCAGGAATTACGCAGCACAGCTGGCAATTGTCAAGCAGATGACAGGCAGGAATCGTGCAGCTCAGCTGGCAATTGTCAAGCAGATGAGCAGACAGTAATCACGCAGCTCAGCAGGCCCAGATCACGTGACTGATCATGCACTGATCACGTGGCTGATCATGCACTGATCACGTGGCTATCATGCACTGATCACGTGGCTGATCATGCACTGATCACGTAGCTACCATGCACTGATCACGTGACTGATCATGCACTGATCACGTAACTGATCATGCACTGATCACGTGGCTGATCATGCACTGATCACGTGGCTGATCATGCACTGATCACGTGACTGATCATGCACTGATCACGTGACTGATCATGCACTGATCACGTGGCTATCATGCACTGATCACGTGGCTGATCATGCACTGATCACGTGCCTGATCATGCACTGATCACGTGGCTGATCATGCACTGATCACGTGGCTGATCATGCACTGATCACGTGGCTATCATGCACTGCTCACGTGGCTGATCATGCCATGATCACGCAGCTACCATGTACTGGTCACATGACTGATCATGCACTGATCACGTGACTGATCATGCACTGATCACGTGGCTATCATGCACTACTCACGTGGCTGATCATGCAATGATCATGTAGCTACCATGTACAGGTCACGTGAATGATCATACACCCATCAGGTGACTGATCATGCACTGATCACGTGGCTATCATGCACTGATCACGTGACTGATCATGCACTGATCACGTCTATATCATGCACTGATCACATGACTGCCCATGCACTGATCACGTGGATGATCATACACTAATCATGTGACAGATCATGCACTGATCACGTGGCTGATCATGCACTGATACCGTGACTGAGCATGGACTGATCACATGACTATCATGTAGTGATCACGTGACTTAATGGCGCTGATCATGTGACTGATCATGCACTGATCATGTTTGCTATCATACACTGATCATGTGCCTCTGGAGGCAATAAACAAAGAGCTGAGTAGGCACGAATCAAACAGTCAGCAGGCAATAATCATGGAACTCAGGTGTGAGGAATCATGCTGCTCAGCTGGCAATAATCAAGCAGCTGAGCAGGCAGGAATTACGCAGCACAGCTGGCAATTGTCAAGCAGATGACAGGCAGGAATCGTGCAGCTCAGCTGGCAATTGTCAAGCAGATGAGCAGACAGTAATCACGCAGCTCAGCAGGCCCAGATCACGTGACTGAGCATGCACTGATCACGTGGCTGATCATACACTGATCACGTGACTGATCATGCACTGATCACGTGGCTATCATGCACTGATCACGTGGCTGATCATGCACTGATCACGTGGCTATCATGCACTGATCACGTGGCTGATCACACACTATCACATGACTGATCATGCACTGATCACGTTGCTATCATGCTCTGATCACGTGGCTATCATGCACTGATCACGTGGCTGATCATGCAATGATCACGTAGCTACCATGTACTGGTCACGTGACTGATCATGCACTGATCACGTAATTGATCATGCACTGATCATGTGGCTGATCATGCACTGATCACGTGGCTGATCATGCACTGATCACGTGACTGATCATGCACTGATCACGTGACTGATCATGCACTGATCACGTGGCTATCATGCACTGATCACGTGGCTGACATACACTGATCACGTGACTGATCATGCACTGATCACGTGGCTGATCATGCACTGATCACGTGACTGATCATGCACTGATCACGTGTCTGATCATGCACTGATCACGTGGCTATCATGCACTGCTCACGTGGCTGATCATGCCATGATCACGCAGCTACCATGTACTGGTCACATGACTGATCATGCACTGATCACGTGACTGATCATGCAGTGATCACGTGGCTATCATGCACTACTCACGTGGCTGATCATGCAATGATCATGTAGCTACCATGTACAGGTCACGTGAATGATCATACACCCATCAGGTGACTGATCATGCACTGATCACGTGGCTATCATGCACTGATCACGAGACTGATCATGCACTGATCACGTCTATATCATGCACTGATCACATGACTGCCCATGCACTGATCACGTGGATGATCATGCACTAATCTTGTGACAGATCATGCACTGATCACGTGGCTGATCATGCACTGATACCGTGACTGAGCATGGACTGATCACATGACTATCATGTAGTGATCACGTGACTTAATGGCGCTGATCATGTGACTGATCATGCGCTGATCATGTTTGCTATCATACACTGATCATGTGCCTCTGGAGGCAATAAACAAAGAGCTGAGTAGGCACGAATCAAACAGTCAGCAGGCAATAATCATGGAACTCAGGTGTGAGGAATCATGCTGCTCAGCTGGCAATAATCAAGCAGCTGAGCAGGCAGGAATTACGCAGCACAGCTGGCAATTGTCAAGCAGATGACAGGCAGGAATCGTGCAGCTCAGCTGGCAATTGTCAAGCAGATGAGCAGACAGTAATCACGCAGCTCAGCAGGCCCAGATCACGTGACTGAGCATGCACTGTTCACGTGGCTGATCATACACTGATCACGTGATGATCATGCACTGATCACTTGGATATCATGCACTGATCACGTGGCTGATCATACACTGTTCACGTGTCTGACCATGCACTGATCACGTGGCTGATCATACACTGCTCACGTAACTGATCATGCACTGATCACGTGGCTGAACATGCACTGTTCACGTGGCTGATCACACACCTGTCACGTGACATATCATGCACTGATCACGTGGCACTCATGCACTGATCACGTGGCTGATCATACTCTGCTCACGTAACTCATGCACACATCACGTGGCTATCATGCACTGCTCACGTGGCTCGTCATGGAATGATCACGTAGCTACCATATACTGGCACGTGACTGATCATGCAAGATCACGTAAATGATCATGCACTGTTCACGTGACTGATCATGTACTGATCACGTGACTGATCATGCACTGATCACGTGGCTATCATGCTCTGCTCACGTGGCTGATCATGCAACGATCACGTAGCAACCATGTACTGGTCACGTGACTGATCATGCACTGATCACGTAATTGATCCTGCACTGATCACGTGGCTCATCATGCACTGATCACGTGGCTGATCACACATGTATCACGTGACTGATCATGCACTGATCACGTGGCTATCATGCACTGATCACGTGGCTGTCATGCACTGATCACGTGGATATCATGCACTGATCACGTGGCTGATCACACACGTATCACATGACTGATCATGCACTGATCACGTGGCTATCATGCACTGATCACGTGGCTGATCATGCACTGATCACGTGGCTATCATGCACTGATCACGTGGCTGATCATGCACATGATCACGTAGCTACCATGTACTGGTCACGTGACTGATCATGCACTGATCACGTGGCTGATCATGCACTGATCACGAGACTGATCATGCACTGATCACGTCTATATCATGCACTGATCACATGACTGCCCATGCACTGATCACGTGGATGATCATACACTAATCTTGTGACAGATCATGCACTGATCACGTGGCTGATCATGCACTGATACCGTGACTGAGCATGGACTGATCACATGACTATCATGTAGTGATCACGTGACTTAATGGCGCTGATCATGTGACTGATCATGCGCTGATCATGTTTGCTATCATACACTGATCATGTGCCTCTGGAGGCAATAAACAAAGAGCTGAGTAGGCACGAATCAAACAGTCAGCAGGCAATAATCATGGAACTCAGGTGTGAGGAATCATGCTGCTCAGCTGGCAATAATCAAGCAGCTGAGCAGGCAGGAATTACGCAGCTCAGCTGGCAATTGTCAAGCAGATGAGCAGACAGTAATCACGCAGCTCAGCAGGCCCAGATCACGTGACTGAGCATGCACTGTTCACGTGGCTGATCATACACTGATCACGTGATGATCATGCACTGATCACTTGGATATCATGCACTGATCACGTGGCTGATCATACACTGTTCACGTGTCTGACCATGCACTGATCACGTGGCTGATCATACACTGCTCACGTAACTGATCATGCACTGATCACGTGGCTATCATGCACTGATCACGTGGCTGAACATGCACTGTTCACGTGGCTGATCACACACCTGTCACGTGACATATCATGCACTGATCACGTGGCACTCATGCACTGATCACGTGGCTGATCATACTCTGCTCACGTAACTCATGCACACATCACGTGGCTATCATGCACTGCTCACGTGGCTCGTCATGGAATGATCACGTAGCTACCATATACTGGTCACGTGACTGATCATGCACAGATCACGTAAATGATCATGCACTGTTCACGTGACTGATCATGTACTGATCACGTGACTGATCATGCACTGATCACGTGGCTATCATGCTCTGCTCACGTGGCTGATCATGCAACGATCACGTAGCAACCATGCACTGATCACGTAATTGATCATGCACTGATCACGTGGCTCATCATGCACTGATCACGTGGCTGATCACACATGTATCACGTGACTGATCATGCACTGATCACGTGGCTCTCATGCACTGATCACGTGGCTGTCATGCACTGATCACGTGGATATCATGCACTGATCACGTGGCTGATCACACACGTATCACATGACTGATCATGCACTGATCACGTGGCTATCATGCACTGATCACGTGGCTATCATGCACTGATCACGTGGCTGATCATGCAATGATCACGTAGCTACCATGCACTGGTCACGTGACTGATCATGCACTGATCACGTAATTGATCATGCACTGATCACGTGGCTGATCATGCACTGATCACGTGGCTGATCATGCACTGATCACGTGACTGATCATGCACTGATCACGTGGCTATCATGCACTGATCACGTGGCTGATCATGCACTGATCACGTGCCTGATCATGCACTGATCACGTGGCTGATCATGCACTGATCACGTGACTGATCATGCACTGATCACGTGACTGATCATGCACTGATCACGTGGCTATCATGCACTGATCACGTGGCTGATCATGCACTGATCACGTAGCTACCATGTACTGGTCACGTGACTGATCATGCACTGATCACGTGACTGATCATGCACTGATCACGTGACTGATCATGCACTGATCACGTGACTGATCATGCACTGATCACGTGGCTATCATGCACTGATCACGTGGCTGATCATGCACTGATCACGTAGCAATCATGCACTGATCACGTGACTGATCATGCACTGATCACGTGACTGATCATGCACTGATCACGTGGCTGATCATGCACTGATCACGTGGCTGATCATGCACTGATCACGTGGCTGATCATGCACTGATCACGTGGCTGATCATGCACTGATCACGTGACTGATCATGCACTGATCACGTGGCTGATCATGCACTGATCACGTGGCTATCATGCACTGATCACGTGGCTGATCATGCATGATCACGTGGCTATCATGCACTGATCACGTGACTGATCATGCACTGATCACGTGACTGATCATGCACTGATCACGTGGCTATCATGCACTATCACGTGGCTGATCATGCACTGATCATGTAGCTACCATGCACTGGTCACGTGAATGATGCACTGATCACGTGACTGATCATGCACTGATCACGTGGCTATCATGCACTGATCACGTGACTGATCATGCACTGATCACGTCTGATCATGCACTGATCACATGACTGATCATGCACTGATCACGTGGCTGATCATACTGATCACGTGTCTGATCATGCACTGATCACGTGGCTGATCATGCACTGATCACGTAACTGATCATGCACTGATCACGTGGCTATCATGCACTGATCACGTGGCTGATCATGCACTGATCACGTGGCTGATCACACACTGTCACGTGACTATCATGCACTGATCACGTGGCACTCATGCACTGATCACGTGGCTGATCATACACTGATCACGTAACTCATGCACACATCACGTGGCTATCATGCACTGCTCACGTGGCTGTCATGCAATGATCACGTAGCAACCATATACTGGTCACGTGACTGATCATGCACTGATCACGTAACTGATCATGCACTGATCACGTGACTGATCATGCACTGATCACGTGACTGATCATGCACTGATCACGTGGCTGATCACACTGATCACGTGACTGATCATGCACTGATCACGTGGCTATCATGCACTGATCACGTGGCTGATCATGCACTGATCACGTGGCTATCATGCACTGATCACGTGGCTGATCATGCACTATCACGTGACTGATCATGCACTGATCACGTGGCTATCATGCACTGATCACGTGGCTATCATGCACTGATCACGTGGCTGATCATGCAATGATCACGTAGCTACCATGTACTGGTCACGTGACTGATCATGCACTGATCACGTGACTGATCATGCACTGATCACGTGGCTGATCATGCACTGATCACGTGGCTGATCATGCACTGATCACGTGACTGATCATGCACTGATCACGTGACTGATCATGCACTGATCACGTGGCTGATCATGCACTGATCACGTGGCTGATCATGCACTGATCACGTGATGATCATGCACTGATCACGTGGATATCATGCACTGATCACGTGGCTGATCATACACTGATCACGTGTCTGATCATGCACTGATCACGTGGCTGATCATACACTGATCACGTAACTGATCATGCACTGATCACGTGGCTATCATGCACTGATCACGTGGCTGATCATGCACTGATCACGTGGCTGATCACACACCTGTCACGTGACATATCATGCACTGATCACGTGGCACTCATGCACTGATCACGTGGCTGATCATACTCTGCTCACGTAACTCATGCACACATCACGTGGCTATCATGCACTGCTCACGTGGCTGTCATGGAATGATCACGTAGCAACCATATACTGGTCACGTGACTGATCATGCACTGATCACGTAAATGATCATGCACTGTTCACGTGACTGATCATGCACTGATCACGTGACTGATCATGCACTGATCACGTGGCTATCATGCACTGCTCACGTGGCTGATCATGCAACGATCACGTAGCAACCATGTACTGGTCACGTGACTGATCATGCACTGATCACGTAATTGATCATGCACTGATCACGTGGCTGATCATGCACTGATCACGTGGCTGATCATGCACTGATCACGTGGCTGATCACACTGATCACGTGACTGATCATGCACTGATCACGTGGCTATCATGCACTGATCACGTGGCTATCATGCACTGATCACGTGGCTGATCATGCACTGATCACGTGCTATCATGCACTGATCACGTGACTGATCATGCACTGATCACGTGATTGATCATGCACTGATCACGTGGCTGATCATGCACTGATCACGTGGCTGATCATGCACTGATCACGTGACTGATCATGCACTGATCACGTGACTGATCATGCACTGATCACGTGGCTATCATGCACTGATCACGTGGCTGATCATGCACTGATCACGTGGCTGATCATGCACTGATCACGTGGCTGATCATGCACTGATCACGTGGCTGATCATGCACTGATCACGTGGCTGATCATGCACTGATCACGTGGCTGATCATGCACTGATCACGTGGCTGATCATGCACTGATCACGTGACTGATCATGCACTGATCACGTGTCTGATCATGCACTGATCACGTGGCTATCATGCACTGCTCACGTGGCTGATCATGCCATGATCACGCAGCTACCATGTACTGGTCACATGACTGATCATGCACTGATCACGTGACTGATCATGCAGTGATCACGTGGCTATCATGCACTACTCACGTGGCTGATCATGCAATGATCATGTAGCTACCATGTACAGGTCACGTGAATGATCATACACCCATCAGGTGACTGATCATGCACTGATCACGTGGCTATCATGCACTGATCACGAGACTGATCATGCACTGATCACGTCTATATCATGCACTGATCACATGACTGCCCATGCACTGATCACGTGGATGATCATACACTAATCTTGTGACAGATCATGCACTGATCACGTGGCTGATCATGCACTGATACCGTGACTTAGCATGGACTGATCACATGACTATCATGTAGTGATCACGTGACTTAATGGCGCTGATCATGTGACTGATCATGCGCTGTTCATGTTTGCTATCATACACTGATCATGTGCCTCTGGAGGCAATAAACAAAGAGCTGAGTAGGCACGAATCAAACAGTCAGCAGGCAATAATCATGGAACTCAGGTGTGAGGAATCATGCTGCTCAGCTGGCAATAATCAATCAGCTGAGCAGGCAGGAATTACGCAGCACAGCTGACAATTGTCAAGCAGATGACAGGCAGGAATCACGCAGCTCAGCAGGCCCAGATCACGTGACTGAGCATGCACTGTTCACGTGGCTGATCATACACTGATCACGTGATTGAACATGCACTGATCACTTGGATATCATGCACTGATCACGTGGCTGATCATACACTGATCACGTGTCTGACCATGCACTGATCACGTGGCTGATCATACACTGCTCACGTAACTGATCATGCACTGATCACGTGGCTATCATGCACTGATCACGTGGCTGAACATGCACTGTTCACGTGGCTGATCACACACCTGTCACGTGACATATCATGCACTGATCACGTGGCACTCATGCACTGATCACGTGGCTGATCATACTCTGCTCACGTAACTCATGCACACATCACGTGGCTATCATGCACTGCTCACGTGGCTCGTCATGGAATGATCACGTAGCAACCATATACTGGCAACGTGACTGATCATGCAAAGATCACGTAAATGATCATGCACTGTTCACGTGACTGATCATGTACTGATCACGTGACTGATCATGCACTGACCACGTGGCTATCATGTTCTGATCACGTGGCTGATCATGCAACGATCACGTAGCAACAATGTACTGGTCACGTGACTGATCATGCACTGATCACGTAATTGATCCTGCACTGATCACGTGGCTCATCATGCACTGATCACGTGGCTGATCACACATGTATCATGTGACTGATCATGCACTGATCACGTGGATATCATGCACTGATCACGTGGCTGATCACACACTGATCACATGACTGATCATGCACTGATCACGTGGCTGATCATGCACTGATCACGTGGCTATCATGCACTGATCACGTGGCTGATCAGGCAATGATCACGTAGCTACCATGTACTGGTCACGTGACTGATCATGCACTGATCACATAATTGATCATGCACTCATCATGTGGCTGATCATGCACTGATCACGTGGCTGAACATACACTGATCACATAACTGATCATGCACTGATCACGTGGCTATCATGCACTGATCACATGGCTGGACATACACTGATCACGTGCCTGGTCATGCACTGATCACGTGGTTGATCATGCACTGATCACGTGACTGATCATGCACTGATCTCGTGTCTGATCATGCACTGATCACGTGGCTATCATGCACTGCTCACGTGGCTGATCATGCCATGATCACGCAGCTACCATGTACTGGTCACATGACTGATCATGCACTGATCACGTGACTGATCATGCAGTGATCACGTGGCTATCATGCACTACTCACGTGGCTGATCATGCAATGATCATGTAGCTACCATGTACAGGTCACGTGAATGATCATACACCCATCAGGTGACTGATCATGCACTGATCACGTGGCTATCATGCACTGATCACGAGACTGATCATGCACTGTTCACGTCTATATCATGCACTGATCACATGACTGCCCGTGCACTGATCACGTGGATGATCATGCACTAATCTTGTGACAGATCATGCACTGATCACGTGGTTGATCATGCACTGATACCGTGACTGAGCATGGACTGATCACATGACTATCATGTAGTGATCACGTGACTTAATGGCGCTGATCATGTGACTGATCATGCGCTGATCATGTTTGCTATCACACACTGATCATGTGCCTCTGGAGGCAATAAACAAAGAGCTGAGTAGGCACGAATCAAACAGTCAGCAGTTAATAATCATGGAACTCAGGTGTGAGGAATCATGCTGCTCAGCTGGCAATAATCAAGCAGCTGAGCAGGCAGGAATTACGCAGCACAGCTGGCAATTGTCAAGCAGATGACAGGCAGGAATCGTGCAGCTCAGCTGGCAATTGTCAAGCAGATGAGCAGACAGGAATCACGCAGCTCAGCAGGCCCAGATCACGTGACTGAGCATGCACTGTTCACGTGGCTGATCATACACTGATCACGTGATGATCATGCACTGATCATTTGGATATCATGCACTGATCACGTGGCTGATCATACACTGTTCACGTGTCTGACCATGCACTGATCACGTGGCTGATCATACACTGCTCACGTAACTGATCATGCACTGATCACGTGGCTATCATGCACTGATCACGTGGCTGAACATGCACTGTTCACGTGGCTGATCACACACCTGTCACGTGACATATCATGCACTGATCACGTGGCACTCATGCACTGATCACGTGGCTTATCATACTCTGCTCACCTAACTCATGCACACATCACGTGGCTATCATGCACTGCTCACGTGGCTCGTCATGGAATGATCACGTAGCAACCATGTACTGGTCACGTGACTGATCATGCACTGATCACGTTAATGATCATGCACTGATCACGTGGCTGATCATGCATCTGATCATGTGGCTGAGCAGGCAATGTTCACGTAGCTACCATGTACTGGTCACGTGACTGATCATGCACTGATCACGTAATTGATCATGCACTGATCATGTGGCTGATCATGCACTGATCACGTGGCTGATCATACACTGATCACGTAACTGATCATGCACTGATCACGTGACTGATCATGCACTGATCACGTGGCTATCATGCACTGATCACGTGGCTGATCATACACTGATCACGTGGCTGGTCATGCACTGATCACGTGGCTGATCATGCACTGATCACGTGACTGATCATGCACTGATCACGTGACTGATCATGCACTGATCACGTGGCTATCATGCACTGCTCACGTGGCTGATCATGCCATGATCACGCAGCTACCATGTACTGGTCACATGACTGATCATGCACTGATCACGTGACTGATCATGCAGTGATCACGTGGCTATCATGAACTACTCACGTGGCTGATCATGCAATGATCATGTAGCTACCATGTACAGGTCACGTGAATGATCATACACCCATCAGGTGACTGATCATGCACTGATCACGTGGCTATCATGCACTGATCACGAGACTGATCATGCACTGTTCACGCCTATATCATGCACTGATCACATGACTGCCCATGCACTGATCACTTGAATGATCATACACTAATCTTGTGACAGATCATGCACTGATCACGTGGCTGATCATGCACTGATACCGTGACTGAGCATGGACTGATCACATGACTATCATGTAGTGATCATGTGACTTAATGGCGCTGATCATGTGATTGATCATGCGCTGATCATGTTTGCTATCATACACTGATCATGTGCCTCTGGAGGCAATAAACAAAGAGCTGAGTAGGCGCGAATCAAACAGTCAGCAGGCAATAATCATGGAACTCAGGTGTGAGGAATCATGCTGCTCAGCTGGCAATAATCAAGCAGCTGAGCAGGCAGGAATTACGCAGCACAGCTGGCAATTGTCAAGCAGATGACAGGCAGGAATCGTGCAGCTCAGCTGGCAATTGTCAAGCAGATGAGCAGACAGAATCACGCAGCTCAGCAGGCCCAGATCACATGACTGAGCATGCACTGTTCACGTGGCTGATCATACACTGATCACGTGATGATCATGCACTGATCACTTGGATATCATGCACTGATCACGTGGCTGATCATACACTGTTCACGTGTCTGATCATGCACTGATCACGTGGCTGATCATACACTGCTCACGTGACTGATCATGCACTGATCACGTGGCTATCATGCACTGATGACGTGGCTGAACATGCACTGTTCACGTGGCTGATCACACACCTGTCACGTGGCATATCATGCACTGATCACGTGGCACTCATGCACTGATCACGTGGCTGATCATACACTTCTCACGTAACTCATGCACACATCACGTGGCTATCATGCACTGTCTACGTGGATATCATGCACTGATCACGTAGCAACCATGCACTGATCACGTGATTGATCATGCACTGATCACGTAAATGATCATGCACTGATCACGTGACTGATCATGTTCTGATCACGTGACTGATCATGCACTGATCACGTGGCTATCATGTTCTGCTCACGTGGCTGATCATGCAACGATCACGTAGCAACCATGTATTGGTCACGTGACTGATCATGCACTGATCACGTAATTGATCCTGCACTGATCACGTGGCTCATCATGCACTGATCACGTGGCTGATCACACATGTATCACGTGACTGATCATGCACTGATCACGTGGCTGATCATGCACTGATCATGTGACTGATCATGCACTGATCACGTGGATATCATGCACTGATCACGTGGCTGATCACACACGTATCACGTGACTGATCATGCACTGATCACGTGGCTATCATGCACTTATCACGTGGCTGATCATGCACTGATCACGTGGCTATCATGCACTGCTCACGTGGCTGATCATGCAATGATCACGCAGCTATCATGTACTGATCACATGACTGATCATGCACCGATCACGTGACTGATCATGCACTGATCACGAGACTGATCATGCACTGTTCACGTCTATCATGCACTGATCACATGACTGCTCGTGCACTGATCACTTGGATGATCATACACTAATCTCGTGACAGATCATGCACTGATCATGTGGCTGATCATGCACTGATACCGTGACTGAGCATGGACTGATCACATGACTATCATGTAGTGATCACGTGACTTAATGCGCTGATCATGTGACTGATCATGCGCTGATCATGTTTGCTATCACACACTGATCATGTGCCTCTGGAGGCAACAAACAAAGAGCTGAGTAGGCACGAATCAAACAGTCAGCAGTCAATAATCATGGAACACAGGTGTGAGGAATCATGCTGCTCAGCTGGCAATAATCAAGCAGCTGAGCAGGCAGGATTACGCAGCTCAGCTGGCAATTGTCAAGCAGATGAGCAGACAGTAATCACGCAGCTCAGCAGGCCCAGATCACGTGACTGAGCATGCACTGTTCACGTGGCTGATCATACACTGATCACGTGATGATCAAGCACTGATCACTTGGATATCATTCACTGATCACGTGGCTGATCATACACTGTTCACGTGTCTGACCATGCACTGATCACGTGGCTGATCATACACTGCTCACGTAACTGATGATGCACTGATCACGTGGCTATCATGCACTGATCACGTGGCTGAACATGCACTGTTCACGTGGCTGATCACACACCTGTCACATGACATATCATGCACTGATCACGTGGCACTCATGCACTGATCACGTGGCTGATCATACTCTGCTCACGAACTCATGCACACATCACGTGGCTATCATGAACTGCTAACGTGGCTCATCATGGAATGATCACGTAGCAACCATATATTGGTAACGTGACTGATCATGCAAAGATCACGTAAATGATCATGCACTGTTCACGTGACTGATCATGTACTGATCACGTGACTGATCATGCACTGACCACGTGGCTATCATGCTCTGCTCACGTGGCTGATCATGCAACGATCACGTAGCAACCATGCACTGATCACGTTGATCCTGCACTGATCACGTGGCTCATCATGCACTGATCACATGGCTGATCACACATGTATCACGTGACTGATCATGCACTGATCACGTGGCTCTCATGCACTTATCACGTGGCTGTCATGCACTGATCACGTGGATATCATGCACTGATCAGGTGGCTAATCACACACGTATCACATGACTGATCATGCACTGATCACGTGGCTACAATGCACTGATCACGTGGCTATCATGCACTGATCATGTGGCTGATCAAGCAATGATCACGTAGCTACCATGTACTGTCACGTGACTGTTCATGCACTGATCACGTTGATCATGCACTGATCACGTGGCTGATCATGCACTGATCACGTGGCTGATCATACACTGATCACATAATTGATCATGCACTGATCACGTGGCTATCATGCACTGATCATGTGGCTGATCACACACTGATCACGTGACTGGTCATGCACTGATCACGTGGCTGATCATGCACTGATCACGTGACTGATCATGCACTGATCACGTGACTGATCATCCACTGATCACGTGGCTATCATGCACTGCTCACGCGGCTGATCATGCAATGATCACGTAGCAACCATATACTGGTAACGTGACTGATCATGCAACGATCACGTAACTGATCATGCACTGATCACGTGACTGATCATGCACTGATCACGTGACTGATCATGCACTGACCACGTGGCTATCATGCTCTGCTCACGTGGCTGATCATGCACCGATCACGTAGCAATCATGTACTGTTCACGTGATTGATCATGCACTGATCACGTAATTGATCCTGCACTGATCACGTGGCTCATCATGCACTGATCACGTGGCTATCATGCAATGATCACGTGGCTGATCACACACTGATCACGTGGCTGATCATGCACTGATCACGTTATTGATCATGCACTGATCACGTGTCTGATCATGCACTGATCACGTGGCTATCATGCACTGCTCACGTGGCTGATCATGCCATGATCACGTGACTACCATATACTGGTCACATGACTGATCATGCACTGATCACGTGACTGATCATGCACTGATCACGTGGCTATCATGAACTGCTCACGTGGCTGATCATGCAATGATCATGTAGCTACCATGTACTGGTCACGTGAATGAACATACACCCATCAGGTGACTGATCATGCACTGATCACTTGGCTATCATGCACTGATCACGAGACTGATCATGCACTGTTCACGTCTGATCATGCACTGATCACATGACTGATCATGCACTGATCACGTGGCTGATCATGCACTGATCACGTGCTGATCATGCACTGATCACGTGGCTGATCATGCACTGCTCACGCAGCTGATCATGCACTGATCACGTGGCTATCATGAACTGATCACGTGGCTGATCATGCACTGATCACGTGGCTGATCATGCACTGATCACGTGACATATCATGCACTGATCACGTGGTACTCATGCACTGATCACGTGGCTGATCATACTCTGCTCACGTAACTCATGCACACATCACGTGGCTATCATGCACTGCTCACGTGGCTGATCATGCAATGATCACGTAACCATATACTGGTCACGTGACTGATCATGCACTGATCACGTGAATGATCATGCACTGTTCACGTGACTGATCATGTACTGATCACGTGACTGATCATTCACTGATCACGTGGCTGATCATGCACATGATCACGTGACTGATCATGCACTGATCACGTGGCTGATCATGCACTGATCACGTGGCTGATCATGCACTGATCACGTGGATATCATGCACTGATCACGTGGCTGATCATGCACTGATCACATGACTGATCATGCACTGATCACGTGGCTATCATGCACTGATCACGTGGCTGATCATGAACAGATCATGTGGCTGAGCATGCAATGATCACGTGCTACCATATACTGATCACGTGACTGATCATGCACAGATCACGTGGCTGATCATGCACTGATCATGTGGCTGATCATGCACTGATCACGTGGCTGATCATGCACTGATCACATAACTGATCATGCACTGATCACGTGACTTATCATGCACTGATCACGTGGCTGATCATGCACTGATCACTTGGCTGTACATACACTGATTACGTGATGATCATGCACTGATCACTTGGATATAATGCACTGATCACGTGGCTGATCATACACTCTTCACGTGTCTGACCATGCACTGATCACGTGGCTGATCATACACTGCTCACGTGACTGATCATGCACTGATCACGTGGCTATCATGCACTGATCACGTGGCTGAACATGCACTGTTCACGTGGCTGATCACACACTGTCACGTGACATATCATGCACTGATCACGTGGCACTCATGCACTGATCACGTGGCTGATCATACTCTGCTCACGTCATGCACACATCACGTGGCTATCATGCACTGCTCACGTGGCTGTCATGGAATGATCACGTAGCAACCATATAATGGTAACGTGACTGATCATGCAAAGATCACGTAAATGATCATGCACTGTTCACGTGACTGATCATGTACTGATCACGTGACTGATCATGCACTGAACACGTGGCTATCATGCACTGATCACGTGGCTGATCATGCACTGATCACGTGCTGATCATGCACTGATCACGTGACTGATCATGCACTGATCACGTAACTGATCATGCACTGATCACGTGGCTATCATGCACTGACTACGTGGCTGATCATGCACTGATCACGTGGCTGATCACACACTATCACGTGACTGATCATGCACTGATCACGTGGCTATCATGCACTGATCACGTGGCTGATCATGCAATGATCACGTGGCTCATGTACTGGTCACGTGACTGATCATGCACTGATCACGTGACTGATCATGCACTGATCATGTGGCTGATCATGCACTGATCACGTGGCTGATCATACACTGATCACATAACTGATCATGCACTGATAACGTGACTGATCATGCACTGATCACGTGGCTATCATGCACTGATCACTTGGCTGATCATACACTGATCACGTGCCTGGTCATGCACTGATCACGTGGCTGATCATGCACTGCTCACGTGGCTGATCATGCACTGATCACGTGGCTGATCATGCACTGATCACGTGACTGATCATGCACTGATCACGTGGCTATCATGCACTGATCACGTGGCTGATATACACTGATCACGTGACTGATCATGCAGTGATCACGTGGTTGATCATGCACTGATCACGTGACTGATCATGCACTGATCACGTGTCTGATCATGCACTGATCACGTGGCTATCATGCACTGCTCACGTGGCTGATCATGCCATGATCACGCAGCTACCATGTACTGGTCACATGACTGATCATGCACTGATCACGTGACTGATCATGCATTGATCACGTGGCTATCATGAACTACTCACGTGGCTGATCATGCAATGATCATGTAGCTACCATGTACAGGTCACGTGAATGATCATACACCCATCAGGTGACTGATCATGCACTGATCACGTGGCTATCATGCACTGATCACGAGACTGATCATGCACTGTTCACGTCTATATCATGCACTGATCACATGACTGCCCATGCACTGATCAATTGGATTATCATACACTAATCTTGTGACAGATCATGCACTGATCACGTGGCTGATCATGCACTGATACCGTGACTGAGCATGGACTGATCACATGACTATCATGTAGTGATCACGTGACTTAATGGCGCCAATCATGTGACTGATCATGCGCTGATCATGTTTGCTATCATACACTGATCATGTGCCTCTGGAGGCAATAAACAAAGAGCTGAGTAGGCACGAATCAAACAGTCAGCAGGCAATAATCATGGAACTCAGGTGTGAGGAATCATGCTGCTCATTTGGCAATAATCAAGCAGCTGAGCAGGCAGGAATTACGCAGCACAGCTGGCAATTGTCAAGCAGATGACAGGCAGGAATTACGCAGCTCAGCAGGCCCAGATCACGTGACTGAGCATGCACTGTTCACGTGGCTGATCATACACTGATCACGTGATTGATCATGCACTGATCACTTGGATATCATGCACTGATCACGTGGCTGATCATACACTGTTCACGTGTCTGACCATGCACTGATCACGTGGCTGATCATACACTGCTCACGTAAATGATCATGCACTGATCACGTGGCTATCATGCACTGATCACGTGGCTGAACATGCACTGTTCACGTGGCTGATCACACACCTGTCACGTGACATATCATGCACTGATCACGTGGCACTCATGCACTGATCACGTGGCTGATCATACTCTGCTCACGTAACTCATGCACACATCACGTGGCTATCATGCACTGCTCACGTGGCTCGTCATGGAATGATCACGTAGCAACCATATACTGGCACGTGACTGATCATGCAAAGATCACGTAAATGATCATGCACTGTTCACGTGACTGATCATGTACTGATCACGTGACTGATCATGCACTGATCACGTGGCTATCATGCTCTGCTCACGTGGCTGATCATGCAACGATCACGTAGCAACCATGTACTGGTCACGTGACTGATCATGCACTGATCACGTAATTGATCATGCACTGATCACGTGGCTCATCATGCACTGATCACGTGGCTGATCACACATGTATCACGTGACTGATCATGCACTGATCACGTGGCTATCATGCACTGATCACGTGGCTGATCACACACTATCACATGACTGATCATGCACTGATCACGTGGCTGATCATGCACTGATCACGTGGCTATCATGCACTGATCACGTGGCTGATCATGCAATGATCACGTGGCTACCATGTACTGGTCACGTGACTGATCATGCACTGATCACGTAATTGATCATGCACTGATCACGTGGCTGATCATGCACTGATCACGTGGCTGATCATACACTGATCACATAACTGATCATGCACTGATCACGTGACTGATCATGCACTGATCACGTGGCTATCATGCACTGATCACTTGGCTGACATACACTGATCACGTGCCTGGTCATGCACTGATCACGTGGCTGATCATGCACTGATCACGTGACTGATCATGCACTGATCACGTGTCTGATCATGCACTGATCACGTGGCTATCATGCACTGCTCACGTGGCTGATCATGCATGATCACGCAGCTACCATGTACTGGTCACATGACTGATCATGCACTGATCACGTGACTGATCATGCACTGATCACGTGGCTATCATGCACTACTCACGTGGCTGATCATGCAATGATCATGTAGCTACCATGTACAGGTCACGTGAATGATCATACACCCATCAGGTGACTGATCATGCACTGATCACGTGGCTATCATGCACTGATCACGAGACTGATCATGCACTGATCACGTCTATATCATGCACTGATCACATGACTGCCCATGCACTGATCACGTGGATGATCATGCACTAATCTTGTGACAGATCATGCACTGATCACGTGGCTGATCATGCACTGATACCGTGACTGAGCATGGACTGATCACATGACTATCATGTAGTGATCACGTGACTTAATGGCGCTGATCATGTGACTGATCATGCGCTGATCATGTTTGCTATCATACACTGATCATGTGCCTCTGGAGGCAATAAACAAAGAGCTGAGTAGGCACGAATCAAACAGTCAGCAGGCAATAATCATGGAACTCAGGTGTGAGGAATCATGCTGCTCAGCTGGCAATAATCAAGCAGCTGAGCAGGCAGGAATTACGCAGCACAGCTGGCAATTGTCAAGCAGATGACAGGCAGGAATCGTGCAGCTCAGCTGGCAATTGTCAAGCAGATGAGCAGACAGTAATCACGCAGCTCAGCAGGCCCAGATCACGTGACTGAGCATGCACTGTTCACGTGGCTGATCATACACTGATCACGTGATGATCATGCACTGATCACTTGGATATCATGCACTGATCACGTGGCTGATCATACACTGTTCACGTGTCTGACCATGCACTGATCACGTGGCTGATCATACACTGCTCACGTAACTGATCATGCACTGATCACGTGGCTATCATGCACTGATCACGTGGCTGAACATGCACTGTTCACGTGGCTGATCACACACCTGTCACGTGACATATCATGCACTGATCACGTGGCACTCATGCACTGATCACGTGGCTGATCATACTCTGCTCACGTAACTCATGCACACATCACGTGGCTATCATGCACTGCTCACGTGGCTCGTCATGGAATGATCACGTAGCAACCATATACTGGTCACGTGACTGATCATGCAAAGATCACGTAAATGATCATGCACTGTTCACGTGACTGATCATGTACTGATCACGTGACTGATCATGCACTGATCACGTGGCTATCATGCTCTGCTCACGTGGCTGATCATGCAACGATCACGTAGCAACCATGTACTGGTCACGTGACTGATCATGCACTGATCACGTAATTGATCCTGCACTGATCACGTGGCTCATCATGCACTGATCACGTGGCTGATCACACATGTATCACGTGACTGATCATGCACTGATCACGTGGCTCTCATGCACTGATCACGTGGCTGTCATGCACTGATCACGTGGATATCATGCACTGATCACGTGGCTGATCACACGTATCACATGACTGATCATGCACTGATCACGTGGCTATCATGCACTGATCACGTGGCTATCATGCACTGATCACGTGGCTGATCATGCACTGATCACGTGGCTACCATGTACTGATCACGTGACTGATCATGCACTGATCACGTAACTGATCATGCACTGATCACGTGGCTGATCATGCACTGATCACGTGGCTGATCATGCACTGATCACGTGACTGATCATGCACTGATCACGTGACTGATCATGCACTGATCACGTGGCTGATCATGCACTGATCACGTGGCTATCATGCACTGATCACGTGGCTGATCATGCATGATCACGCAGCTACCATGTACTGGTCACATGACTGATCATGCACTGATCACGTGACTGATCATGCACTGATCACGTGGCTATCATGCACTACTCACGTGGCTGATCATGCAATGATCATGTAGCTACCATGTACAGGTCACGTGAATGATCATACACCCATCAGGTGACTGATCATGCACTGATCACGTGGCTATCATGCACTGATCACGAGACTGATCATGCACTGATCACGTCTATATCATGCACTGATCACATGACTGCCCATGCACTGATCACGTGGATGATCATGCACTAATCTTGTGACAGATCATGCACTGATCACGTGGCTGATCATGCACTGATACCGTGACTGAGCATGGACTGATCACATGACTATCATGTAGTGATCACGTGACTTAATGGCGCTGATCATGTGACTGATCATGCGCTGATCATGTTTGCTATCATACACTGATCATGTGCCTCTGGAGGCAATAAACAAAGAGCTGAGTAGGCACGAATCAAACAGTCAGCAGGCAATAATCATGGAACTCAGGTGTGAGGAATCATGCTGCTCATCTGGCAATAATCAAGCAGCTGAGCAGGCAGGAATTACGCAGCACAGCTGGCAATTGTCAAGCAGATGACAGGCAGGAATCGTGCAGCTCAGCTGGCAATTGTCAAGCAGATGAGCAGACAGTAATCACGCAGCTCAGCAGGCCCTGATCACGTGACTGAGCATGCACTGTTCACGTGGCTGATCATACACTGATCACGTGATGATCATGCACTGATCACGTGGATATCATGCACTGATCACGTGGCTGATCATACACTGCTCACGTAACTGATCATGCACTGATCACGTGGCTATCATGCACTGATCACGTGGCTGATCATGCACTGATCACGTGGCTGATCACACACTGTCACGTGACATATCATGCACTGATCACGTGGCACTCATGCACTGATCACGTGGCTGATCATACACTGATCACGTAACTCATGCACACATCACGTGGCTATCATGCACTGCTCACGTGGCTGTCATGGAATGATCACGTAGCATCCATATACTGGTCACGTGACTGATCATGCACTGATCACGTAAATGATCATGCACTGATCACGTGACTGATCATGCACTGATCACGTGACTGATCATGCACTGATCACGTGGCTATCATGCACTGATCACGTGGCTGATCATGCACTGATCACGTAGCAACCATGTACTGGTCACGTGACTGATCATGCACTGATCACGTAATTGATCATGCACTGATCACGTGGCTGATCACATGATCACGTGACTGATCATGCACTGATCACGTGACTGATCATGCACTGATCACGTGGCTATCATGCACTACTCACGTGGCTGATCATGCAATGATCATGTAGCTACCATGTACAGGTCACGTGAATGATCATACACCCATCAGGTGACTGATCATGCACTGATCACGTGGCTATCATGCACTGATCACGAGACTGATCATGCACTGATCACGTCTATATCATGCACTGATCACATGACTGCCCATGCACTGATCACGTGGATGATCATGCACTAATCATGTGACAGATCATGCACTGATCACGTGGCTGATCATGCACTGATACCGTGACTGAGCATGGACTGATCACATGACTATCATGTAGTGATCACGTGACTTAATGGCGCTGATCATGTGACTGATCATGCGCTGATCATGTTTGCTATCATACACTGATCATGTGCCTCTGGAGGCAATAAACAAAGAGCTGAGTAGGCACGAATCAAACAGTCAGCAGGCAATAATCATGGAACTCAGGTGTGAGGAATCATGCTGCTCAGCTGGCAATAATCAAGCAGCTGAGCAGGCAGGAATTACGCAGCACAGCTGGCAATTGTCAAGCAGATGACAGGCAGGAATCGTGCAGCTCAGCTGGCAATTGTCAAGCAGATGAGCAGACAGTAATCACGCAGCTCAGCAGGCCCTGATCACGTGGCTGATCATGCACGTATCACGTGACTGATCATGCACTGATCACGTGGCTATCATGCACTGATCACGTGGCTGATCATGCACTGTTCACGTGCTGACCATGCACTGATCACGTGGCTGATCATGCACTGATCACGTAACTGATCATGCACTGATCACGTGGCTGATCATGCACTGATCACGTGGCTGATCATGCACTGATCACGTGGCTGATCATACACTGATCACGTGACTGATCATGCACTGATCACGTGGCTATCATGCACTGATCACTTGGCTGGTCATACACTGATCACGTGCCTGGTCATGCACTGATCACGTGGCTGATCATGCACTGATCACGTGTCTGATCATGCACTGATCACGTGCTGATCATGCACTGATCACGTGGCTGATCATGCATGATCACGCAGCTACCATGTACTGGTCACATGACTGATCATGCACTGATCACGTGACTGATCATGCACTGATCACGTGGCTATCATGCACTACTCACGTGGCTGATCATGCAATGATCATGTAGCTACCATGTACAGGTCACGTGAATGATCATACACCCATCAGGTGACTGATCATGCACTGATCACGTGGCTATCATGCACTGATCACGAGACTGATCATGCACTGTTCACGTCTATATCATGCACTGATCACATGACTGCCCGTGCACTGATCACGTGGATGATCATACACTAATCTTGTGACAGATCATGCACTGATCACGTGGCTGATCATGCACTGATACCGTGACTGAGCATGGACTGATCACATGACTATCATGTAGTGATCACGTGACTTAATGGCGCTGATCATGTGACTGATCATGCGCTGATCATGTTTGCTATCATACACTGATCATGTGCCTCTGGAGGCAATAAACAAAGAGCTGAGTAGGCACGAATCAAACAGTCAGCAGGCAATAATCATGGAACTCAGGTGTGAGGAATCATGCTGCTCAGCTGGCAATAATCAAGCAGCTGAGCAGGCAGGAATTACGCAGCACAGCTGGCAATTGTCAAGCAGATGACAGGCAGGAATCGTGCAGCTCAGCTGGCAATTGTCAAGCAGATGAGCAGACAGGAATCACGCAGCTCAGCAGGCCCAGATCACGTGACTGAGCATGCACTGTTCACGTGGCTGATCATACACTGATCACGTGATGATCATGCACTGATCACTTGGATATCATGCACTGATCACGTGGCTGATCATACACTGTTCACGTGTCTGACCATGCACTGATCACGTGGCTGATCATACACTGCTCACGTAACTGATCATGCACTGATCACGTGGCTATCATGCACTGATCACGTGGCTGAACATGCACTGTTCACGTGGCTGATCACACACCTGTCACGTGACATATCATGCACTGATCACGTGGCACTCATGCACTGATCACGTGGCTGATCATACTCTGCTCACGTAACTCATGCACACATCACGTGGCTATCATGCACTGCTCACGTGGCTCGTCATGGAATGATCACGTAGCAACCATATACTGGTAACGTGACTGATCATGCAAGATCACGTAAATGATCATGCACTGTTCACGTGACTGATCATGTACTGATCACGTGACTGATCATGCACTGATCACGTGGCTATCATGCTCTGCTCACGTGGCTGATCATGCAACGATCACGTAGCAACCATGTACTGGTCACGTGACTGATCATGCACTGATCACGTAATTGATCCTGCACTGATAACGTGGCGCATCATGCACTGATCACGTGGCTGTTCACACATGTATCACGTGACTGATCATGCACTGATCACGTGGCTCTCATGCACTGATCACGTGACTGTCATGCACTGATCACGTGGATATCATGCACTGATCACGTGGCTGATCATGCACTGTTCACGTCTGTATCATGCACTGATCACATGACTGCCCGTGCACTGATCCGTGGCTGATCATACACTGTTCACGTGTCTGACCATGCACTGATCACGTGGTTGATCATACACTGCTCACGTAACTGATCATGCACTGATCACGTGGCTATCATGCACTGATCACGTGGCTGAACATGCAATGTTCACGTGGCTGATCACACACCTGTCACGTGACATATCATGCACTGATCACGTGGCACTCATGCACTGATCACGTGGCTGATCATACTCTGCTCACTTAACTCATGCACACATCACATGGCTATCATGCACTGCTCACGTGGCTCGTCATGGAATGATCACGTAGCAACCATATACAGGTAACGTGACTGATCATGCAAAGATCACGTAAATGATCATGCACTGTTCACGTGACTGATCATGTATTGATCACGTGACTGATCATTCACTGATCACGTGGCTGATCACACATGTATCACGTGACTGATCATGCACTGATCACGTGGCTCTCATGCACTGATCACGTGGCTGTCATGCACTGATCACGTGGATATCATGCACTGATCACGTGGCTGATCACACACATATCACATGACTGATCATGCACTGATCACGTGGCTCTCATGCACTGATCACGTGGCTATCATGAACAGATCATGTGGCTGAGCAGGCAATGATCACTTAGCTACCATGTATTGGTCACGTGACTGATCATGCACAGATCACGTAAATGATCATGCACTGATCATGTGGCTGATCATGCACTGATCACGTGGCTGATCATACACTGATCACATAACTGATCATGCACTGATCACGTGACTTATCATGCACTGATCACGTGGCTATCATGCACTGATCACTTGGCTGTACATACACTGATTACGTGATGATCATGCACTGATCACTTGGATATAATGCACTGATCACGTGGCTGATCATACACTCTTCACGTGTCTGACCATGCACTGATCACGTGGCTGATCATACACTGCTCACGTAACTGATCATGCACTGATCACGTGGCTATCATGCACTGATCACGTGGCTGAACATGCACTGTTCACGTGGCTGATCACACACCTGTCACGTGACATATCATGCACTGATCACGTGGCACTCATGCACTGATCACGTGGCTGATCATACTCTGCTCACGTAACTCATGCACACATCACGTGGCTATCATGCACTGCTCACGTGGCTCGTCATGGAATGATCACGTAGCAACCATATAATGGTAACGTGACTGATCATGCAAAGATCACGTAAATGATCATGCACTGTTCACGTGACTGATCATGTACTGATCACGTGACTGATCATGCACAGACCACGTGGCTATCATGCTCTGCTCACGTGGCTGATCATGCAACGATCACGTAGCAACCATGTACTGGTCACGTGACTGATCATGCACTGATCACGTAATTGATCCTGCACTGATCAGTGGCTGTCATGCACTGCTCACGTGAATATCATGCACTGATCACGTGGCTGATCACACACGTATCACATGACTGATCATGCACTGATCACGTGGCTATCATGCACTGATCACGTGGCTATCATACATTGATCATGTGGCTGAGCAGGCAATGATCACGTAGCTACCATGTACTGGTCACGTGACTGATCATGCACTGATCACGTAATTGATAATGCACTGATCATGTGGCTGATCATGCACTGATCACGTGGCTGATCATACACTGATCACATAACTGATCATGCACTGATCACGTGACTGATCATGCACTGATCACGTGGCTATCATGCACTGATCACTTGGCTGGACATACACTGATCACGTGCCTGGTCATGCACTGATCACGTGGCTATCATGCACTGCTCACGTGGCTGATCATGCCATGATCACGCAGCTACCATGTACTGGTCACATGACTGATCATGCACTGATCACGTGACTGATCATGCAGTGATCACGTGGCTATCATGAACTACTCACGTGGCTGATCATGCAATGATCATGTAGCTACCATGTACAGGTCACGTGAATGATCATACACCCATCAGGTGACTGATCATGCACTGATCACGTGGCTATCATGCACTGATCACGAGACTGATCATGCACTGTTCACGTCTATATCATGCACTGATCACATGACTGCCCGTGCACTGATCACTTGGATTATCATACACTAATCTTGTGACAGATCATGCACTGATCACGTGGCTGATCATGCACTGATACCGTGACTGAGCATGGACTGATCACATGACTATCATGTAGTGATCACGTGACTTAATGGCGCCAATCATGTGACTGATCATGCGCTGATCATGTTTGCTATCATACACTGATCATGTGCCTCTGGAGGCAATAAACAAAGAGCTGAGTAGGCACGAATCAAACAGTCAGCAGGCAATAATCATGGAACTCAGGTGTGAGTAATCATGCTGCTCATCTGGCAATAATCAAGCAGCTGAGCAGGCAGGAATTACGCAGCACAGCTGGCAATTGTCAAGCAGATGACAGGCAGGAATTACGCAGCTCAGCAGGCCCAGATCACGTGACTGAGCATGCACTGTTCACGTGGCTGATCATACACTGATCACGTGATTGATCATGCACTGATCACTTGGATATCATGCACTGATCACGTGGCTGATCATACACTGTTCACGTGTCTGACCATGCACTGATCACGTGGCTGATCATACACTGCTCACGTAACTGATCATGCACTGATCACGTGGCTATCATGCACTGATCACGTGGCTGAACATGCACTGTTCACGTGGCTGATCACACACCTGTCACGTGACATATCATGCACTGATCACGTGGCACTCATGCACTGATCACGTGGCTGATCATACTCTTCTCACGTAACTCATGCACACATCACGTGGCTATCATGCACTGCTCACGTGGCTCGTCATGGAATGATCACGTAGCAACCATATACTGGCAACGTGACTGATCATGCAAAGATCACGTAAATGATCATGCACTGTTCACGTGACTGATCATGTACTGATCACGTGACTGATCATGCACTGACCACGTGGCTATCATGTTCTGATCACGTGGCTGATCATGCAACGATCACGTAGCAACCATGTACGGGTCACGTAACTGATCATGCACTGATCACGTAATTGATCCTGCACTGATCACGTGGCTCATCATGCACTGATCACGTGGCTGATCACACATGTATCATGTGACTGTCATGCACTGATCACGTGGATATCATGCACTGATCACGTGGCTGATCACACACGTATCACATGACTGATCATGCACTGATCACGTGGCTATCATGCACTGATCACGTGGCTATCATGCACTGATCACGTGGCTGATCAGGCAATGATCACGTAGCTACCATGTACTGGTCACGTGACTGATCATGCACTGATCACGTAATTGATCATGCACTCATCATGTGGCTGATCATGCACTGATCACGTGGCTGAACATACACTGATCACATAACTGATCATGCACTGATCACGTGGCTATCATGCGCTGATCACTTGGCTGGACATACACTGATCACGTGCCTGGTCATGCACTGATCACGTGACTGATCATGCACTGATCTCGTGTCTGATCATGCACTGATCACGTGGCTATCATGCACTGCTCACGTGGCTGATCATGCCATGATCACGCAGCTACCATGTACTGGTCACATGACTGATCATGCACTGATCACGTGACTGATCATGCAGAGATCACGTGGCTATCATGCACTACTCACGTGGCTGATCATGCAATGATCATGTAGCTACCATGTATAGGTCACGTGAATGATCATACACCCATTCAGGTGACTGATCATGCACTGATCACGTGGCTATCATGCACTGATCACGAGACTGATCATGCACTGTTCACGTCTATATCATGCACTGATCACATGACTGCCCGTGCACTGATCACGTGGATGATCATGCACTAATCTTGTGACAGATCATGCACTGATCACGTGGCTGATCATGCACTGATACCGTGACTGAGCATGAACTGATCACATGACTATCATGTAGTGATCACGTGACTTAATGGCGCTGATCATGTGACTGATCATGCGCTGATCATGTTTGCTATCACACACTGATCATGTGCCTCTGGAGGCAATAAACAAAGAGCTGAGTAGGCACGAATCAAACAGTCAGCAGGCAATAATCATGGAACTCAGCTGTGAGGAATCATGCTGCTCAGCTGGCAATAATCAAGCAGCTGAGCAGGCAGGAATTACGCAGCACAGCTGGCAATTGTCAAGCAGATGACAGGCAGGAATCGTGCAGCTCAGCTGGCAATTGTCAAGCAGATGAGCAGACAGGAATCACGCAGCTCAGCAGGCCCAGATCACGTGACTGAGCATGCACTGTTCACGTGGCTGATCATACACTGATCACGTGATGATCATGCACTGATCACTTGGATATCATGCACTGATCACGTGGCTGATCATACACTGTTCACGTGTCTGACCATGCACTGATCACGTGGCTGAGCATACACTGCTCACGTAACTGATCATGCACTGATCACGTGGCTATCATGCACTGATCACGTGGCTGAACATGCACTGTTCACGTGGCTGATCACACACCTGTCACGTGACATATCATGCACTGATCACGTGGCACTCATGCACTGATCACGTGGCTTTTCATACTCTGCTCACGTAACTCATGCACACATCACGTGGCTATCATGCACTGCTCACGTGGCTCGTCATGGAATGATCACGTAGCAACCATATACTGGTAACGTGACTGATCATGCAAAGATCACGTACATGATCATGCACTGTTCACGTGACTGATCATGTACTTATCACGTGACTGATCATGCACTGACCACGTGGCTATCATGCTCTGCTCACGTGGCTGATCATGCAACGTTCACGTAGCAACCATGTACTGGTCACGTGACTGATCATGCACTGATCACGTAATTGATCCTGCACTGATCACGTGGCTCATCATGCACTGATCACGTGGCTGATCACACATGTATCACGTGACTGATCATGCACTGTTCACGTGGCTCTCATGCACTGATCACGTGGCTGTCATGCACTGATCACGTGGATATCATGCACTGATCACGTGGCTGATCACACACGTATCACATGACTGATCATGCACTGATCACGTGGCTATCATGCACTGATCACGTGCCTATCATACACTGATCATGTGGCTGAGCAGGCAATGATCACGTAGCTACCATGTACTGGTCACGTGACTGATCATGCACTGATAACGTAATTGATCATGCACTGATCATGTGGCTGATCATGCACTGATCACTTGGCTGGACATACACTGATCACGTGCCTGGTCATGCACTGATCACTTGGCTGATCATGCACTGATCACGTGACTATCATGCACTTATCTCGTGTCTGATCATGCACTGATCACGTGGCTATCATGCACTGCTCACGTGGCTGATCATGCCATGATCACGCAGCTACCATGTACTGGTCACATGACTGATCATTCACTGATCACGTGACTGATCATGCAGTGATCACGTGGCTATCATGCACTACTCACGTGGCTGATCATGCAATGATCATATAGCTACCATGTACAGGTCACGTGAATGATCATACACCCATCAGTGACTGATCATGCACTGATCACGTGGCTCTCATGCACTGATCACGTGACTGTCATGCACTGATCACGTGGATATCATGCACTGATCACGTGGCTGATCAACACGTATCACATGACTGATCATGCACTGATCACATGACTGATCATGCACTGATCACGTGGCTATCATGCACTGATCACGTGACTGTCATGCACTGATCACGTGGATATCATGCACTGATCACGTGGCTGATCAACACGTATCACATGACTGATCATGCACTGATCACGTGGCTATCATGCACTGATCACGTGGCTATCATGCACTGATCACGTGGCTGAACATGCACTGTTCACGTGGCTGATCACACACCTGTCACGTGACATATCATGCACTGATCACGTGGCACTCATGCACTGATCACGTGGCTTTTCATACTCTGCTCACGTAACTCATGCACACATCACGTGGCTATCATGCACTGCTCACGTGGCTCGTCATGGAATGATCACGTAGCAACCATATACTCGTCACGTGACTGATCATGCAAAGATCACGTAAATGATCATGCACTGTTCACGTGACTGATCATGTACTGATCACGTGACTGATCATGCACAGACCACGTGGCTATCATGCTCTGCTCACGTGGCTGATCATGCAACGTTCACGTAGCCACCATGTACTGGTCACGTGACTGATCATGCACTGATCACGTAATTGATCCTGCACTGATCACGTGGCTCATCATGCACTGATCACGTGGCTGATCACACATGTATCACGTGACTGATCATGCACTGATCACATGGCTCTCATGCACTGATCACGTGGCTGTCATGCACTGATCACGTGGATATCATGCACTGATCACGTGGCTGATCACACACGTATCACATGAGTGATCGTGCACTGATCACGTGGCTATCATGCACTGATCACGTGGCTATCATACACTGATCATGTGGCTGAGCAGGCAATGAACGTAGCTACCATGTACTGGTCACGTGACTGATCATGCACTGATAACGTAATTGATCATGCACTGATCATGTGGCTGATCATGCACTGATCACGTGGCTATCATGCACTGATCACTTGGCTGGACATACACTGATCACGTGCCTGGTCATGCACTGATCACTTGGCTGATCATGCACTGATCACGTGACTGATCATGCACTTATCTCGTGTCTGATCATGCACTGATCACGTGGCTATCATGCACTGCTCACGTGGCTGATCATGCCATGATCACGCAGCTACCATATACTGGTCACATGACTGATCATTCACTGATCACGTGACTGATCATGCAGTGATCACGTGGCTATCATGCACTACTCACGTGGCTGATCATGCAATGATCATGTAGCTCCCATTTACAGGTCACGTGAATGATCATACACCCATCAGGTGACTGATCATGCACTGATCACGTGGCTCTCATGCACTGATCACGTGACTGTCATGCACTGATCACGTGGATATCATGCACTGATCACGTGGCTGATCACACCCGTATCACATGACTGATCATGCACTGATCACGTGGCTATCATGCACTGATCACGTGGCTATCATGCACTGATCACGTGGCTATCATGCACTGATCTCGTGTCTGATCATGCACTGATCACGTGGCTATCATGCACTGCTCACGTGGCTGATCATGCCATGATCACGCAGCTACCATGTACTGGTCACATGACTGATCATGCACTGATCTCGTGGCTCATCATGCACTGATCACGTGGCTGATCACACATGTATCACGTGACTTATCATGCACTGATCACGTGGCTCTCATGCACTTATCACGTGGCTGTCATGCACTGATCACGTGGATATCATTCACTGATCACGTGGCTGATCACACACGTATCACATGACTGATCATGCACTGGTCACATGGCTATCATGCACTGATCACGTGGCTATCATGCACTGATCATGTGGCTGATCAAGCAATGATCACGTAGCTACCATGTACTGGTCACGTGACTGATCATGCACTGATCACGTAATTGATCATGCACTGATCACGTGGCTGATCATACACTGATCACATAACTGATTATGCACTGATCACGTGGCTATCATGCACTGATCACTTGGCTGGACATACACTGATCACGTGCCTGGTCATGCACTGATCACGTGGGTGATTAAGCACTGATCACATGACTGATCATGCACTGATCTCGTGTCTGATCATCCACTGATCACGTGGCATAATGCACTGCTCACGTGGCTCTTCATGGAATGATCACGTAGCAACCATATACTGGTAACGTGACTGATCATGCAAAGATCACGTAAATGATCATGCACTGTTCACGTGACTGATCATGTACTGATCACGTGACTGATCATGCACTGACCACGTGGCTATCATGCTCTGCTCACGTGGCTGATCATGCAATGATCACGTAGCAACCATGTACTGTTGACGTGACTGATCATGCACTGATCACGTAATTGACCCTGCACTGATCACGTGGCTCATCATGCACTGATCACGTGGCTGATCACACATGTATCACGTGACTGATCATGCACTGAGCACGTCGCTCTCATGCACTGATCACGTGGCTGTCATGCACTGATCACGTGGCTGATCACACACGTATCACATGACTGATCATGCACTGATCACGTGGCTATCATGCAGTGATCACGTGGCTATCATGCACTGATCACGTGGCTTATCAGGCAATGATCACGTAGCTACCATGTACTGGTCACGTGACTGATCATGCACTGATCACGTAATTGACATGCACTGATCATGTGGCTGATAATGCCCTGATCACGTGGCTGATCATACACTGATCACATAAGTGATCATGCACTGATCACGTGACTGATCATGCACTGATCACGTGGCTATCATGCACTGATCACTTGGCTGGACACACACTGATCACGTGGCTGATCATGCACTGATCACGTGACTGATCATGCACTGATCTCGTGTCTGATCATGCACTGATCACGTGGCTATCATGCACTGCTCACGTGGCTGATCATGCCATGATCATGCAGCTACCATGTACTTGTCACATGACTGATCATGCACTGATCACGTGACTGATCATACAGTGATCACGTGGCTATCATGAACTACTCACGTGGCTGATCATGCAATGATCATGTAGCTACCATGTACAGGTCACGTGAATGATCATACACCCATCAGGTGACTGATCATGCACTGATCACTTGGCTATCATGCACTGATCACGAGACTGATCATGCACTGTTCACGTCTATATCATGCACTGATCACATGACTGCCCGTGCACTGATCACTTGGATGATCATACACTAATCTTGTGACAGATCATGCACTGATCACGTGGCTGATCATGCACTGATACCGTGACTGAGCATGGACTGATCACATGACTATCATGTAGTGATCACGTGACTTAATGGCGCCAATCATGTGACTGATCATGCGTTGGTCATGTTTGCTATCATACACTGATCATGTGCCTCTGGAGGCAATAAACAAAGAGCTGAGTAGGCACGAATCAAACAGTCAGCAGGCAATAATCATGGAACTCAGGTGTGAGGAATCATGCTGCTCAGCTGGCAATAATCAAGCAGCTGAGCAGGCAGGAATTACGCAGCACAGCTGGCAATTGTCAAGCAGATGACAGGCAGGAATCCTGCAGCTCAGCTGGCAATTTTCAAGCAGATGAGCCTACAGTAATCACGCAGCTCAGCAGGCCCAGATCACGTGACTGAGCATGCACTGTTCACGTGGCTGTTCATACACTGATCACGTGATGATCATGCACTGATCACTTGGATATCATGCACTGATCACGTGGCTGATCATACACTGTTCACGTGTCTGACCATGCACTGATCACGTGGCTGATCATACACTGCTCACGTAACTGAACATGCACTGATCACGTGGCTATCATGCACTGATCACGTGGCTGAACATGCACTGCTCACGTGGCTGATCACACACCTGTCACGTGACATATCATGCACTGATCACGTGGCACTCATGCACTGATCACGTGGCTGATCATACTCTTCTCACGTAACTCATGCACACATCACGTGGCTATCATGCACTGCTCACGTGGCTCGTCATGGAATGATCACGTAGCCACCATATACTGGCAACGTGACTGATCATGCAAAGATCACGTAAATGATCGCGCACTGTTCACGTGACTGATCATGTACTGATCACGTGACTGATCATGCACTGACCACGTGGCTATCATGCACTGATCACGTGGCTATCATGCACTGATCACGTGGCTGAACATGCACTGTTCACGTGGCTGATCACACACCTGTCACGTGACATATCATGCACTGATCACGTGGCACTCATGCACTGATCACGTGGCTGATCATACTCTGCTCACGTAACTCATGCACACATCACGTGGCTATCATGAACTGCTCACGTGGCTCGTCATGGAATGATCACGTAGCAACCATATACTGGTAACGTGACTGATCATGCAAAGATCACGTAAAGGATCATGCACTGTTCTCGTGACTGATCATGTACTGATCACGTGACTGATCATGCACTGACCACGTGGCTATCATGCTCTGCTCACGTGGCTGATCATGCAACGATCACATAGCAACCATGTACTGGTCACCTGACTGATCATGCACTGATCACGTAATTGATCCTGCACTGATCACGTGGCTCATCATGCACTGATCCCGTGGCCGATCACACATGTATCACGTGACTGATCATGCACTGATCACGTGGCTCTCATGCACTGATCACGTGGCTGTCGTGCACTGATCACGTGGCTGATCACACACGTATCACATGACTGATCATGCACTGATCACGTGGCTATCATGCACTGATCACGTGGCTATCATGCACTGATCATGTGGCTGAGCAGGCAATGATCACGTAGCTACCATGTACTGGTCACGTGACTGATCATGCACTGATCACGTAATTGATAATGCACTGATCATGTGGCTGATCATGCACTGTTCACGTGGCTGATCATACACTGGTCACATAACTGATCATGCACTGATCACGTGACTGATCATGCACTGATCACGTGGCTATCATGCACTGATCACTTGGCTGGACATACAATGATCACGTGCCTGGTCATGCACTGATCACTTGGCTGAACATGCACTGATCACGTGACTGATCATGCACTGGTCACATAACTGATCATGCACTGATCTCGTGTCTGATCATGCACTGATCACGTGGCTATCATGCACTGCTCACGTGGCTGATCATGCCATGATCACCCAGCTACCATGTACTGGTCACATGACTGATCATGCACTGTTCACGTGACTGATCATGCAGTGATCACGTGGCTATCATGCACTACTCACTTGGCTGATCATGCAATGATCATGTAGCTACCATGTACAGGTCACGTGAATGATCATACACCCATCAGGTGATTGATCATGCACTGATCACGTGGCTATCATGCACTGATCACGAGACTGATCATGCACTGTTCACGTCTATATCATGCACTGATCACATGACTGCCCGTGCACTGATCACGTGGATAATCATGCACTAATCTTGTGACAGATCATGCACTGATCATGTGGCTGATCATGCACTGATACCGTGACTGAGCATGGACTGATCACATGACTATCATGTAGTGATCACGTGACTTAATGGCGCTGATCATGTGACTGATCATGCGCTGATCATGTTTGCTATCATACACTGATCATGTGCCTCTGGAGGCAATAAACAAAGAGCTGAGTAGGCACGAATCAAACAGTCAGCAGTTAATAATCATGGAACTCAGGTGTGAGGAATCATGCTGCTCAGCTGGCAATAATCAAGCAGCTGAGCAGGCAGGAATTACGCAGCACAGCTGGCAATTGTCAAGCAGATGACAGGCAGGAATCGTGCAGCTCAGCTGGCAATTGTCAAGCAGATGAGCAGACAGTAATCACGCAGCTCAGCAGGCCCTGATCACGTGACTGAGCATGCACTGTTCACGTGGCTGATCATACACTGATCACGTGATGATCATGCACTGATCACTTGGATATCATGCACTGATCACGTGGCTGATCATACACTGCTCACGTAACTGATCATGCACTGATCACGTGGCTATCATGCACTGATCACGTGGCTGAACATGCACTGTTCACGTGGCTGATCACACACCTGTCACGTGACATATCATGCACTGATCACGTGGCACTCATGCACTGACCACGTGGCTGATCATACTCTGCTCACGTAACTCATGCACACATCACGTGGCTATCATGAACTGCTCACGTGGCTCGTCATGGAATGATCACGTAGCAACCATATACTGGTAACGTGACTGATCATGCAAAGATCACGTAAATGATCATGCACTGTTCACGTGACTGATCATGTACTGATCACGTGACTGATCATGCACTGACCACGTGGCTATCATGCTCTGCTCACGTGGTTGATCATGCAACGATCACGTAGCAACCATCTACTGGTCACGTGACTGATCATGCACTGATCACGTAATTGATCCTGCACTGATCACGTGGCTCATCATGCACTGATCACGTGGCTGATCACACATGTATCACGTGACTGATCATGCACCGATGACGTGGCTCTCATGCACTTATCACGTGGCTGCTATCCACTGATCAGTTGGATATCATGCACTGATCACGTAGCTGATCACACACGTATCACATGACTGATCATGCACTGATCACGTGGCTCTCATGCACTTATCACGTGGCTGTCATGCACTGATCACGTGGATATCATGCACTGATCACGTGGCTGATCACACACGTATCACATGACTGATCATGCACTGATCACGTGGCTGTCATGCACTGATCACGTGGATATCATGCACTGATCACGTGGCTGATCACACACGTATCACATGACGGATTATGCACTGATCACGTGGCTATCATGCAGTGATCACGTGGCTATCATGCACTGATCACGTGGCTTATCAGGCAATGATCACGTAGCTACCATGTACTGGTCACGTGACTGATCATGCACTGATCATGTAATTGATCATGCACTGATCATTTGGCTGATCATGCACTGATCAGGTGGCTGATCATACACTGATCACATAACTGATCATACACTGATCACGTGACTGATCATGCACTGATCACGTGGCTATCATGCACTGATCACTTGGCTGGACACACACTGATCACGTGGCTAAACATGCACTGATCACGTGACTGATCATGCACTGATCTCGTGTCTGATCATGCACTGATCACGTGGCTATCATGCACTGCTCACGTGGCTGATCATGCCATGATCACGCCGCTACCATGTACTGGTCACATGACTGATCATGCACTGATCACGTGACTGATCATGCACTGATCACGTGGCTATCATGAACTACTCACGTGGCTGATCATGCAATGATCATGTAGCTACCATGTACAGGTCACGTGAATGATCATACACCCATCAGGTGACTGATCATGCACTGATCACGTGGCTATCATGCACTGATCACGAGACTGATCATGCACTGTTCACGTCTATAGCATGCACTGATCACATGACTACCCGTGCACCGATCACGTGGCTGATCATACACTGTTCACGTGGCTGATCATGCCATGATCACGTGGCTGATCATGCACTGATACCGTGACTGAGCATGGACTGATCACATGACTATCATGTAGTGATCACGTGACTTAATGGCGCTGATCATGTGACTGATCATGCGCTGATCATGTTTGCTATCATACACTGATCATGTGCCTCTGGAGGCTATAAACAAAGAGCTGAGTAGGCACGAATCAAACAGTCAGCAGGCAATAATCATGGAACTCAGGTGTGAGGAATCATGCTGCTCAGCTGGCAATAATCAAGCAGCTGAGCAGGCAGGAATTACGCAGCACAGCTGGCAATTGTCAAGCAGATGACAGGCAGGAATCGTGCAGCTCAGCTGGCAATTGTCAAGCAGATGAGCAGACAGGAATCACGCAGCTCAGCAGGCCCAGATCACGTGACTGAGCATGCACTGTTCACGTGGCTGATCATACACTGATCACGTGATGATCATGCACTGATCACTTGGATAGCATGCACTGATCACGTGGCTGATCATACACTGTTCATGTGTCTGACCATGCACTGATCACGTGGCTGATCATACACTGCTCACGTAACTGATCATGCACTGATCACGTGGCTATCATGCACTGATCACGTGGCTGAACATGCACTGTTCACGTGGCTGATCACACACCTGTCACGTGGCATATCATGCACTGATCACGTGGCACTCATGCACTGATCACGTGGCACTCATGCACTGATCACGTGGCTGATCATACTCTTCTCACGTAACTCATGCACACATCACGTGGCTCTCATGCACTGTTCACGCGGCTCGTCATGGAATGATCACGTAGCAACCATATATTGGTAACGTGACTGATCATGCAAAGATCACGTAAATGATCATGCACTGTTCAGTTGACTGATCATGTACTGATCACGTGACTTATCATGCACTGATCACGTGGCTATCATGCACTGCTCACGTGGCTGATCATGCAATGATCACGTAGTAACCATGTACTGGTCACGTGACTGATCATGCACTGATCACGTAATTAATCCTGCACTGATCACCTGACTCATCATGCACTGATCACGTGGCTGATCACACACGTATCACGTGACTGATCAGGCACTGATCACGTAGCTACCATGCACTGAATACGTGGCTGAACATGCACTGTTCACGTGGCTGATCACACACCTGTCACGTGACATATCATGCACTGATCACGTGGCACTCATGCAATGATCACGTGGCTGATCATACTCTGCTCACGTAACTGATCATGCACACATCACGTTTCTATCATGCACTGCTCACGTGGCTTGTCACGGAATGATCATGTAGCTACCATATACTGGTCACGTGACAGATCATGCACAGATCACGTAAATGATCATTCACTGTTCACGTGACTGATCATGTACTGATCACGTGACTGATCATGCACTGATCACGTGGCTGATCATGCACTGATCACGTAATTGATCATGCACTGATCACGTGGCTGATCATACACTGATCACGTGACTGATCTGCACTGATCACGTGACTGATCATGCACTGATCACGTGACTGATCTGCACTGATCATGTGGCTATCATGCACTGATCACTTGGCTGGTCATACACTGATCACATGACTAATCATGCTCTGTTCACGTGACTGATCATGTACAGATCACGTGAATAATCATGAAGTGATCACGTGGCTATCCTGCACTGATCACATGGATATCATGCACTGATCACGTGGCTGATCACACACGTATCACGTGACTGATCATGCACTGATCACGTGGCTCATCACGCACTGATCCGGTGGCTGATCACACACGTATCACGTGACTGATTATGTACAGTCACGTAAATAATCATGAAGTGATCACGTGGCTATCCTGCACTGATCACGTGGATAACATGCACTGATCACGTGGCTGATCACACACGTATCACGTGACTGATCATGCACTGATCACGTGGCTATGATGCACTGATCACTTGGCTATCATGCACTGATCACGTGGCTGATCATGCAATGATCACGTAGCTACCATGCACTGGTCACGTGACTGATCATGCACTGATCAGGTAATTGATCATGCACTGATCACGTGACTGATCATGCACAGATCACGTGACCGATCATGCACAGATGACATGACCGATCATGCACAGATCACGTGGCTGATCATACCCTGTCATGTGACTGATCATGCACTGATAATGTGGCTATCATGCACTGATCACTTGGCTGGTCATACTGATCACGTGCCTCATCATGCACTGATCACGTGGCTGATCATGCACTGATCACGTGACTGATCATGCACTGATCATGTGGCTATCATGCACTGATCACTTGGCTGGTCATACTGATCACGTGCCTCGTCATGCACTGATCACGTGGCTGATCGTGCATTGATCACGTGGCTATCATGCAGTGATCAAGTGGCTATCATGCACAGATCACATGGCTGACCATGAAATGATCACCTAGCTACCATATACTGGTCACGTGACTGATCATGCACTGATCACGTGGCTGATCATGCACTGCTCACGTGACTGATCATGCACTGTCCACGAGACTCATCATGCACTGATCACGTGAATATCATGCACTGATCACGTGTTTGATCATACACTGTTCACGTGTCTGACCATGCACTGCTCACGTGGCTGATCATACACTGTTCACGTAACTGATCATGCACTGATCACGTGGATATCATGCAGTGATCACGTGGCTGAACATGCAGTGTTCACGTGGCTTACCACACACCTGTCACGTGACTGATCATGCACTGATAACGTGGCTGATCATACTCTGCTCACGTAACTGATCATGCACACATCACGTGGCTATCATGCACTTCTCACCTGGCTGGTCATAGAATGTTCACGTAGCTACCATATACTGGTCACGTGACTGATCATGCTCAGATCACGTAAATGATCATGCACTGTTCAGTTGACTGATCATGTACTGATCACGTGACTTATCATGCACTGATCACGTGGCTATCATGCACTGCTCACGTGGCTGATCATGCAATGATCACGTAGTAACCATGTACTGGTCACGTGACTGATCATGCACTGATCACGTAATTAATCCTGCACTGATCACCTGACTCATCATGCACTGATCACGTGGCTGATCACACACGTATCACGTGACTGATCAGGCACTGATCACGTAGCTACCATGCACTGAATACGTGGCTGAACATGCACTGTTCACGTGGCTGATCACACACCTGTCACGTGACATATCATGCACTGATCACGTGGCACTCATGCACTGATCACGTGGCTGATCATACTCTGCTCACGTAACTGATCATGCACACATCACGTTTCTATCATGCACTGCTCAAGTGGCTTGTCACGGAATGATCATGTAGCTACCATATACTGGTCACGTGACAGATCATGCACAGATCACGTAAATGATCATTCACTGTTCACGTGACTGATCATGTACTGATCACGTGACTGATCATGCACTGATCACGTGGCTGATCATGCACTGATCACGTAATTGATCATACACTGATCACGTGGCTGATCATGCACTGATCACGTAATTGATCATGCACTGATCACGTGGCTGATCATACACTGATCACGTGACTGATCTGCACTGATCACGTGACTGATCATGCACTGATCACGTGACTGATCTGCACTGATCACGTGACTGATCATGCACTGATCACGTGACTGATCATGCACTGATCACTTGGCTGGTCATACACTGATCACATGACTAATCATGCTCTGTTCACGTGACTGATCATGTACAGATCACGTGAATAATCATGAAGTGATCACGTGGCTATCCTGCACTGATCACATGGATATCATGCACTGATCACGTGGCTGATCATACTCTGCTCACGTAACTGATCATGCACACATCACGTTTCTATCATGCACTGCTCACGTGGCTTGTCACGGAATGATCATGTAGCTACAATATACTGGTCACGTGACAGATCATGCACAGATCACGTAAATGATCATTCACTGTTCACGTGACTGATCATGTACTGATCACGTGACTGATCATGCACTGATCACGTGGCTGATCATGCACTGATCACGTAATTGATCATGCACTGATCACGTGGCTGATCATGCACTGATCACGTAATTGATCATGCACTGATCACGTGGCTGATCATACACTGATCACATGACTGATCTGCACTGATCACGTGACTGATCATGCACTGATCACGTGACTGATCTGCACTGATCACGTGACTGATCATGCACTGATCACGTGACTAATCATGCACTGATCACTTGGCTGGTCATACACTGATCACATGACTAATCATGCTCTGTTCACGTGACTGATCATGTACAGATCACGTGAATAATCATGAAGTGATCACGTGGCTATCCTGCACTGATCACATGGATATCATGCACTGATCACGTGGCTGATCACACACGTATCACGTGACTGATCATGCACTGATCACGTGGCTCATCACGCACTGATCCGGTGGCTGATCACACACGTATCACGTGACTGATTATGTACAGTCACGTAAATAATCATGAAGTGATCACGTGGCTATCCTGCACTGATCACGTGGATAACATGCACTGATCACGTGGCTGATCACACACGTATCACGTGACTGATCATGCACTGATCACGTGGCTATGATGCACTGATCACTTGGCTATCATGCACTGATCACGTGGCTGATCATGCAATGATCACGTAGCTACCATGCACTGGTCACGTGACTGATCATGCACTGATCAGGTAATTGATCATGCACTGATCACGTGACTGATCATGCACTGATCATGTGGCTATCATGCACTGATCACTTGGCTGGTCATACTGATCACGTGCCTCGTCATGCACTGATCACGTGGCTGATCGTGCATTGATCACGTGGCTATCATGCAGTGATCAAGTGGCTATCATGCACAGATCACATGGCTGACCATGAAATGATCACCTAGCTACCATATACTGGTCACGTGACTGATCATGCACTGATCACGTGGCTGATCATGCACTGCTCACGTGACTGATCATGCACTGTCCACGAGACTCATCATGCACTGATCACGTGAATATCATGCACTGATCACGTGTTTGATCATACACTGTTCACGTGTCTGACCATGCACTGCTCACGTGGCTGATCATACACTGTTCACGTAACTGATCATGCACTGATCACGTGGATATCATGCAGTGATTACGTGGCTGAACATGCAGTGTTCACGTGGCTTACCACACACCTGTCACGTGACTGATCATGCACTGATAACGTGGCTGATCATACTCTGCTCACGTAACTGATCATGCACACATCACGTGGCTATCATGCACTTCTCACCTGGCTGGTCATAGAATGTTCACGTAGCTACCATATACTGGTCACGTGACTGATCATGCTCAGATCACGTAAATGATCATGCACTGTTCAGTTGACTGATCATGTACTGATCACGTGACTTATCATGCACTGATCACGTGGCTATCATGCACTGCTCACGTGGCTGATCATGCAATGATCACGTAGTAACCATGTACTGGTCACGTGACTGATCATGCACTGATCACGTAATTAATCCTGCACTGATCACCTGACTCATCATGCACTGATCACGTGGCTGATCATACTCTGCTCATGTAACTCATCATGCACACATCACGTGGCTATCAAGCACTTCTCACCTGGCTGGTCATAGAATGTTCACGTAGCTACCATATACTGGTCACGTGACTGATCATGCACAGATCACGTAAATTATCATACAGTGATCACGTGGCTATTCATGCACTGATCACGTAATTGATCATGCACTGACCACGTGGCTATCATGCTCTGCTCACGTGGCTGATCATGCAATGATCACGTAGCAACCATGTACTGGTCACGTGACTGATCATGCACTGATCACGTAATTGATCCTGCACTGATCTCGTGGCTCATCATGCACTGATCACGTGGCTGATCACACATGTATCACGTGACTTATCATGCACTGATCACGTGGCTCTCATGCACTTATCACGTGGCTGTCATGCACTGATCATGTGGATATCATTCACTGATCACGTGGCTGATCACACACGTATCACATGACTGATCATGCACTGGTCACGTGGCTATCATGCACTGATCACGTGGCTATCATGCACTGATCATGTGGCAGATCAAGCAATGATCACGTAGCTACCATGTACTGGTCACGTGACTGATCATGCACTGATCACGTAATTGATCATGCACTGATCACGTGGCTGATCATTCACTGATCACATAACTGATTATGCACTGATCACGTGGCTATCATGCACTGATCACTTGGCTGGACATACACTGATCACGTGCCTGGTCATGCACTGATCACGTGGGTGATTAAGCACTGATCACATGACTGATCATGCACTGATCTCGTGTCTGATCATCCACTGATCACGTGGCATAATGCACAGCTCACGTGGCTCGTCATGGAATGATCACGTAGCAACAATATACTGGTAACGTGACTGATCATGCAAAGATCACGTAAATGATCATGCACTGTTCACGTGACTGATCATGTACTGATCACGTGACTGATCATGCAGTGACCACGTGGCTATCATGCTCTGCTCACGTGGCTGATCATGCAATGATCACGTAGCAACCATGTACTGTTGACGTGACTGATCATGCACTGATCACGTAATTGACCCTGCACTGATCACGTGGCTCATCATGCACTGATCACGTGGCTGATCACACATGTATCACGTGACTGATCATGCACTGAGCACGTCGCTCTCATGCACTGATCACGTGGCTGTCATGCACTGATCACGTGGCTGATCACACACGTATCACATGACTGATCATGCACTGATCACGTGGCTATCATGCAGTGATCACGTGGCTATCATGCACTGATCACGTGGCTTATCAGGCAATGATCACGTAGCTACCATGTACTGGTCACGTGACTGATGATGCACTGATCACGTAATTGACATGCACTGATCATGTGGCTGATAATGCCCTGATCACGTGGCTGATCATACACTGATCACATAAGTGATCATGCACTGATCACGTGACTGATCATGCACTGATCACGTGACTGATCATACAGTGATCACGTGGCTATCATGAACTACTCACGTGGCTGATCATGCAATGATCATGTAGCTACCATGTACAGGTCACCTGAATGATCATACACCCATCAGGTGACTGATCATGCACTGATCACTTGGCTATCATGCACTGATCACGAGACTGATCATGCACTGTTCACGTCTATATCATGCACTGATCACATGACTGCCCGTGCACTGATCACTTGGATGATCATACACTAATCTTGTGACAGATCATGCACTGATCACGTGGCTGATCATGCACTGATACCGTGACTGAGCATGGACTGATCACATGACTATCATGTAGTGATCACGTGACTTAATGGCGCCAATCATGTGACTGATCATGCGCTGGTCATGTTTGCTATCATACACTGATCATGTGCCTCTGGAGGCAATAAACAAAGAGCTGAGTAGGCACGAATCAAACAGTCAGCAGGCAATAATCATGGAACTCAGGTGTGAGGAATCATGCTGCTCAGCTGGCAATAATCAAGCAGCTGAGCAGGCAGGAATTACGCAGCACAGCTGGTAATTGTCAAGCAGATGACAGGCAGGAATCCTGCAGCTCAGCTGGCAATTTTCAAGCAGATGAGCCTACAGTAATCACGTAGCTCAGCAGGCCCAGATCACGTGACTGAGCATGCACTATTCACGTGGCTGATCATGCACTGATCACGTGATGATCATGCACTGATCACGTGGCTGAACATGCTCTGCTCACGTGGCTGATCACACACCTGTCACGTGACATATCATGCACTGATCACGTGGCACTCATGCACTGATCACGTGGCTGATCATACTCTGCTCACGTAACTCAGGCACACATCACGTGGCTATCATGCACTGCTCACGTGGCTCGTCATGGAATGATCACGTAGCAACCATATACTGGTAACGTGACTGATCATGCAAAGATCACGTAAATGATCACGCACTGTTCACGTGACTGATCATGTACTGATCACGTGACTGATCATGCACTGACCACGTGGCTATCATGCTCTGCTCACGTGGCTGATCATGCACTGATCACGTGGATATCATGCACTGATCACGTGGCTGATCACACACGTATCACATGACTGATCATGCACTGATCACGTGGCTATCATGCACTGATCACGTGGCTATCATGCACTGATCATGTGGCTGATCAAGCAATGATCACGTAGCTACCATGTACTGGTCACGTGACTGATCATGCACTGATCACGTAATTGATCATGCACTGATCACGTGGCTGATCATACACTGCTCACATAACTGATTATGCACTGATCACGTGGCTATCATGCACTGATCACTTGGCTGGACATACACTGATCACGTGCCTGGTCATGCACTGATCACGTGCCTGGTCATGCACTGATCACGTGGCTGATCATGCACTGATCACGTGACTGATCATGAACTGATCTCGTGGCTATCATGCACTGATCACGTGGCTATCATGCACTGCTCACGTGGCTGATCATGCCATGATCACGCAGCTACCATGTACTGGTCACATGACTGATCATGCACTGATCACGTGGCTCTCATGCACTGATCACGTGGCTCTCATGCACTGATCACGTGGCTGTCATGCACTGATCACGTGGCTGATCAGGAACTGACCACCTGACTGCGCATGCAGTGATCACGTGGCTGGTCGTTCACTGATCACGTGTTTATCATACGGTGATCCCGTGACTGTGAGGCGCTGATCACGTGACTGTGCCGTCAGTGATCACGTGGCTGATCATGCACTGATATCGTGACTGAGCATGCACTGATCATGTGCTGGGAGCCGGGGAGGCATTCCACTCTGGACAAAGGTCATGAGGAAGGAGGCTCGACATACGCAAATGCGGGATCGAGCCTCAGGAGTCCACCCGGATATTCTCGAGCATCTCCCCCCCAAAAAAACCAGAGTCTGCCTACTGTATTGCTTTGTGCTCTCACCTCTGATTTCAGTGGGGACTGTCCCCCACCACCATCTCGCTCTCTCTGGCAAAGAGTTAACTTAGAGCTCCGATTCATAAAGTTCCTTGTCATTCTTCCCTTTCACTTCCAGCTGATTCTCCATCTGGAGCGCGGAACCCACCACGCTTACTAATTATGCCTGGGCTGCTAAGACCCACTCGAGAAGGTGTCTAGGGTGAGGCACCTTCCGCCATTCGAGAGGGCGCCTGCGGCCTACATAAGTGGTGCACACTTCATGTTTTGAAGTTTGATTGGTCTTCCGCGTAAACCAAGCTACTAAGTCTCTTTTCTCCACCGAATTTTCCTACTGAGCTCTCCTCATACTATTATTCTTGACATCTCTGATTAGCATATAAATAGTCGTCTAGGCCATCTCTCCTTCGAATACCCTGGATCAGTTGGGGCTGGTCCCCGGCAGGTGGCGACCGAACAGGGACCTGAGGAGGCAATACTCAAAGAGCTGAACAGACACGAACCACGCAATCAGCAGTCAATAAGCATGGAGCTCAGCAGTGAGAAATCATGCTGCTCAACTGGCAATAATCAAGCAGGTGACCAGGCAGGAATCACGCAGCTCAGCTGGCAATTGTCAAGCAGATGAGCCGACAGGAATCACGCAGCTCAGCTGGCAATTTTCATGCAGATGAGCCGGCAGGAATCACGCAGCTCAGCAGGCCCTGATCACGTGACTCTGCAGGCACTGATCACGTGGCTGATCAAGTACAGATCACGTGACTGAGCATGCACTGATCAGGTGGCTATCATGCACTGATGACGTGACTGCCCATGTACTGATGACTTATCTGATCAGGCACTGATCACATGGCTCATCATGCACTGATCACCTGTTTCTCAGGCAATGATCAGTGACTGACAGGTGCTGATCATGGGACTGTGCACGCACTGATCACGTGGCTATCATGCACTGATCACGTGACTGCGCATGCACTGATGACGTGGCTGATCGGACACTGATCATGTGTTTATCAGGCAGTGATCAGTGACTGACAGGCGCTGATCATGGGACTGTGCACTCACTGATCACATTGTTATCATGCACTGATAACGTGACTTCGAATGCACTGATGACCTGGCTGTTCGGGCACTGATCACGTGTTTATCAGGCAGTGATCAGTGACTGAGAGGCCCTGATCATGGGACTGTGCACGCACTGATCAGGTGGCAGATCAGGAACTGACCACCTGACTGCGCATGCAGTGATCACGTGTTTGGTCGTTCACTGATCACGTGTTTATCATCCGGTGATCACGTGACTGAAAGGCGCTGATCACGTGACTGTGCCGTGAGTGATCACGTGGCTGATCATGCACTGATATCATGACTGAGCATGCACTGATCATGTGCCGGGAGCCGGGGAGGCCTTCCACTCTGGACAAAGGTCATGAGGAAGGAGGCTCGGCATACGCAAATGCGGGATCGAGCCTCAGGAGTCCACCCGGATATTCTCGAGCATCTCCCCCAAAAAAACCAGAGTCTGACTACTGTATTGCTTTGTGCTCTCACCTCTGATTTCAATGGGGGCTGTCCCCCACCAACATCTCGCTCTCTCTGTCAAAGAGTTAACTTAAAGCTCCAATTCATAAAGTTCCTTGTCATTCTTCCCTTTACCTTCCAGATGAGTCTCCATCTGGAGCGCAGAACCCACCACGCTTATTAATTATGCCTGGGCTGCTAAGACACACTCGAGAAGGTGTCTAGGGTCAGGCACCTTTTGCTATTCGAGAGGGCGCCTGCGGCCTACGTAAGTGGTGCAAACTTCATGTCTTAAAGTTTGATTGGTCTTCCGCGTAAACCAAGCTACTCAGTCTCTTTTCTCCACCTAATTTTCCTACTGAGCTTTCCTCATAGTATTATTCTTGACATCTCTGATTAGCATATAAATAGTCGTCTAGGCCATCTCTCCTTCGAATACCCTGGATCAGCTGGGGCTGGTCCGCGGCAGGTGGCGACCGAACAGGGACCTCAGGAGGCAATACTCAAAGAGCTGAGCAGACACGAACCACGAAATCAGCAGGCAATAAGCATGGAGCTCAGCAGTGACGAATCATGCTGCTCAACTGGCAATAATCAAGCACGTGACCAGGCAGGAATCACGCAGCTCAGCTGGCAATTGTCAAGCAGATGGGCCGGCAGGAATCACGCAGCTCAGCAGGCCCTGATCACGTGACTCTGCAGGCACTGATCACGTGGCTGATCAAGTCCAGATCACGTGACTGAGCATGCACTGATCACGTGACTGAGCATGCACTGGTGACATGGCTGATCAGGCACTCATCACATGGCTCATCATGCACTGATCACGTGTTTATCAGGCAGTGATCAGTGACTGACAGGCGCTGATCATGGGACTGTGCACGCACTGATCACATGGCTATCATGCACTGATCACGTGACTGCGCATGCACTGATGACCTGGCTGTTCGGGCACTGATCACGTGTTTATCAGGCAGTGATCAGTGACTACAGGCGCTGATCAGGGGACTGTGCACGCACTGATCAGGTGGCTGATCAGGAAGTGACCACCTGACTGCGCATGCAGTAATCACGTGGCTGGTCGTTCACTGATCACGTGTTTATCATCCGGTGATCACGTGACTGATAGGTGCTGATCACGTGACTGTGCCGTCGGTGATCACGTGGCTGATCATGCACTGATATCGTGACTGAGCATGCACTGATCATGTGCCGGGAGCCGGGGAGGCCTTCCACTCTGGACAAAGGTCATGAGGAAGGAGGCTCGGCATACGCAAATGCGGGATCGAGCCTCAGGAGTCCACCCGGATATTCTCGAGCATCTCCCCCCCCAAAAAACCGGAGTTTGCGTACTGTATTGCTTTGTGCTCTCACCTCTGATTTCACTGGGGGCTGTCCCCCACCCCCATCTCGCTCTCTCTGTCAAAGAGTTAACTTAGAGCTCCAATTCATAAAGTTGCTTGTCATTCTTCCCTTTACCTTCCAGCTGAGTCTCCATCTGGAGCGCGGAACCCACCACGCTTACTAATTATGCCTGGGCTGCTAAGACCCACTCGAGAAGGTGTCTAGGGTGAGGCACCTTTCGCTATTGGAGAGGGCGCCTGCGGCCTACGTAAGTGGTGCAAACTTCTTGTCTTGAAGTTTGATTGGTCTTCCGAGTAAACCAAGCTACTCACTCTCTTATCTCCACACAATTTTCCTACTGAGCTCTCCTCATACTATTATTCTTGACATCTCTGATTAGCATATAAATAGTCGCCTAGGCCATCTCTCCTTCGAATACCCTGGAGCAGCTGGGGATGGTCCCCGGCAGGTGGCGACCGAACAGGGACCTCAGGAGGCAATACTCAAAGAGCTGAGCAGACACGAACCACGCAATCAGCAGGCAATAAGCATGGAGCTCAGCAGTGACGAATCATGCTGCTCAACTGGCAATAATCAAGCAGGTGACCAGGCAGGAATCACGCAGCTCAGCTGGCAATTGTCAAGCAGATGAGCCGACAGGAATCACGCAGATCAGCTGGCAATTGTCATGCAGATGAGCCGGCAGGAATCACGCAGCTCAGCAGGCCCTGATCATGTGACTCTGCAGGCACTGATCACGTGGCTGATCAAGTACAGATCACGTGACTGAGCATGCACTGATCACGTGTCTATCATGCACTGATGATGTGACTGCGCATGCACTGATGACGTGGCTGATCAGACACTGATCACATGGCTCATAATGCACTGATCACGTGTTTATCAGGCAATGATCAGTGACTGAGAGGCGCTGATCATGGGACTGTGCACGCACTGATCAGGTGGCTATCATGCACTGATCACGTGACTGCGCATGCACTGATGACCTGGCTGTTCGGGCACTGATCACGTGTTTATCAGGCAGTGATCAGTGACTGACAGGCGCTGATAATGGGACTGTGCACGCACTGATCACATGGCTATCATGCACTGATCACGTGACTGCGAATGCACTGATGACCTGGCTGTCGGGCACTGATCACGTGTTTATCAGGCAGGGATCAGTGACTGACATGCCCTGATCATGGGACTGTGCACTCACTGATCAGGTGGCTGATCAGGAACTGACCACCTGACTGCGCATGCAGTGATCACGTGTTTGGTCGTTCACTGATCACGTGTTTATCATACGGTGATCACGTGACTGAGAGGCGCTGATCACGTGACTGTGCTGTCAGTGATCACGTCGCTGATCATGCACTGATATCGTGAATGAGCATGCACTGATCATGTGCCGGGAGCCGGGGAGGCATTCCACTCTGGACAAAGGTCATGAGGAAGGAGGCTCGGCATACGCAAAAGCGGGATCTAGCCTCAGGAGTCCACCCGGATATTCTCGAGCATCTCCCCCCAAGAAAACCAGAGTCTGCCTACTGTATTGCTTTGTGCTCTCACCTCTGATTTCACTGGGGGCTGTCCCCCACCAACATCTCGCTCTCTCTGTCAAAGAGTTAACTTACAGCTCCAATTCATAAAGTTCCTTGTCATTCTTCCCTTTACCTTCCAGATGAGTCTCCATCTGGAGCGCGGAACCCACCATGCTTAGTAATTATGCCTGGGCTGCTAAGACCCACTCGAGAAGGTGTCTAGGGTGAGGCACCTTTCGCTATTCGAGAGGGCGCCTGCGGCCTACGTAAGTGGTGCAAACTTCATGTCTTAAAGTTTGATTGGTCTTCCGCGTAAACCAAGCTACTCAGTCTCCTTTCTCCACCGAATTTTCCTACTGAGCTTTCCTCATACTATTATTCTTGACATCTCTGATTAGCATATAAATAGTCGTCTAGGCCATCTCTCCTTCGAATACCCTGGAGCAGCTGTGGCTGGTCCGCGACAGGTGGCGACCGAACAGGGACCTCAGGAGGCAATACTCAAAGAGCTGAGCAGACACGAACTACGCAATCAGCAGGCAATAAGCATGGAGCTCAGCAGTGACGAATCATGCTGCTCAACTGGCAATAATCAAGCAGGTGACCAGGCAGGAATCACGCAGCTCAGCTGGCAATTGTCAAGCAGATAAGCCGACAGGAATCACGCAGCTCAGTTGGCAATTGTCATGCAGATGAGCCGGCAGGAATCACGCAGCTCAGCAGGCCCTGATCTCGTGACTCTGCAGGAACTGATCACGTGGCTGATCAAGTACAGATCACGTGACTGAGCATGCACTGATCACGTGGTTATCATGCACTGATGACGTGACTGGGCATGCACTGATGACGTGGCTGATCAGGCACTGATCACATGGCTCATCATGCACTGATCACGTGTTTCTCAGGCAATGATCAGGAACTGACAGGCGCTGATCATGGGACTGTGCACGCACTGATCTCGTGGCTATCATGCACTGATCACGTAATTGCGCATGCACTCATGACGTGCCTGATCGGATACTGATCACGTGTTTATCAGGCAGTGATCAGTGACTGACAGGCGCTGATCATGGGACTGTGCACGCACTGATCACATGGCTATCATGCACTGATCACGTGACTGCGCAGGCACTGATGACCTGGCTGTTCGGGCACTGATCACGTGTTTATCAGGCTGTGATCAGTGACTACAGGCGCCGATCAGGGGACTGTGCACGCACTGATCACGTGGCTGATCAGAAACTGACCACCTGTCTGCGCATGCAGTGATCACGTGGCTGGTCGTTCACTGATCACGTGTTTATCATATGGTGATCACGTGACTGAGAGGCGCTGATCACGTGAATGTGAAGTCAGTGATCACGCGGCTGATCATGCACTGATATCGTGACTAAGCATGCACTGATCATGTGCCGGGAGCCGGGGAGGCCTTCCACTCTGGACAAAGGTCATGAGGAAGGAGGCTCGGCATACGCAAATGCGGGATCGAGCCTCAGGAGTCCACCCGGATATTCTCGAGCATCTCCCCCACAAAAAAACCAGAGTCTGACTACTGTATTGCTTTGTGCTCTCACCACTGATTTCACTGGGGGCTGTCCCCCACCACCATCTCGCTCTCTCTGTCAAAGAGTTAACTTAGAGCTCCAATTCATAAAGTTCCTTGTCATTCTTCCCTTTACCTTCCAGCTGAGTCTGCATCTGGAGCGCGGAAACCACCGCGCTTACTAATTATGCCTGGGCTGCTAAGACCCACTCGAGAAGTTGTCTAGGGTTAGGCACCTTTTGCCATTCGAGAGGGCGCCTGCGGCCTACGTAAGTGGTGCAAAATTCTTGTCTTGAAGTTTGATTATTCTCCCGCGAAAACCAAGATCCTCAGTCTCTTTTCTTCTCCGATTTTTCCTACTGAGCTCTCCTCATTCTATTTTTCTTGACATCTCTGATTAGCATATAAATAGTCGCCTAGGCCATCTCTCCTTCGAATACCCTGGATCAGTTGGGGCTGGTCCCCGGCAGGTGGCGACCGAACAGGGACCTTAGGAGGCAATACTCAAAGAGCTGAGCAGACACGAACCACGCAATCAGCAGCCAATAAGCATGGAGCTCAGCAGAGACGAATCATGCTGCTCAACTGGCAATAATCAAGCAGGTGACCAGGCAGGAATCACGCAGCTCAGCTGGCAATTGTCGAGCAGATGAGCCGACAGGAATCACGCAGCTCAGCTGGCAATTGTCATGCAGATGAGCCGGCAGGAATCACGCAGCTCAGCAGGCCCTGATCACGTGACTCTGCAGGCACTGATCACGTGGCTGATCAAGTACAGATCACGTGAATGAGCATGCACTGATCACGTGTCTATCATGCACTGATGACGTGACTGCGCATGCCCTGATGACGTGGCTGATCAGGCAATGATCACATGGCTCATCATGCACTGATCAAGTGTTTCTCAGGCAATGATCAGGGACTGACAGGCGCTGATCATGGGACTGTGCACGCACTTATCACGTGGCTATCATACACTGATCACCTGACTGCGCATGCACTGATGACGTGGCTGTTCGGTCACTGATCACGTGTTTATCAGGCAGTGATCAGTGACTGCCAGGCGCTGTTCATGGGACTGTGCATGCACTGATCACGTGGATATCATACACTGATGACGTGTCAGTGCATGCACTGATGACGTGGCTGATCGGGCACTGATCACGTGTTTATCAGGCAGTGATCAGTGACTGACAGGCGCTGATCATGGGACTGTGCACGCACTGATCAGGTGGCTGATCAGGAACTGACCATCTGACTGCGCATGCAGTGATCACGTGGCTGGTCGTTCACTGATCACGTGTTTATCATCCGGTGATCACGTGACTGATAGGTGCTGATCACGTGACTGTGCCGACAGTGATCACGTGGCTGATCATGCACTGATATCGTGACTGAGCACGCACTGATCATGTGCCGGGAGCCGGGGAGGCCTTCCACTCTGGACAAAGGTCATGAGGAAGGAGGCTCGGCATACGCAAATGCGGGATCGAGCCTCAGGAGTCCACCCGGATATTCTCGAGCATCTCCCCCGCAAGAAAACCGGAGTTTGCGTACTGTATTGCTTTGTGCTCTCACCTCTGATTTCACTGGGGGCTGTCCCCCACCCCCATCTTGCTCTCTCTGTCAAAGAGTTCACTTACAGCTCCAATTCATAAAGTTCCTTGTCATTCTTCCCTTTAACTTCCAGCTGAGTCTCCATCTGGAGCGCGGAACCCACCACGCTTACTAATTATGCCTGGGCTGCTAAGACCCACTCGAGAAGGTGTCTAGGGTGAGGCACCTTTCGCTATTGGAGAGGGCGCCTGCGGCCTATGTAAGTGGTGCAAACTTCTTGTCTTGAAGTTTGATTGGTCTTCCGAGTAAACCAAGCTACTCACTCTCTTATCTCCACCGAATTTTCCTACTGAGCTCTCCTCATACTTTTATTCTTGACATTTCTGATTAGCATATAAATAGTCGCCTAGGCCATCTCTCCTTCGAATACCCTGGAGCAGCTGGGGCTGGTCCGCGCCAGGTGGCGACCGAACAGGGACCTCAGGAGGCAATACTCAAAGAGCTGAGCAGACACGAACCACGCAATCAGCAAGCAATAAGCATGGAGCTCAGCAGTGACGAATCATGCTGCTCAACTGGCAATAATCAAGCAGGTGACCAGGCAGGAATCACGCAGCTCAGCTGGCAATTGTCAAGCAGATGAGCCGACAGGAATCACGCAGCTCAGCTGGCAATTGTCATGCAGATGAGCCGGCAGGAATCACGCAGCTCAGCAGGCCCTGATCATGTGACTCTGCAGGCACTGATCACGTGGCTGATCAAGTACAGATCACGTGACTGAGCATGCACTGATCACGTGTCTATCATGCACTGATGACGTGACTGGGCATGCACTGATGACGTGGCTGATCAGGCACTGATCACATGGCTCATCATGCACTGATCACGTGTTTATCAGGCAATGATCAGTGACTGAGAGGCGCTGATCATGGGACTGTGCACGCACTGATCAGGTGGCTATCATGCACTGATCACCTGACTGCACATGCACTGATGACCTGGCTGTTCGGGCACTGATCACGTGTTTATCAGGCAGTGATCAGTGACTGCCAGGCGCTGATCATGGGACTGTGCACGCACTGATCACATGGCTATCATGCACTGATCACGTGACTGCGAATGTACTGATGACCTGGCTGTTCGGGCACTGATCACGTGTTTATCAGGCAGTGATCAGTGACTGACATGCCCTGATCATGGGACTGTGCACGCACTGATCAGGTGGCTGATCAGGAACTGACCACCTGACTGCGCATGCAGTGATCACGTGTTTGGTCGTTCACTGATCACGTGTTTATCATCCGGTGATCACGTGACTGAGAGGCGCTGATCACGTGACTGTGCCGTCAGTGATCACGTGGCTGATCATGCACTGATATCATGACTGAGCATGCACTGATCATGTGACGGGAGCCGGGGAGACCTTCCACTCTGGACAAAGGTCATGAGGAAGGAGGCTCGGCATACGCAAATGCGGGATCGAGCCTCAGGAGTCCACCCGGATATTCTCGAGCATCTCCCCCCAAAAAAACCAGAGTCTGCCTACTGTATTGCTTTGTGCTCTCACCTCTGATTTCACTGGGGGCTGTCCCCAACTAACATCTCGCTCTCTCTGTCAAAGAGTTAACTTAGAGCTCCAATTCATAAAGTTCCTTCTCATTCTTCCCTTTACCTTCCAGATGAGTCTCCATCTGGAGCGCGGAACCCACCACGCTTACTAATTATGCCTGGGCTGCTAAGACCCACTCGAGAAGGTGTCTAGGGTCAGGCACCTTTTGCTATTCGAGAGGGCGCCTGCGGCCTACGTAAGTGGTGCAAACTTCATGTCTTAAAGTTTGATTGGTCTTCCGCATAAACCAAGCTACTCAGTCTCTTTTCTCCACCAAATTTTCCTACTGAGCTCTCCTCATACTATTATTCTTGACATCTCTGATTAGCATATAAATAGTCGTCTAGGCCATCTCTCCTTCGAATACCCTGGAGCAGCTGGGGCTGGTCCGTGGCAGGTGGCGACCGAACAGGGACCTCAGGAGGCAATACTCAAAGAGCTGAGCAGACACGAACTACGCAATCAGCAGGCAATAAGCATGGAGCTCAGCAGTGACGAATCATGCTGCTCAACTGGCAATAATCAAGCAGGTGACCAGGCAGGAATCACGCAGCTCAGCTGGCAATTGTCAAGCAGATAAGCTGACAGGAATCATGCAGCTCAGTTGGCAATTGTCATGCAGATGAGCCGGCAGGAATCACGCATCTCAGCAGTCCCTGATCACGTGACTCTGCAGGAACTGATCACGTGGCTGATCAAGTACAGATCACGTGACTGAGCATGCACTGATCACGTGGCTATCATGCACTGATGACGTGACTGGGCATGCACTGATGACGTGGCTGATCAGGCACTGATCACATGGCTCATCATGCACTGATCACGTGTTTCTCAGGCAATGATCAGGGACTGACAGGCACTGATCATGGGACTGTGCACGCACTGATCACGTGGCTATCATACACTGATCACCTGACTGCGCATGCACTGATGACGTGGCTGTTCGGTCACTGATCACGTGTTTATCAGGCAGTGATCAGTGACTGCCAGACGCTGTTCATGGGACTGTGCATGCACTGATCACGTGGATATCATACACTGATGACGTGTCAGCGCATGCACTGATGACGTGGCTGATCGGGCACTGATCACGTGTTTATCAGGCAGTGATCAGTGACTGACAGGCGCTGATCATGGGACTGTGCACGCACTGATCAGGTGGCTGATCAGGAACTGACCATCTGACTGGGCATGCACTGATGACGTGGCTGGTCGGTCACTGATCACGTGTTTATCATATTGTGATCACGTGACTGAGAGGCGCTGATCACGTGACTGTGCCGTCAGTGATCACGTGGCTGATCATGCACTGATATAGTGACTGAGCATGCACTGATCATGTGCCAGGAGCCGGGGAGGCCTTCCACTCTGGACAAAGATCATGAGGAAGGAGGCTCGGCATACGCAAATGCGGGATCGAGCCTCAGGAGTCCACCCGGATATTCTCGAGCATCTCCCCCCCAAAAAATCCAGAGTCTGCCTACTGTATTGCTTTGTGCTCTCACCTCTGATTTCACTGGGGGCTGTCCCCCACCACCATCTCGCTCTCTCTGTCAAAGAGTTCACTTACAGCTCCAATTCATAAAGTTCCTTGTCATTCTTCCCTTTACCTACAATCTGAGTCTCCATCTGGAGCGCGGAACCCACCACGCTTACTAATTATGCCTGGGCTGCTAAGACCGACTCGAGAAGGTGTCTAGTGTGAGGCACCTTTTGCTATTCGAGAGGACGCCTGCGGCATACATAACTGGTGCAAACTTCTTGTCTTGACGTTTGATTGGTCTTCCGCGTAAACCAAGCTATTCTGTCTCTTTTCTCCACCGAATTTTCCTACTGAGCTCTCCTCATACTATTATTCTTGACATCTCTGATTAGCATACATATAGTCGCTTGGGCCATCTTTCCTTCGAATACCCTGGATCAGCTGGGGCTGGTCCCCGGCAGGTGGTGACCGAACAGGGACCTCAGGAGGCAATACTCAAAGAGCTGAGCAGACACGAACCCCGCAATCAGCAGGCAATAAGCATGGAGCTCAGCAGTGACGAATCATGCTGCTCAACTGGGAATAATCAAGCAGGTGACCAGGCAGGAATCACGCAGCTCAGCTGGCAATTGTCATGCAGAGGAGGCGGCAGGAATCACGCAGCTCAGCAGGCCCTGATCATGTGACTCTGCAGGCACTGATCACGTGGCTGATCAAGTACAGATCACGTGACTGAGCATGCACTGATCAAGTGGCTATCATGCACTGATGACGTGACTGCGCATGCACTGATGACGTGGCTGATCAGGCACTGATCACATGGCTCATCATGCACTGATCACGTGTTTATCAGGCAATGATCAGTGACTGAGAGGCGCTGATCACGGGACTGTGCACGCACTGATCAGGTGGCTGATCAGGAACCGACCACCTGACTGGGCATGCAGTGATCAGGTGGCTGGTCGTTCACTGATCACGTGTTTATCATACCGTGATCACGTGACTGAGAGGCACTGATCACGTGACTGTGCCGTCAGTGATCACGTCGCTGATCATGCACTGATATCGTGACTGAGCATGCACTGATCATGTGCCGGGAGCCGGGGAGGCATTCCACTCTGGACAAAAGTCATGAGGAAGGAGGCTCGGCATACGCAAATTCGGGATCTAGCCTCAGGAGTCCACCCGGATATTCTCGATCATCTCCCCCACAAAAAAACCAGACTCTGCCTACTGTATTACTTTGTGCTCTCACCTCTGATTTCACTGGGGGCTGTCCCCCACCCCCATCTCGCTCTCTCTGTCAAAGAGTTCACTTACAGCTCCAATTCATAAAGTTCCTTGTCATTCTTCCCTTTAACTTCCAGCTGAGTCTCCATCTGGAGCGCGGAACCCACCACGCTTACTAATTATGCCTGGGCTGCTAAGACCCACTCGAGAAGGTGTCTAGGGTGAGGCACCTTTCGCTATTGGAGAGGGCGCCTGCGGCCAACGTAAGTGGTGCAAACTTCTTGTCTTGAAGTTTGATTGGTCTTCCGAGTAAACCAAGCTACTCACTCTCTTATCTCCACCGATTTTCCTACTGAGCTCTCCTCATACTATTATTCTTGACATCTCTGATTAGCATATAAATAGTCGCCTAGGCCATCTCTCCTTCGAATACCCTGGATCAGCTGGGGCTGGTCCCCGGCAGGTGGCGACCGAACAGTGACCTCAGGAGGCAATACTCAAAGAGCTGAGCAGACACGAACCACGCAATCAGCAGGCAATAAGCATGGAGCTCAGCAGTGACGAATCATGCTGCTCAACTGGCAATAATCAAGCAGGTGACCAGGCAGGAATCACGCAGCTCAGCTGGCAATTGTCGAGCAGATGAGCCGACAGGAATCACGCAGCTCAGCTGGCAATTGTCATGCAGATGAGCCGGCAGGAATCACGCAGCTCAGCAGGCCCTGATCACGTGACTCTGCAGGCACTGATCACGTGGCTGATCAAGTCCAGATCACGTGACTGAGCATGCACAGATCACGTGGCTATCATGCACTGATCACGTGACTGAGCATGCACTGGTGACGTGGTGATCAGGCACTGATCACATGGCTCATCATGCACTGATCACGTGTTTATCAGGCAATGATCAGTGACTGACAGGCGCTGATCATGGGACTGTGCACGCACTGATCACATGGCTATCATGCACTGATCACGTGACTGCGCAGGCACTGATGACCTGGCTGTTCGGGCACTGATCACGTGTTTATCAGGCTGTGATCAGTGACTACAGGCGCTGATCAGGGGACTGTGCACGCACTGATCACGTGACTGATAGGTGCTGATCACGTGACTGTGCCGTCAGTGATCACGTGGCTGATCATGCACTGATATCGTGACAGAGCACGCACTGATCATGTGCCGGGAGCCGGGGAGGCCTTCCACTCTGGACAAAGGTCATGAGGAAGGAGGCTCGGCATACGCAAATGCGGGATCGAGCCTCAGGAGTCCACCCGGATATTCTCGAGCATCTCCCCCCCAAGAAAACCGGAGTTTGCGTACTGTATTGCTTTGTGCTCTCACCTCTGATTTCACTGGGGGCTGTCCCCCACCCCCATCTCGCTCTCTCTGTCAAAGAGTTCACTTACAGCTCCAATTCATAAAGTTCCTTGTCATTCTTCCCTTTAACTTCCAGCTGAGTCTCCATCTGGAGCGCGGAACCCACCACGCTTACTAATTATGCCTGGGCTGCTAAGACCCACTCGAGAAGGTGTCTAGGGTCAGGCACCTTTCGCTATTGGAGAGGGCGCCTGCGGCCTACGTAAGTGGTGCAAACTTCTTGTCTTGAAGTTTGATTGGTCTTCCGAGTAAACCAAGCTACTCACTCTCTTATCTCCACCGAATTTTCCTAATGAGCTCTCCTCATACTATTATTCTTGACATCTCTGATTAGCATATAAATAGTCGCCTAGGCCATCTCTCCTTCGAATACCCTGGAGCAGCTGGGGCTGGTCCCCGGCAGGTGGCGACCGAACAGGGACCTCAGGAGGCAATACTCAAAGAGCTGAGCAGACACGAACCACGCAATCAGCAGGCAATAAGCATGGAGCTCATCAGTGACGAATCATGCTGCTCAACTGGCAATAATCAAGCAGGTGACCAGGCAGGAATCACGCAGCTCAGCTGGCAATTGTCGAGCAGATGAGCCGACAGGAATCACGCAGCTCAGCTGGCAATTGTCATGCAGATGAGCCGGCAGGAATCACTCAGCTCAGCAGGCCCTGATCACGTGACTCTGCAGGCACTGATCACGTGGCTGATCAAGTACAGATCACGTGACTGAGCATGCACTGATCACGTGGCTATCATGCACTGATCACGTGACTGAGCATGCACTGGTGACGTGGTGATCAGGCACTCATCACATGGCTCATCATGCACTGATCTCGTGTTTATCAGGCAATGATCAGTGACTGAGAGGCGCTGATCATGGGACTGTGCACGCACTGATCACATGGCTATCATGCACTGATGACGTGAGTGCGCAGGCACTGATGACCTGGCTGTTCGGGCACTGATCACGTGTTTATCAGGCAGTGATCAGTGACTACAGGCGCTGATCAGGGGACTGTGCACGCACTGATCACGTGGCTGATCAGGAACTGACCACCTGACTGCGCATGCAGTGATCACGTGGCTAGTCGTTCACTGATCACATGTTTATCATCCGGTGATCACGTGACTGATAGGTGCTGATCACGTGACTGTGCCGTCAGTGATCACGTGGCTGATCATGCACTGATATCGTGACTGAGCATGCACTGATCATGTGCCGGGAGCCGGGGAGGCCTTCCACTCTGGACAAAGGTCATGAGGAAGGAGGCTCGGCATACGCAAATGCGGGATCGAGCCTCAGGAGTCCACCCGGATATTCTCGAGCATCTCCCCCCCAAGAAAACCGGAGTTTGCGTACTGTATTGCTTTGTGCTCTCACCTCTGATTTCACTGGGGGCTGTCCCCCACCCCCATCTCGCTCTCTCTGTCAAAGAGTTCACTTACAGCTCCAATTCATAAAGTTCCTTGTCATTCTTCCCTTTAACTTCCAGCTGAGTCTCCATCTGGAGCGCGGAACCCACCACGCTTACTAATTATGCCTGGGCTGCTAAGACCCACTCGAGAAGGTGTCTAGGGTGAGGCACCTTTCGCTATTGGAGAGGGCGCCTGCGGCCTACGTAAGTGGTGCAAACTTCTTGTCTTGAAGTTTGATTGGTCTTCCGAGTAAACCAAGCTACTCACTCTCTTATCTCCACCGAATTTTCCTACTGAGCTCTCCACATACTATTATTCTTGACATTTCTGATTAGCATATAAATAGTCGCCTAGGCCATCTCTCCTTCGAATACCCTGGAGCAGCTGGGGCTGGTCCCCGGCAGGTGGCGACCGAACAGGGACCTCAGGAGGCAATACTCAAAGAGCTGAGCAGACACGAACCACGCAATCAGCAGGCAATAAGCATGGAGCTCAGCAGTGACGAATCATGCTGCTCAACTGGCAATAATCAAGCAGGTGACCAGGCAGGAATCACGCAGCTCAGCTGGCAATTGTCAAGCAGATGAGCCGACAGGAATCACGCAGCTCAGCTGGCAATTGTCATGCAGATGAGCCGGCAGGAATCACGCAGCTCAGCAGGCCCTGATCATGTGACTCTGCAGGCACTGATCACGTGGCTGATCAAGTACAGATCACGTGACTGAGCATGCACTGATCACGTGTCTATCATGCACTGATGACGTGACTGCGCATGCACTGATGACGTGGCTGATCGGGCACTGATCACATGGCACATCATGCACTGATCACGTGTTTATCAGGCAATGATCAGTGACTGAGAGGCGCTGATCATGGGACTGTGCACGCACTGATCAGGTGGCTATCATGCACTGATAACGTGACTGCCAATGCACTGATGACCTGGCTGTTCGGGCACTGATCACGTGTTTATCAGGCAGTGATCAGTGACTGACATGCCCTGATCATGGGACTTTGCACGCACTGATCAGGTGGCTGATCAGGAACTGACCACCTGACTGCGCATGCAGTGATCACCTGGCTGGTCGTTCACTGATCACGTGTTTATCATCCGGTGATCACGTGACTGAGAGGCGCTGATCACGTGACTGTGCCGTCAGTGATCACGTGGCTGATCATGCACTGATATCATGACTGAGCATGCACTGATCATGTGCCGGGAGCCGGGGAGGCCTTCCACTCTGGACAAAGGTCATGAGGAAGGAGGCTCGGCATACGCAAATGCGGGATCGAACCTCAGGAGTCCACCCGGATATTCTCGAGCATCTCCCCCACAAAAAAACCAGAGTCTGCCTACTGTATTGCTTTGTGCTCTCACCTCTGATTTCACTGGGGGCTGTCCCCCACCAACATCTCGCTCTCTCTGTCAAAGAGTTAACTTAGAGCTCCAATTCATAAAGTTGCTTGTCATTCTTCCCTTTACTTTCCAGCTGAGTCTCCATCTGGAGCGCGGAACCCACCACGCTTACTAATTATGCCTGGGCTGCTAAGACCCACTCGAGAAGGTGTCTAGGGACAGGCACCTTTTGCTATTCGAGAGGGCGCCTGCGGCCTACGTAAGTGGTGCAAACTTCATGTCTTAAAGTTTGATTGGTCTTCCGCGTAAACCAAGCTACTCAGTCTCTTTTCTCCACCGAATTTTCCTACTGAGCTCTCCTCATACTATTATTCTTGACATCTCTGATTAGCATATAAATAGTCGCCTAGGCCATCTCTCCTTCGAATACCCTGGATTAGCTGGGGCTGGTCCGCGGCAGGTGGGGACCGAACAGGGACCTCAGGAGGCAATACTCAAAGAGCTGAGCAGACATGAACTACGCAATCAGCAGGCAATAAGCATGGAGCTCAGCAGTGACGAATCATGCTGCTCAACTGGCAATAATCAAGCAGGTGACCAGGCAGGAATCACGCAGCTCAGCTGGCAATTGTCAAGCAGATGAGCCGACAGGAATCACGCAGCTTAGTTGGCAATTGTCATGCAGATGAGCCGGCAGGAATCACGCAGCTCCGCAGGCCCTGATCACGTGACTCTGCAGGAACTGATCACGTGGCTGATCAAGTACAGATCACGTGACTGAGCATGCACTGATGACGTGTCTGATCAGGCAGTGATCACATGGCTCATCATGCACTGATCACGTGTTTATCAGGCAATGATCAGGGACTGACAGGCGCTGATCATGGGACTGTGCACGCACTGATCTCGTGGCTATCATGCACTGATCACGTAATTGCGCATGCACTGATGACGTGGCTGATCGGATACTGATCACGTGTTTATCAGGCAGTGATCAGTGACTGACAGGCGCTGATCATGGGACTGTGCACGCACTGATCACGTGGCTGATCAGAAACTGACCACCTGTCTGCGCATGCAGTGATCACCTGGCTGGTCGTTCACTGATCACTTGTTTATCATATGGTGATCACGTGACTGAGAGGCGCTGATCACGTGACTGTGAACTCAGTGATCACGCGGCTGATCATGGACTGATATCGTGACTAAGCATGCACTGATCATGTGCCGGGAGCCGGGGAGGCCTTCCACTCTGGACAAAGGTCATGAGGAAGGAGGCTCGGCATACGCAAATGCGGGATCGAACCTCAGGAGTCCACCCGGATATTCTCGAGCATCTCCCCCACAAAAAAACCAGAGTCTGCCTACTGTATTGCTTTGTGCTGTCACCACTGATTTCACTGGGGGCTGTCCCCCACCACCATCTCGCTCTCTCTGTCACAGAGTTAACTTATAGCTCCAATTCATAAAGTTCCTTGTCATTCTTCCCTTTACCTTCAAGCTGAGTCTCCATCTGGAGCGCGGAAACCACCGCCCTTACTAATTATGCCTGGGCTGCTAAGACCCACTCGAGAAGGTGTCTAGGGTGAGGCACCTTCTGCCATTCGAGAGGGCGCCTGCGGCCTACGTAAGTGGTGCAAAATTCTTGTCTTGAAGTTTGATTATTCTCCCGCGAAAACCAAGATCCTCAGTCTCTTTTCTCCTCCGATTTTTCCTACTGAGCTCTCTTCATTCTATTTTTCTTGACATCTCTGATTAGCATATAAATAGTCGCCTAGGCCATCTCTCCTTCGAATACCCTGGATCAGTTTGGGCTGGTCCCCGGCAGGTGGCGACCGAACAGGGACCTCAGGAGGCAATACTCAAAGAGCTGAGCAGACACGAACCACGCAATCAGCAGGCAATAAGCATGGAGCTCAGCAGTGACGAATCATGCTGCTCAACTGGCAATAATCAAGCAGGTGACCAGGCAGAAATCACGCAGCTCAGCTGGCAATTGTCAAGCAGATTAGCCGACAGGAATCACGCAGCTCAGCTGGCAATTGTCATGCAGATGAGCCGGCAGGAATCACGCAGCTCAGCAGGCCCTGATCACGTGACTCTGCAGGCACTGATCACGTGGCTGATCAAGTACAGATCACGTGAATGAGCATGCACTGATCACGTGTCTATCATGCACTGATGACGTGACTGCGCATGCCCTGATGACATGGCTGATCAGGCACTGATCACATGGCTCATCATGCACTGATCACGTGTTTCTCAGGCAATGATCAGGGACTGACAGGCGCTGATCATGGGACTGTGCACGCACTGATCACGTGGCTATCATACACTGATCACCTGACTGCGCATGCACTGATGACGTGGCTGTTCGGTCACTGATCACGTGTTTATCAGGCAGTGATCAGTGACTGCCAGACGCTGTTCATGGGACTGTGCATGCACTGATCACGTGGATATCATACACTGATGACGTGTCAGCGCATGCACTGATGACGTGGCTGTTCGGGCACTGATCACGTGTTTATCAGGCAGTGATCAGTGACTGACAGGCGCTGATCATGGGACTGTGCACGCACTGATCAGCTGGCTGATCAGGAACTGACCATCTGACTGCGCATGCACTGATGACGTGGCTGGTCATTCACTGATCACGTGTTTATCATATTGTGATCACGTGACTGAGAGGCGCTGATCACGTGACTGTGCCGTCAGTGATCACGTGGCTGAACATGCACTGATATCATGACTGAGCATGCACTGATCATGTGCCAGGAGCCGGGGAGGCCTTCCACTCTGGACAAAGATCATGAGGAAGGAGGCTCGGCATACCCAAATGCGGGATCGAGCCTCAGGAGTCCACCCGGATATTCTCGAGCATCTCCCCCCAAAAAAATCCAGAGTCTGCCTACTGTATTGCTTTGTGCTCTCACCTCTGATTTCACTGGGGGCTGTCCCCCACCACCATCTCGCTCTCTCTGTCAAAGAGTTCACTTACAGCTCCAATTCATAAAGTTCCTTGTCATTCTTCCCTTTACCTACCAGCTGAGTCTCCATCTGGAGCACGGAACCCACCACGCTTACTAATTATGCCTGGGCTGCTAAGACCGACTCGAGAAGGTGTCTAGTGTGAGGCACCTTTCGCTATTCGAGAGGACGCCTGCGGCATACGTAACTGGTGCAAACTTCTTGTCTTGACCTTTGATTGGTCTTCCGCGTAAACCAAGCTACTCAGTCTCTTTTCTCCACCGAATTTTCCTACTGAGCTCTCCTCATACTATTATTCTTGACATCTCTGATTAGCATACATATAGTCGCTTGGGCCATCTTTCCTTCGAATACCCTGGATCAGCTGGGGCTGGTCCCCGGCAGGTGGCGACCGAACAGGGACCTCAGGAGGCAATACTCAAAGAGCTGAGCAGACACGAACCACGCAATCAGCAGGCAATAAGCATGGAGCTCAGCAGTGACGAATCATGCTGCTCAACTGGCAATAATCAAGCAGGTGACCAGGCAGGAATCACGCAGCTCAGCTGGCAATTGTCATGCAGATGAGCCCGCAGGAATCACGCAGCTCAGCAGGCCCTGATCACGTGACTCTGCAGGCACTGATCACGTGGCTGATCAAGTACAGATCACGTGACTGAGCATGCACTGATCACGTGGCTATCATGCACTGATGACGTGACTGCGCATGCACTGATGACGTGGCTGATCATGCACTGATCACATGGCTCATCATGCACTGATCACGTGTTTATCAGGCAGTGATCAGTGACTGAGAGGCGCTGATCATGGGACTGTGCACGCACTGATCAGGTGGCTGATCAGGAACCGACCACCTGACTGGGCATGCAGTGATCACGTGGCTGGTCGTTCACTGATCACGTGTTTATCATACGGTGATCACGTGACTGAGAGGCGCTGATCACGTGACTGTGCCATCAGTGATCACGTCGCTGATCATGCACTGATATCGTGACTGAGCATGCACTGATCATGTGCCGGGAGCCGGGGAGGCATTCCACTCTGGACAAAGGTCATGAGGAAGGGGGCTCGGCATACGCAAATGCGGGGTCTAGCCTCAGGAGTCCACCCGGATATTCTCGAGCATCTCCCTCCCAAGAAAACCAGAGTCTGCCTACTGTATTGCTTTGTGCTCTCACCTCTGATTTCACTGGGGGCTGTCCCCCACCCCCATCTCGCTCTCTCTGTCAAAGAGTTCACTTACAGCTCCAATTCATAAAGTTCCTTGTCATTCTTCCCTTTAACTTCCAGCTGAGTCTCCATCTGGAGCGGGGAACCCACCACGCTTACTAATTATGCCTGGGCTGCTAAGACCCACTCGAGAAGGTGTCTAGGGTGAGGCACCTTTCGCTATTGGAGAGGGCGCCTGCGGCCTACGTAAGTGGTGCAAAATTCTTGTCTTGAATTTTGATTGGTCTTCCGAGTAAACCAAGTTACTCACTCTCTTATCTCCACCGATATTTCCTACTGAGCTCTCCTCATACTATTATTCTTGACATCTCTGATTAGCATATAAATAGTCGCCTAGGCCATCTCTCCATCGAATACCCTGGATCAGCTGGGGCTGGTCCGCGGCAGGTGGCGACCGAACAGGGACCTCAGGAGGCAATACTCAAAGAGCTGAGCAGACACGAACCACGCAATCAGCAGGCAATAAGCATGGAGCTCAGCAGTGACGAATCATGCTGCTCAACTGGCAATAATCAAGCAGGTGACCAGGCAGGAATCACGCAGCTCAGCTGGCAATTGTCGAGCAGATGAGCCGACAGGAATCACGCAGCTCAGCTGGCAATTGTCATGCAGATGAGCCGGCAGGAATCACGCAGCTCAGCAGGCCCTGATCACGTGACTGAGCATGCACTGTTCACGTGGCTGATCACACACCTATCACGTGACTGATCATTCACTGATCACGGGGCTCTCATGCGCTGATCACCTGATTGCGCATGCACTGTTCACGAAATTGTATGCAATGATCACGTGGCTATCATGCACTGATTACGTGGCTGATCATACACTGATCATGTGAATGAAAATGCAGTGATCACGTAGCTATCTTGCACTGATCACTTGCCTGATCATAGACTCATCACGGGACTGATCATGCACTGATCACGGCGCTATCATGCATTGATTACATGACTCCACATGCACTGATCACGTGGATGATCATACACAGATCACGTGACTGATCATGCACTGATCATCTGGCTATCATGCACTCATTACCTGGCTATCGTGCCCTGATCACGTGGTTGATCATACACTGATCACGTGACTGATCATGCACTGTTCACGTGACTGATCATGCACTGATCACCTGGCTATCATGCAATGATCACGTGGCTGATCATACACTGATCACGTGCCTGGTAATGCACAGATCACGTGACTAATCATGAAGTGATCACGTGGCTATCATCACTGATCACGTGGCTATCATGCACTGATCACGTGGCTGATCATGCAGTGATCACGTGGCTATCATGCACTGTTCACGTGTCGATCATTCACTGATCACCTGCCTGGTCAGCACAGATCACGTGACTAATCATGAACTGATCACCTACCTATCATCTACTGATCACCTGGCTGATCATGCACTGATCACGTGGCTATCATGTAATGATCACCTGGCTATCATGCACTGATCACGTGGCTGATCATGCACTGATACCGTGACTGAGCATGGACTGATCACATGCCACCCATGTAGTGATCACGTGACTTAAGGGCGCTGATCATGTGACTGATCATGCACTGTTCATGTTTGCTATCATACACTGATCATGTACCTCTGGAGGCAATAAACAAAGAGCTGAGTAGGCAGGAATCAAACAGTCAGCAGGCAATAATCATGGCACTCAGCTGTGAGGAATCATGCTGCTCAGCTGGCAATAATCAAGCAGCTGAGCAGGCAGGAATTACACAGCTCAGCTGGCAATTGTCAAGCAGATGACAGGGAGGAATCGTGCAGCTCAGCTGGCAATTGTCAAGCAGATGATCAGACAGTAATCACGCAGCTCAGCAGGCCCTGATCACGTGACTGATCATGCAGTGTTCACGAGGCTGATCATACACTGATCATGCACTGATCATTTGGATATCATGCACTGATCACATGGCTGATCATACACTGCTCACGTAACTGATCATGCACTGACTACGTGGCTATCATGCACTGATCACGTGGCTGATCACACACCTGTTACGTGACTGATCATGCACTGATCACGTGGCACTCATGCACTGATCACGTGGCTGATCATACTCTGCTCACATAACTGATCTTGCACACATCACGTGGCTATCATGCACTGCTCACGTGGCTGGTCATGCAATGGTCACGTAGCTACCATATACTGGTGACGTGACTCATCATGCACAGATCACGTAAATGATCATGCACTGATCACGTGGCTATCATGCACTGATGACGTGGCTGATCACACACCAGTCACGTGACTGATCATGCACTGATCACGTGGCAATCATGCGCTGATCACGTGGCTGAGCATGCACTGTTCACGTGGCTGATCACACACCTATCACGTGATTGATCATTCACTGATCATGGGGATCTCATGCGCTGATCACGTGATTGCGCATGCACTGTTCACGAAATTGTATGCAATGATCACGTGGCTATCATGCACTGATGACGTGGCTGATCATGCACTGATCATGTGAATGAAAATGCAGTGATCACGTAGCTATCTTGCACTGATCACTTGGCTGATCATAGACTCATCACGGGACTGATCATGCACTGATCACGGCGCTATCATGCATTGATTACATGACTCCATATGCACTAATCACGTGGATGATCATACACAGATCACGTGACTGATCATGCAATGTTCATCTGGCTATCATGCACTCATTACCTGGCTATCGAGCACTGATCACGTGGTTGATCATACACTGATCACGTGACTGATCATGCACTGTTCACGTGACTGATCATGCACTGATCACCTGGCTATCATGCAATGATCACGTGGCTGATCATACACTGATCACGTGTCTGGTCATGCACAGATCACGTGACTAATCATGAAGTGATCACGTGGCTATCATGCACTGATCACGTGTCGATCATACACTGATCACCTGCCTGGTCAGCACAGATCACGTGACTAATCATGAACTGATCACCTACCTATCATCTACTGATCACCTGGCTGATCATGCACTGATCACGTGGCTATCATGTAATGATCACCTGGCTATCATGCACTGATCACGTGGCTGATCATACACTGATCATGCACTGATCATTTGGATATCATGCACTGATCACATGGCTGATCATATACTGTTCACGTGTCTGACCATGCACTGGTCACGTGGCTGATCATACACTGCTCACGTAACTGATCATGCACTGATTACGTGGCTATCATGCACTGATCACGTGGCTGATCACACACCTGTTACGTGACTGATCATGCACTTATCACGTGGCACTCATGCACTGATCACGTGGCTGATCATACTCTGCTCACATAACTGATCATGCACACATCACGTGGCTATCATGCACTGCTCACGTGGCTGGTCATGCAATGATCACGTAGCTACCATATACTGGTCACGTGACTCATCATGCACAGATCAAGTAAATGATCATGCACCGTTCACGTGACTGATCATGTACTGATCACGTGACTGATCATGGACTGATCACGTGGCTATCATGCACTGATCACGTGGCTGAACATGCACTGTTCACGTGGCTGATCACACACCTGTCACGTGACTGATCATGCACTGATCACGTGGCAATCATGCACTGATCACGTGGCTGATCATACTCTGCTCACATAACTGATCATGCACACATCACGTGGCTATCATGCACTGCTCATGTGGCTGGTCATGCAATGATCACGTAGCTACCATATACTGGTCATGTGACTCATCATGCACAGATCACGTAAATGATCATGCACTGATCACGTAATTGATCATGCACTGATCACCTGGCTTATCATGCATTGATCATGTGACTGATCATGTGCTGATCATGTTTGGTGTCATACACTGATCATGTGCCTCTGGAGGCACTGAACAAACAGCTGAGTAGGCAGGAATCAGTCAGCAGGCAATAATCATGGAACTCAGCTCTGAGAAATCATGCTGCTCAGCTGGCAATAATCAAGTAGATGAGCAGGCAGGAATTACGCAGCACAGGTGGCAACTGTGAAGGAGATGACAGGCAGGAATCGTGCAGCTCAGCTGGCAATTGTCAAGCAGATGGGCAGACAGTAATCCTGCAGCTCAGCAGGCCCTGATCAAGTGACCTAGCATGCACTGTTCACGTGGCTGATCACAATCTATCACGTGACTGATCATGCACTGATCACGTCGCTCTCATGCACTGATCACGTGATTGCACATGCACTGATCACGTAATTGTATGCACTGATCACGTGGCTATCATGCACTGATGACGTGGCTGATCATGTACTCATCATGTGACTGATCATACACTGTTCACGTGGCTGATCACACACCTATCACGTGGCTATCTTGCACTGATCACTTGGCTGATCATACACTCATCACGGGACTGATCATGCACTGATCACGACGCTATCATGCATTGATTACATGACTCCACATGCACTGATTACGTGGATGATCATATACTGATCACGTGACTGATCATGCATTGATCACGTGACTGATCATGCACTGATCACGTGACTGATCATGCACTGATCCCGTGGCTATCCTGCACGGCTCACGTGGCAGATCATGTAATGATCACCTTGCTACCCTGTACTGGTCACCTGAGGATAATGCACAGATCACGTAATTGATCATGCACTGATCATGTGGCTGATCATGCACTGATCTCGTGGCTGATCATACACTGATCACGTGACTGATCATGCACTGATCACGTGACTGATCATGCACTGATCACGTGGCTATCATGCACTGATCACTTGGCTGGTCACACACTGATCACGTGCCTGGTCATGCTCAGATTACGTGACTGATCATGCACTGATCACGTGACTGATCATGCACTGAACACGGGGCTATCCTGCACTACTCACGTGGCTGATCATGCAATGATCCTGTAGCTACCATGTACCGGTCACGTGACTGATCATACACCCATCAGTTGAGGGATCATGCACTGATCACGTGGCTATCATGCACTGTTCACCTGGCTGATAATACACTGATCACCTGCCTGGTCATGCACAGATCACGTGACTAATGATGAACTGATCACGTAGCTATCATGCACTGATCACCTGGCTGATCATGCACTTATCACGTGGCTATCATGCAATGATCACGTGGCTATCATGCACTGATCACGTGGTTGATCATGCACTGATACCGTGACTGAGCATGGACTGATCACCTGGCTATCATGTAGTGATCAAGTGACTTAATGGCACTCATCATGTGACTGATCATGCGCTGATCATGTTTGCTATCATACACTGATCATGTGCCTCTGGAGGCAATAAACAAAGAGCTGAGTAGGCACGAATCAAACAGTCAGCAGGCAATAATCATGGAACTCAGGTGTGAGGAATCATGCTGCTCAGCTGGCAATAATCAAGCACCTGAGCATGCAGGAATTATGCAGCACAGCTGGCAATTGTCAAGCAGATGACAGGCAGGAATCGTGCAGCTCAGCTGGCAATTGTCAAGCAGATGAGCAGACAGTAATCACGCAGCTCAGCAGGCCCTGATCACGTGACTGAGCATGCACTGTTCACGGGGCTGATCATGCACTGATCACTAGGATATCATGAATTTATCACGTGGCTGATCATACACTGTTCACGTGTCTGAACATGCACTGATCACGTGGCTGATCATACACTGCTTACGTAACTGATCGTGAACTTATCACGTGGCTATCATGCACTGATCACGTGGCTGAACATGCATTGTTCACTTGGCTGATCACACACCTGTTACGTGACTGATCATGCACGGATCACGTGGCACTCATGCACTAATCACGTGGCTTATCATACTCTTCTCACATAACTGATCATGCAAACATCACGAGGCTATCATGTACTTCTCACGTGGCTGATCATGCAATGATCACGTAGCTACCATGTACTGGTCACGTGACTGATCATGCACAGATCACGGAAATGATCATGCACTGTTCACGTGACTAATCATGTACTGATCACGTGACTGATCATGCACTGATCACGTGGCTATCATGCACTGCTCACGCGGCTGAACATGCAATGCTCACGTAGCAACCATGTACTGGTCACGTGACTGATCATGCACAGATCACAGAAATGATCAGGCACTGTTCACGTGACTAATCATGTACTGATCACGTGACTGAGCATGCACTGATCACGTGGCTATCATGCACTGCTCACGTGGCTGATCATGCAATGATCACGTAGCAACCATATACTGGTAACGTGACTGATCATGCACTGATCACGTAATTGATCCTGCACTGATCACGTGTCTCATCATGCACTGACCACGTGGCTATAATGCACTAATCACGTGGCGGATCATGCACTGTTCACCTGCCAGGTCATGCACAGATCACGTGACTAATCATGAACTGATCACGTAGGTATCATGCACTGATCACGTGGCTGATCATACACTGTTCACGTGTCTGATCATGCACTGATCACGTCGCTGATCATTCACTGCTTATTTAGCTGATCATGCACTGATCACGTGTCTATCATGCAGTGCTCACGTGGCTGATCCTGCAATGATCACGTAGCTAACATGTACTGGTCACGTGACTGAACATGCAATGGTAACATAATTGATCATGCACTGATCACGTGACTGATCATGCCCTGATCACGTGACTGATCATGCACTGACCACGTGGCAATCATGCACTGCTAACGTGGCTGATCATACAATGATCAAATAGCTACCATGTACTGGTCACGTGACTGATCATGCACTGATCACGTAATTGATCATGCACTGATCACGTGGCTGATCATACACTGCTCACGTGACTGACCATGCACTGTTCACATGACTGATCCTGCACTGATCACGTGGCTATCATGCACTGCTCACGTTGCAGATCATACACTGATCACGTGCCTGGTCATGCACAGATCACGTGACTACTCATGAAGTGATCACGTGGCTATCATGCACTGATCAAGTGGATATCATGCACTGATCACGTGACTGATCACACACGTATGACGTGACTGATCATGCACTGATCACGTGGCTATCATGCACTGATCACGTGGCTATCATGCACTGATCACGTGGCTGATCATGCAATGATCACGTAGCTACCATGTACTGGTCACGTGATTGATCATGCACTAATCACGTAATTGATCATGCACTGATCACGTGGCTGATCATGCACTGATCACGTGACTGATCATGCACTGATCACGTGGCTCTCATGCACCAATCACGTGATTGTGCATGCACTGATCACGTAATTGTATGCACTGTTCACGTGGCTATCATGCACTGATGATGTGGCTGATCATGCACTGATCATGTGACTGATCATGCACTGATCACGTAGCTATCTTACACTGATCACTTGCCTGATCATACACTCCTCACGGACTGATCATGCACTGATCACGTGACTGATCATGCACTGATCACGTGACTGATCATGCACTGATCTCGTGGCTATCATGCACGGCTCAGGTGGCTGATCATGTAATGATCACCTAGCTACCTTGTACTGGTCACGTGACTGATCATGCAGATAACGTAATTGATCATTCACTGATCATGTGGCTGATAATGCACTGATCACGTGGCTGATCATACACTGATCACGTGACTGATCATGCACTTATCACGTGACTGATCATGCACTGATCACGTGGCTATCATGCACTGATCACGTGGCTGATCATGCAGTGATCACGTGGCTATCATGCACTGTTCACGTGTCGATCATACACTGATCACCTGCCTGGTCAGCACAGATCACGTGACTAATCATGAACTGATCAGCTACCTATCTTCTACTGATCACCTGGCTGATCATGCACTGATCACGTGGCTATCATGTAATGATCACCTGGCTATCATGCACTAATCACGTGGCTGATCATGCATTGATACCGTGACTGAGCATGGACTGATCACATGCCACTCATGTAGTGATCACGTGACTTAAGGGCGCTGATCATGTGACTGATCATGCACTGTTCATGTTTGCTATCATACACTGATCATGTACCTCTGGAGGCAATAAACAAAGAGCTGAGTAGGCACGAATCAAACAGTCAGCAGGCAATAATCATGGCACTCAGCTGTGACGAATCATGCTGCTCAGCTGGCAATAATCAAGCAGCTGAGCAGGCAGGAATTACACAGCACACCTGGCAATTGTCAAGCAGATGACAGGGAGGAATCGTGCAGCTCAGCTGGCAATTGTCAAGCAGATGATCAGACAGTAATCACGCAGCTCAGCAGGCCCTGATCACGTGACTGATCATGCAGTGTTCACGTGGCTGATCATACACTGATCATGCACTGATCATTTGGATATCATGCACTGATCACATGGCTGATCATACACTGCTCACGTAACTGATCATGCACTGATTACGTGGCTATCATGCACTGATCACGTGGCTGATCACACACCTGTTACGTGACTGATCATGCACTGATCACGTGGCACTCATGCACTGATCACGTGGCTGATCATACTCTGCTCACATAACTGATCATGCACACATCACGTGGCTATCATGCACTGCTCACGTGGCTGGTCATGCAATGATCACGTAGCTACCATATACTGGTCACGTGACTCATCATGCACAGATCACGTAAATGATCATGCACGGTTCACGTGACTGATCATGTACTGATCACGTGACTGATCTTGGACTGATCACGTGGCTATCATGCACTGATCACGTGGCTGAACATGCACTGTTCACGTGGCTGATCACACACCTGTCACGTGACTGATCATGCACTGATCACGTGGCAATCATGCACTGATGACGTGGCTGATCATACTCTGCTCACATAACTGATCATGCACACATCACGTGGCTATCATGCACTGCTCACGTGGCTGGTCATGCAATGATCACGTAGCTACCATATACTGGTCATGTGACTCATCATGCACAGATCACGTAAATGATCATGCACTGTTCACGTGACTGATCATGCACTGATCACGTAATTGATCATGCACTGATCACCTGGCTTATCATGCATTGATCATGTGACTGATCATGTGCTGATCATGTTTGGTGTCATACACTGATCATGTGCCTCTGGAGGCAATGAACAAAGAGCTGAGTAGGCAGGAATCAGTCAGCAGGCAATAATCATGGAACTCAGCTCTGAGAAATCATGCTGCCCAGCTGGCAATAATCAAGTAGATGAGCAGGTAGGAATTACGCAGCACAGGTGGCAATTGTCAAGGAGATGACAGGCAGGAATCGTGCAGCTCAGCTGGAAATTGTCAAGCAGATGAGCAGACAGTAATCACGCAGCTCAGCAGGCCCTGATCACGTGACTGAGCATGCACTGTTCACGTGGCTGATCACACACCTATCACGTGATTGATCATTCACTGATCATGGGGATCTCATGCGCTGATCACGTGATTGCGCATGCACTGTTCACGAAATTGTATGCAATGATCACGTGGCTATCATGCACTGATGACGTGGCTGATCATGCACTGATCATGTGAATGAAAATGCAGTGATCACGTAGCTATCTTGCACTGATCACTTGGCTGATCATAGACTCATCACGGGACTGATCATGCACTGATCACGGCGCTATCATGCATTGATTACATGACTCCACATGCACTAATCACGTGGATGATCATACACAGATCACGTGACTGATCATGCACTGATCATCTGGCTATCATGCACTCATTACCTGGCTATCGTGCACTGATCACGTGGTTGATCATACACTGATCACGTGACTGATCATGCAGTGTTCACGTTACTGATCATGCACTGATCACCTGGCTATCATGCAATGATCACGTGGCTGATTATACACTGATCACGTGCCTGGTCATGCACAGATCACGTGACTAATCATGAAGTGATCACGTGGCTATCATGCACTGATCACGTGTCGATCATACACTGATCACCTGCCTGGTCAGCACAGATCACGTGACTAATCATGAACTGATCACCTACCTATCATCTACTGATCACCTGGCTGATCATGCACTGATCACGTGGCTATCATGTAATGATCACCTGGCTGATCATGCACTGATACCGTGACTGAGCATGGACTGATCACATGACTATCATGTAGTGATCACGTGACTTCATGGCGCTGATTATGTGACTGATCATGCACTGTTCATGTTTGCTATCATACACTGATCATGTACCTCTGGAGGCAATAAACAAAGAGCTGAGTAGGCACGAATCAAACAGTCAGCAGGCAATAATCATGGCACTCAGCTGTGAGGAATCATGCTGCTCAGCTGGCAATAATCAAGCAGCTGAGCAGGCAGGAATTACACAGCACACCTGGCAATTGTCAAGCAGATGACAGGGAGGAATCGTGCAGCTCAGCTGGCAATTGTCAAGCAGATGATCAGACAGTAATCACGCAGCTCAGCAGGCCCTGATCACGTGACTGATCATGCAGTGTTCACGTGGCTGATCATACACTGATCATGCACTGATCATTTGGATATCATGCACTGATCACATGGCTGATCATACACTGCTCACGTAACTGATCATGCACTGATCACGTGGCACTCATGCACTGATCACGTGGCTGATCATACACTGATCACATAACTGATCATGCACACTTCACGTGGCTATCATGCACTGCTCACGTGGCTGGTCATGCAATGATCACGTAGCTACCATATACTGGTCACGTGACTCATCATGCACAGATCAAGTAAATGATCATGCACGGTTCACGTGACTGATCATGTAGTGATCACGTGACTGATCATGGACTGATCACGTGGCTATCATGCACTGATCACGTGGCTGAACATGCACTGTTCACGTGGCTGATCACACTCCTGTCACGTGACTGATCATGCACCGATCACGTGGCAATCATGCACTGATCACGTGGCTGATCATACTCTGCTCACATAACTGATCATGCACATATCACGTGGCTATCATGCACTGCTCACGTGGCTGGTCATGCAATGATCACGTAGCTACCATATACTGGTCATGTGACTCATCATGCACAGATCACGTAAATGATCATGCACTGATCACGTAATTGATCATGCACTGATCACCTGGCTTATCATGCATTGATCATGTGACTGATCATGTGCTGATCATGTTTGGTGTCATACACTGATCATGTGCCTCTGGAGGCACTGAACAAAGAGCTGAGTAGGCAGGAATCAGTCAGCAGGCAATAATCATGGAACTCAGCTCTGAGAAATCATGCTGCTCAGCTGGCAATAATCAAGTAGATGAGCAGGCAGGAATTACGCAGCACAGGTGGCAACTGTCAAGGAGATGACAGGCAGGAATCGTGCAGCTCAGCTGGCAATTGTCAAGCAGATGAGCAGACAGTAATCCTGCAGCTCAGCAGGCCCTGATCACGTGACCTAGCATGAACTGTTCACGTGGCTGATCACAATCTATCACGTGACTGATCATGCACTGATCACGTCGCTCTCATGCACTGATCACGTGGCTGATCATACACTGATCACATAACTGATCATGCACACTTCACGTGGCTATCATGCACTGCTCACGTGGCTGGTCATGCAATGATCACGTAGCTACCATATACTGGTCACGTGACTCATCATGCACAGATCAAGTAAATGATCATGCACGGTTCACGTGACTGATCATGTAGTGATCACGTGACTGATCATGGACTGATCACGTGGCTATCATGCACTGATCACGTGGCTGAACATGCACTGTTCACGTGGCTGATCACACTCCTGTCACGTGACTGATCATGCACCGATCACGTGGCAATCATGCACTGATCACGTGGCTGATCATACTCTGCTCACATAACTGATCATGCACATATCACGTGGCTATCATGTACTGCTCACGTGGCTGGTCATGCAATGATCACGTAGCTACCATATACTGGTCATGTGACTCATCATGCACAGATCACGTAAATGATCATGCACTGATCACGTAATTGATCATGCACTGATCACCTGGCTTATCATGCATTGATCATGTGACTGATCATGTGCTGATCATGTTTGGTGTCATACACTGATCATGTGCCTCTGGAGGCAATGAACAAAGAGCTGAGTAGGCAGGAATCAGTCAGCAGGCAATAATCATGGAACTCAGCTCTGAGAAATCATGCTGCTCAGCTGGCAATAATCAAGTAGATGAGCAGGCAGGAATTACGCAGCACAGGTGGCAACTGTGAAGGAGATGACAGGCAGGAATCGTGCAGCTCAGCTGGCAATTGTCAAGCAGATGAGCAGACAGTAATCCTGCAGCTCAGCAGGCCCTGATCACGTGACCTAGCATGCACTGTTCACGTGGCTGATCACAATCTATCACGTGACTGATCATGCACTGATCACGTCGCTCTCATGCACTGATCACGTGGCTGATCATACACTCATCACGGGACTGATCATGCACTGATCACGACACTATCATGCATTAATTACATGACTCCACATGCACTGATTACGTGGATGATCATATACTGATCACGTGACTGATCATGCATTGATCACGTGACTGATCATGCACTGATCACGTGACTGATCATGCACTGATCCCGTGGCTATCCTGCACGGCTCACGTGGCAGATCATGTAATTATCACCTTGCTACCCTGTACTGGTCACCTGAGGATAATGCACAGATCACGTAATTGATCATGCACTGATCATGTGGCTGATCATGCACTGATCTCGTGGCTGATCATACACTGATCACGTGACTGATCATGCACTGATCACGTGACTGATCATGCACTGATCACGTGGCTATCATGCACTGATCACTTAGCTGGTCACACACTGATCACGTGCCTGGTCATGCTCAGATTACGTGACTGATCATGCACTGATCACGTGACTGATCATGCACTGAACACGTGGCTATCCTGCACTACTCACGTGGCTGATCATGCAATGATCCTGTAGCTACCATGTACCGGTCACGTGACTGATCATACACCCATCAGTTGAGGGATCATGCACTGATCACGTGGCTATCATGCACTGTTCACCTGGCTGATAATACACTGATCACCTGCCTGGTCATGCACAGATCACGTGACTAATGATGAACTGATCACGTAGCTATCATGCACTGATCACCTGGCTGATCATGCACTTATCACGTGGCTATCATGCAATGATCACGTGGCTATCATGCACTGATCACGTGGTTGATCATGCACTGATACCGTGACTGAGCATGGACTGATCACCTGGCTATCATGTAGTGATCACGTGACTTAATGGCACTCATCATGTGACTGATCATGCGCTGATCATGTTTGCTATCATACACTGATCATGTGCCTCTGGAGGCAATAAACAAAGAGCTGAGTAGGCACGGATCAAACAGTCAGCAGGCAACAATCATGGAACTCAGCTGTGAGGAATCATGCTGCTCAGCTGGCAATAATCAAGCACCTGAGCATGCAGGAATTATGCAGCACAGCTGGCAATTGTCAAGCAGATGACAGGCAGGAATCGTGCAGCTCAGCTGGCAATTGTCAAGCAGATGAGCAGACAGTAATCACGCAGCTCAGCAGGCCCTGATCACGTGACTGAGCATGCACTGTTCACGGGGCTGATCATGCACTGATCACTAGGATATCATGAATTTATCACGTGGCTGATCATACACTGTTCACGTGTCTGAACATGCACTGATCACGTGGCTGATCATACACTGCTCACGTAATTGATCGTGAACTTATCACGTGGCTATCATGCACTGATCACGTGGCTGAACATGCATTGTTCACTTGGCTGATCACACACCTGTTACGTGACTGATCATGCACGGATCACGTGGCACTCATGCACTAATCACGTGGCTGATCATACTCTTCTCACATAACTGATCATGCAAACATCACGTGGCTATCATGTACTTCTCACGTGGCTGATCATGCAATGATCACGTAGCTACCATGTACTGGTCACGTGACTGATCATGCACAGATCACGGAAATGATCATGCACTGTTCACGTGACTAATCATGTACTGATCACGTGACTGATCATGCACCGATCACGTGGCTATCATGCACTGCTCACGTGGCTGAACATGCAATGCTCACGTAGCAACCATGTACTGGTCACGTGACTGATCATGCACAGATCACAGAAATGATCAGGCACTGTTCACGTGACTAATCATGTACTGATCACGTGACTGAGCATGCACTGATCACGTGGCTATCATGCACTGCTCACGTGGCTGATCATGCAATGATCACGTAGCAACCATATACTGGTAACGTGACTGATCATGCACTGATCACGTACTTGATCCTGCACTGATCACGTGTCTCATCATGCACTGACCACGTGGCTATAATGCACTAATCACGTGGCGGATCATGCACTGTTCACCTGCCAGGTCATGCACAGATCACGTGACTAATCATGAACTGATCACGTAGGTATCATGCACTGATCACGTGGCTGATCATACACTGTTCACGTGTCTGATCATGCACTGATCACGCCGCTGATCATTCACTGCTCATTTAGCTGATCATGCACTGATCACGTGTCTATCATGCAGTGCTCACGTGGCTGATCCTGCAATGATCACGTAGCTAACATGTACTGGTCACGTGACTGAACATGCAATGGTAACATAATTGATCATGCACTGATCACGTGACTGATCATGCCCTGATCACGTGACTGATCATGCACTGACCACGTGGCAATCATGCACTGCTAACGTGGCTGATCATACAATGATCAAATAGCTACCATGTACTGGTCACGTGACTGATCATGCACTGATCACGTAATTGATCATGCACTGATCACGTGGCTGATCATACACTGCTCACGTGACTGACCATGCACTGTTCACATGACTGATCCTGCACTGATCACGTGGCTATCATGCACTGCTCACGTGGCAGATCATACACTGATCACGTGCCTGGTCATGCACAGATCACGTGACTACTCATGCAGTGATCACGTGGCTATCATGCACTGATCAAGTGGATATCATGCACTGATCACGTGACTGATCACACACGTATGGCGTGACTGATCATGCACTGATCACGTGGCTATCATGCACTGATCACGTGGCTATCATGCACTGATCACGTGGCTGATCATGCAATGATCACGTGGCTACCATGTACTGGTCACGTGATTGATCATGCACTAATCACGTAATTGATCATGCACTGATCACGTGGCTGATCATGCACTGATCACGTGACTGATCATGCACTGATCACGTGGCTCTCATGCACCAATCACGTGATTGTGCATGCACTGATCACGTAATTGTATGCACTGTTCACGTGGCTATCATGCACTGATGATGTGGCTGATCATGCACTGATCATGTGACTGATCATGCACTGATCACGTAGCTATCTTACACTGATCACTTGGCTGATCATACACTCCTCACGGGACTGATCATGCACTGATCACGTGACTGATCATGCACTGATCACGTGACTGATCATGCACTGATCTCGTGGCTATCATGCACGGCTCACGTGGCTGATCATGTAATGATCACCTAGCTACCATGTACTGGTCACGTGACTGATCATGCAGATAACGTAATTGATCATTCACTGATCATGTGGCTGATCATGCACTGATCACGTGGCTGATCATACACTGATCACGTGACTGATCATGCACTTATCACGTGACTGATCATGCACTGATCACGTGGCTATCATGAACTGATCACGTGGCTGATCATGCAGTGATCACGTGGCTATCATGCACTGTTCACGTGTCGATCATACACTGATCACCTGCCTGGTCAGCACAGATCACGTGACTAATCATGAACTGATCACCTACCTATCATCTACTGATCACCTGGCTGATCATGCACTGATCACGTGGCTATCATGTAATGATCACCTGGCTATCATGCACTGATCACGTGGCTGATCATGCATTGATACCGTGACTGAGCATGGACTGATCACATGCCACTCATGTAGTGATCACGTGACTTAAGGGCGCTGATCATGTGACTGATCATGCACTGTTCATGTTTGCTATCATACACTGATCATGTACCTCTGGAGGCAATAAACAAAGAGCTGAGTAGGCACGAATCAAACAGTCAGCAGGCAATAATCATGGCACTCAGCTGTGAGGAATCATGCTGCTCAGCTCGCAATAATCAAGCAGCTGAGCAGGCAGGAATTACACAGCACACCTGGCAATTGTCAAGCAGATGACAGGGAGGAATCGTGCAGCTCAGCTGGCAATTGTCAAGCAGATGATCAGACAGTAATCACGCAGCTCAGCAGGCCCTGATCACGTGACTGATCATGCACTGTTCACGTGGCTGATCATACACTGATCATGCACTGATCACGTGGATATCATGCACTGATCACGTGGCTGATCATACACTGATCACGTAACTGATCATGCACTGATCACGTGGCTATCATGCACTGATCACGTGGCTGATCACACACCTGTCACGTGACTGATCATGCACTGATCACGTGGCACTCATGCACTGATCACGTGGCTGATCATACACTGATCACGTAACTGATCATGCACTGATCACGTGGCTATCATGCACTGATCACGTGGCTGATCATGCAATGATCACGTAGCTACCATATACTGGTCACGTGACTGATCATGCACTGATCACGTAAATGATCATGCACTGTTCGCGTGACTGATCATGCACTGATCACGTGACTGATCATGCACTGATCACGTGGCTATCATGCACTGATCACGTGGCTGATCATGCACTGATCACGTGGCTGATCATGCACTGTCACGTGACTGATCATGCACTGATCACGTGGCTATCATGCACTGATCACGTGGCTGATCATGCACTGATCACGTGACTGATCATGCACTGATCACGTGGCTATCATGCACTGATCACGTGGCTGATCATGCACTGATCACGTGGCTATCATGCACTGATCACGTGACTGATCATGCACTGATCACGTGGCTGATCATGCACTGATCACGTGACTGATCATGCACTGATCACGTAACTGATCATGCACTGATCACGTGGCTTATCATGCACTGATCATGTGACTGATCATGTGCTGATCATGTTTGGTGTCATACACTGATCATGTGCCTCTGGAGGCAATGAACAAAGAGCTGAGTAGGCACGAATCAGTCAGCAGGCAATAATCATGGAACTCAGCTCTGAGAAATCATGCTGCTCAGCTGGCAATAATCAAGCAGATGAGCAGGCAGGAATTACGCAGCACAGGTGGCAATTGTCAAGCAGATGACAGGCAGGAATCGTGCAGCTCAGCTGGCAATTGTCAAGCAGATGAGCAGACAGTAATCACGCAGCTCAGCAGGCCCTGATCACGTGACTGAGCATGCACTGTTCACGTGGCTGATCACACACTGATCACGTGACTGATCATGCACTGATCACGTGGCTATCATGCACTGATCACGTGACTGATCATGCACTGATCACGTAATTGTCATGCACTGATCACGTGGCTATCATGCACTGATCACGTGGCTGATCATGCACTGATCACGTGACTGATCATGCACTGATCACGTGGCTATCATGCACTGATCACGTGGCTGATCATGCACTGATCACGGGACTGATCATGCACTGATCACGGGCTATCATGCACTGATCACATGACTGACATGCACTGATCACGTGGCTGATCATGCACTGATCACGTGACTGATCATGCACTGATCACTGGCTATCATGCACTGATCACGTGGCTATCATGCACTGATCACGTGGCTGATCATGCACTGATCACGTGACTGATCATGCACTGATCACGTGACTGATCATGCACTGATCACGTGGCTATCATGCACTGATCACGTGGCTGATCATGCACTGATCACGTGCCTGATCATGCACTGATCACGTGACTGATCATGCACTGATCACGTGGCTATCATGCACTGATCACGTGGCTGATCATGCACTGATCACGTGACTGATCATGCACTGATCACGTGACTGATCATGCACTGATCACGTACCTATCATGCACTGATCACGTGGCTGATCATGCACTGATCACGTGGCTATCATGCACTGATCACGTGGCTGATCATGCACTGATACCGTGACTGAGCATGGACTGATCACATGACTATCATGTAGTGATCACGTGACTTCATGGCGCTGATCATGTGACTGATCATGCACTGATCATGTTTGCTATCATACACTGATCATGTGCCTCTGGAGGCAATAAACAAAGAGCTGAGTAGGCACGAATCAAACAGTCAGCAGGCAATAATCATGGAACTCAGCTGTGAGGAATCATGCTGCTCAGCTGGCAATAATCAAGCAGCTGAGCAGGCAGGAATTACACAGCACAGCTGGCAATTGTCAAGCAGATGACAGGCAGGAATCGTGCAGCTCAGCTGGCAATTGTCAAGCAGATGATCAGACAGTAATCACGCAGCTCAGCAGGCCCTGATCACGTGACTGATCATGCACTGTTCACGTGGCTGATCATACACTGATCATGCACTGATCACGTGGATATCATGCACTGATCACGTGGCTGATCATGCACTGATCACGTGACTGATCATGCACTGATCACGTGGCACTCATGCACTGATCACGTGGCTGATCATGCACTGATCACGTAACTGATCATGCACTGATCACGTGGCTATCATGCACTGATCACGTGGCTGATCATGCACTGATCACGTGGCTATCATGCACTGATCACGTGACTGATCATGCACTGATCACGTAAATGATCATGCACTGATCACGTGACTGATCATGCACTGATCACGTGACTGATCATGCACTGATCACGTGGCTATCATGCACTGATCACGTGGCTGATCATGCACTGATCACGTGGCTGATCACACCTGTCACGTGACTGATCATGCACTGATCACGTGGCTATCATGCACTGATCACGTGGCTGATCATGCACTGATCACGTGACTGATCATGCACTGATCACGTGGCTATCATGCACTGATCACGTGGCTGATCATGCACTGATCACGTAGCTATCATGCACTGATCACGTGACTGATCATGCACTGATCACGTGACTGATCATGCACTGATCACGTAACTGATCATGCACTGATCACGTGGCTTATCATGCACTGATCATGTGACTGATCATGCACTGATCATGTTTGGTGTCATACACTGATCATGTGCCTCTGGAGGCACTGAACAAAGAGCTGAGTAGGCACGAATCAGTCAGCAGGCAATAATCATGGAACTCAGCTCTGAGAAATCATGCTGCTCAGCTGGCAATAATCAAGTAGATGAGCAGGCAGGAATTACGCAGCACAGGTGGCAACTGTCAAGCAGATGACAGGCAGGAATCGTGCAGCTCAGCTGGCAATTGTCAAGCAGATGAGCAGACAGTAATCCTGCAGCTCAGCAGGCCCTGATCACGTGACTGAGCATGCACTGATCACGTGGCTGATCACACTGATCACGTGACTGATCATGCACTGATCACGTGGCTATCATGCACTGATCACGTGGCTGATCATGCACTGATCACGTGACTGATCATGCACTGATCACGTGGCTATCATGCACTGATCACGTGGCTGATCATGCACTGATCACGTGGCTATCATGCACTGATCACGTGACTGATCATGCACTGATCACGTGGCTGATCATGCACTGATCACGTGACTGATCATGCACTGATCACGTGACTGATCATGCACTGATCACGTGGCTATCATGCACTGATCACGTGGCTGATCATGCACTGATCACGTGGCTGATCACACTCCTGTCACGTGACTGATCATGCACTGATCACGTGGCTATCATGCACTGATCACGTGGCTGATCATGCACTGATCACGTGACTGATCATGCACTGATCACGTGGCTATCATGCACTGATCACGTGGCTGATCATGCACTGATCACGTGGCTATCATGCACTGATCACGTGACTGATCATGCACTGATCACGTGACTGATCATGCACTGATCACGTGACTGATCATGCACTGATCACGTGGCTTATCATGCACTGATCATGTGACTGATCATGTGCTGATCATGTTTGGTATCATACACTGATCATGTGCCTCTGGAGGCAATGAACAAAGAGCTGAGTAGGCACGAATCAGTCAGCAGGCAATAATCATGGAACTCAGCTGTGAGAAATCATGCTGCTCAGCTGGCAATAATCAAGCAGCTGAGCAGGCAGGAATTACGCAGCACAGCTGGCAATTGTCAAGCAGATGACAGGCAGGAATCGTGCAGCTCAGCTGGCAATTGTCAAGCAGATGAGCAGACAGTAATCACGCAGCTCAGCAGGCCCTGATCACGTGACTGAGCATGCACTGTTCACGTGGCTGATCACACACTGATCACGTGACTGATCATGCACTGATCACGTGGCTATCATGCACTGATCACGTGGCTGATCATACACTGATCACGGACTGATCATGCACTGATCACGTGGCTATCATGCACTGATCACGTGACTGATCATGCACTGATCACGTGGCTGATCATGCACTGATCACGTGACTGATCATGCACTGATCACGTGACTGATCATGCACTGATCACGTGACTGATCATGCACTGATCACGTGGCTATCATGCACTGATCACGTGGCTGATCATGCAATGATCACGTGCTACCATGTACTGGTCACGTGACTGATCATGCACTGATCACGTAATTGATCATGCACTGATCACGTGGCTGATCATGCACTGATCACGTGGCTGATCATGCACTGATCACGTGACTGATCATGCACTGATCACGTGACTGATCATGCACTGATCACGTGGCTATCATGCACTGATCACGTGGCTGATCACACACTGATCACGTGCCTGATCATGCACTGATCACGTGACTGATCATGCACTGATCACGTGACTGATCATGCACTGATCACGTGGCTATCATGCACTACTCACGTGGCTGATCATGCAATGATCACGTAGCTACCATGTACTGGTCACGTGACTGATCATGCACTGATCAGTGACTGATCATGCACTGATCACGTGGCTATCATGCACTGATCACGTGGCTGATCATGCACTGATCACGTGCCTGATCATGCACTGATCACGTGACTGATCATGCACTGATCACGTGGCTATCATGCACTGATCACGTGGCTGATCATGCACTGATCACGTGGCTGATCATGCACTGATCACGTGGCTATCATGCACTGATCACGTGGCTGATCATGCACTGATACCGTGACTGAGCATGGACTGATCACATGACTATCATGTAGTGATCACGTGACTTAATGGCGCTGATCATGTGACTGATCATGCGCTGATCATGTTTGCTATCATACACTGATCATGTGCCTCTGGAGGCAATAAACAAAGAGCTGAGTAGGCACGAATCAAACAGTCAGCAGGCAATAATCATGGAACTCAGCTGTGAGGAATCATGCTGCTCAGCTGGCAATAATCAAGCAGCTGAGCAGGCAGGAATTACGCAGCACAGCTGGCAATTGTCAAGCAGATGACAGGCAGGAATCGTGCAGCTCAGCTGGCAATTGTCAAGCAGATGAGCAGACAGTAATCACGCAGCTCAGCAGGCCCTGATCACGTGACTGAGCATGCACTGTTCACGTGGCTGATCATGCACTGATCACGTAGCTATCATGCACTGATCACGTGGCTGATCATACACTGTTCACGTGCTGACCATGCACTGATCACGTGGCTGATCATACACTGCTCACGTAAGTGATCATGCACTGATCACGTGGCTATCATGCACTGATCACGTGGCTGAACATGCAGTGTTCACGTGGCTGATCACACACCTGTCACGTGACTGATCATGCACTGATCACGTGGCACTCATGCACTGATCACGTGGCTGATCATACTCTGCTCACGTAACTGATCATGCACACATCACGTGGCTATCATGCACTGCTCACGTGGCTGATCATGCAATGATCACGTAGCTACCATGTACTGGTCACGTGACTGATCATGCACAGATCACGTAAATGATCATGCACTGTTCACGTGACTGACCATGTACTGATCACGTGACTGATCATGCACTGATCACGTGGCTATCATGCACTGCTCACGTGGCTGATGATGCAATGATCACGTAGCAAACATGTACTGGTCACGTGACTGATCATGCACTGATCACGAAATGATCATGCACTGATCACGTGGCTGATCATGCACTGATCACGTGACTGATCATGCACTGATCACGTGGCTATCATGCACTGATCACGTGGCTGATCATGCACTGATCACGTGGCTACCATGCACTGATCACGTGACTGATCATGCACTGATCACGTGATTGATCATGCACTGATCACGTGGCTGATCATGCACTGATCACGTGGCTATCATGCACTGATCACGTGGCTGATCATGCACTGATCACGTGCCTGATCATGCACTGATCACGTGACTGATCATGCACTGATCACGTGGTATCATGCACTGATCACGTGGCTGATCATGCACTGATCACGTGACTGATCATGCACTGATCACGTGGCTGATCATGCACTGATCACGTAGCTGATCATGCACTGATCACGTGGCTATCATGCACTGATCACGTGGCTGATCATGCACTGATCACGTAGCTAACATGCACTGATCACGTGACTGATCATGCACTGATCACATAATTGATCATGCACTGATCACGTGACTGATCATGCACTGATCACGTGACTGATCATGCACTGATCACGTGGCTATCATGCACTGCTCACGTGGCTGATCATGCAATGATCACGTAGCTACCATGCACTGGTCACGTGACTGATCATGCACTGATCACGTAATTGATCATGCACTGATCACGTGGCTGATCATGCACTGATCACGTGACTGATCATGCACTGATCACGTGACTGATCATGCACTGATCACGTGGCTATCATGCACTGATCACGTGGCTGATCATGCACTGATCACGTGACTGATCATGCACTGATCACGTGACTATCATGCACTGATCACGTGGCTATCATGCACTGATCACGTGGCTATCATGCACTGATCACGTGACTGATCACACTGATCACGTGACTGATCATGCACTGATCACGTGGCTATCATGCACTGATCACGTGACTATCATGCACTGATCACGTGGCTGATCATGCACTGATCACGTAGCTATCATGTACTGATCACGTGACTGATCATGCACTGATCACGTGACTGATCATGCACTGATCACGTGGCTGATCATGCACTGATCACGTGACTGATCATGCACTGATCACGTGACTGATCATGCACTGATCACGTAACTGTCATGCACTGATCACGTGGCTATCATGCACTGATCACGTGGCTGATCATGCACTGATCACGTGACTGATCATGCACTGATCACGTGGCTATCATGCACTGATCACGTGGCTGATCATGCACTGATCACGGGACTGATCATGCACTGATCACGTGACTGATCATGCACTGATCACGTGACTGATCATGCACTGATCACGTGGCTATCATGCACTGATCACGTGGCTGATCATGCACTGATCACGTAGCTATCATGCACTGATCACGTGACTGATCATGCACTGATCACGTAATTGATCATGCACTGATCACGTGGCTGATCATGCACTGATCACGTGGCTGATCATGCACTGATCACGTGACTGATCATGCACTGATCACGTGACTGATCATGCACTGATCACGTGGCTATCATGCACTGATCACGTGGCTGATCATGCACTGATCACGTGGCTATCATGCACTGATCACGTGACTGATCATGCACTGATCACGTGACTGATCATGCACTGATCACGTGACTGATCATGCACTGATCACGTACCTATCATGCACTGATCACGTGGCTGATCATGCACTGATCACGTGGCTATCATGCACTGATCACGTGGCTATCATGCACTGATCACGTGGCTGATCATGCACTGATACCGTGACTGAGCATGGACTGATCACATGACTATCATGTAGTGATCACGTGACTTAATGGCGCTGATCATGTGACTGATCATGCACTGATCATGTTTGCTATCATACACTGATCATGTGCCTCTGGAGGCAATAAACAAAGAGCTGAGTAGGCACGAATCAAACAGTCAGCAGGCAATAATCATGGAACTCAGCTGTGAGGAATCATGCTGCTCAGCTGGCAATAATCAAGCAGCTGAGCAGGCAGGAATTACGCAGCACAGCTGGCAATTGTCAAGCAGATGACAGGCAGGAATCGTGCAGCTCAGCTGGCAATTGTCAAGCAGATGAGCAGACAGTAATCACGCAGCTCAGCAGGCCCTGATCACGTGACTGATCATGCACTGTTCACGTGGCTGATCATACACTGATCATGCACTGATCATTGGATATCATGCACTGATCACGTGGCTGATCATGCACTGATCACGTGACTGATCATGCACTGATCACGTGGCTATCATGCACTGATCACGTGGCTGATCATACACTGATCACGTGACTGATCATGCACTGATCACGTGGCACTCATGCACTGATCACGTGGCTGATCATGCACTGATCACGTGACTGATCATGCACTGATCACGTGGCTATCATGCACTGATCACGTGGCTGATCATGCACTGATCACGTAGCTATCATATACTGATCACGTGACTGATCATGCACTGATCACGTAAATGATCATGCACTGATCACGTGACTGATCATGCACTGATCACGTGACTGATCATGCACTGATCACGTGGCTATCATGCACTGATCACGTGGCTGATCATGCACTGATCACGTGGCTGATCATGCACTGTCACGTGACTGATCATGCACTGATCACGTGGCTATCATGCACTGATCACGTGGCTGATCATGCACTGATCACGTGACTGATCATGCACTGATCACGTGGCTATCATGCACTGATCACGTGGCTGATCATGCACTGATCACGTGGCTATCATGCACTGATCACGTGACTGATCATGCACTGATCACGTGGCTGATCATGCACTGATCACGTGACTGATCATGCACTGATCACGTGACTGATCATGCACTGATCACGTGGCTTATCATGCACTGATCATGTGACTGATCATGTGCTGATCATGTTTGGTGTCATACACTGATCATGTGCCTCTGGAGGCAATGAACAAAGAGCTGAGTAGGCACGAATCAGTCAGCAGGCAATAATCATGGAACTCAGCTCTGAGAAATCATGCTGCTCAGCTGGCAATAATCAAGTAGATGAGCAGGCAGGAATTACGCAGCACAGGTGGCAATTGTCAAGCAGATGACAGGCAGGAATCGTGCAGCTCAGCTGGCAATTGTCAAGCAGATGAGCAGACAGTAATCACGCAGCTCAGCAGGCCCTGATCACGTGACTGAGCATGCACTGTTCACGTGGCTGATCATACACTGATCACGTGACTGATCATGCACTGATCACGTGGCTATCATGCACTGATCACGTGACTGATCATGCACTGATCACGTGATTGTCATGCACTGATCACGTGGCTATCATGCACTGATCACGTGGCTGATCATGCACTGATCACGTGACTGATCATGCACTGATCACGTGGCTATCATGCACTGATCACGTGGCTGATCATGCACTGATCACGGGACTGATCATGCACTGATCACGGGCTATCATGCACTGATCACATGACTGACATGCACTGATCACGTGGCTGATCATGCACTGATCACGTGACTGATCATGCACTGATCACTGGCTATCATGCACTGATCACGTGGCTATCATGCACTGATCACGTGGCTGATCATGCACTGATCACGTGACTGATCATGCACTGATCACGTGACTGATCATGCACTGATCACGTGGCTATCATGCACTGATCACGTGGCTGATCATGCACTGATCACGTGCCTGATCATGCACTGATCACGTGACTGATCATGCACTGATCACGTGGCTATCATGCACTGATCACGTGGCTGATCATGCACTGATCACGTGGCTGATCATGCACTGATCACGTGACTGATCATGCACTGATCACGTACCTGTCATGCACTGATCACGTGGCTGATCATGCACTGATCACGTGGCTATCATGCACTGATCACGTGGCTGATCATGCACTGATACCGTGACTGATCATGGACTGATCACATGACTATCATGTACTGATCACGTGACTTCATGGCACTGATCATGTGACTGATCATGCACTGATCATGTTTGCTATCATACACTGATCATGTGCCTCTGGAGGCAATAAACAAAGAGCTGAGTAGGCACGAATCAAACAGTCAGCAGGCAATAATCATGGAACTCAGCTGTGAGGAATCATGCTGCTCAGCTGGCAATAATCAAGCAGCTGAGCAGGCAGGAATTACACAGCACAGCTGGCAATTGTCAAGCAGATGACAGGCAGGAATCGTGCAGCTCAGCTGGCAATTGTCAAGCAGATGATCAGACAGTAATCACGCAGCTCAGCAGGCCCTGATCACGTGACTGATCATGCACTGATCACGTGGCTGATCATACACTGATCATGCACTGATCACGTGGATATCATGCACTGATCACGTGGCTGATCATGCACTGATCACGTGACTGATCATGCACTGATCACGTGGCTATCATGCACTGATCACGTGGCTGATCATGCACTGATCACGTGACTGATCATGCACTGATCACGTGGCACTCATGCACTGATCACGTGGCTGATCATGCACTGATCACGTGACTGATCATGCACTGATCACGTGGCTATCATGCACTGATCACGTGGCTGATCATGCACTGATCACGTAGCTACCATGCACTGATCACGTGACTGATCATGCACTGATCACGTGACTGATCATGCACTGATCACGTGACTGATCATGCACTGATCACGTGACTGATCATGCACTGATCACGTGGCTATCATGCACTGATCACGTGGCTGATCATGCACTGATCACGTGGCTGATCACACACTGTCACGTGACTGATCATGCACTGATCACGTGGCTATCATGCACTGATCACGTGGCTGATCATGCACTGATCACGTGACTGATCATGCACTGATCACGTGGCTATCATGCACTGATCACGTGGCTGATCATGCACTGATCACGTGGCTATCATGCACTGATCACGTGACTGATCATGCACTGATCACGTGACTGATCATGCACTGATCACGTGACTGATCATGCACTGATCACGTGGCTTATCATGCACTGATCATGTGACTGATCATGCACTGATCATGTTTGGTATCATACACTGATCATGTGCCTCTGGAGGCAATGAACAAAGAGCTGAGTAGGCACGAATCAGTCAGCAGGCAATAATCATGGAACTCAGCTCTGAGAAATCATGCTGCTCAGCTGGCAATAATCAAGCAGCTGAGCAGGCAGGAATTACGCAGCACAGCTGGCAATTGTCAAGCAGATGACAGGCAGGAATCGTGCAGCTCAGCTGGCAATTGTCAAGCAGATGAGCAGACAGTAATCACGCAGCTCAGCAGGCCCTGATCACGTGACTGAGCATGCACTGTTCACGTGGCTGATCACACACTGATCACGTGACTGATCATGCACTGATCACGTGGCTATCATGCACTGATCACGTGGCTGATCATACACTGATCACGTGACTGATCATGCACTGATCACGTGGCTATCATGCACTGATCACGTGACTGATCATGCACTGATCACGTGGCTGATCATGCACTGATCACGTGACTGATCATGCACTGATCACGTGACTGATCATGCACTGATCACGTGACTGATCATGCACTGATCACGTGGCTATCATGCACTGATCACGTGGCTGATCATGCAATGATCACGTTGCTACCATGTACTGGTCACGTGACTGATCATGCACTGATCACGTAATTGATCATGCACTGATCACGTGGCTGATCATGCACTGATCACGTGGCTGATCATGCACTGATCACGTGACTGATCATGCACTGATCACGTGACTGATCATGCACTGATCACGTGGCTATCATGCACTGATCACGTGGCTGATCATGCACTGATCACGTGCCTGATCATGCACTGATCACGTGACTGATCATGCACTGATCACGTGACTGATCATGCACTGATCACGTGGCTATCATGCACTATCACGTGGCTGATCATGCAATGATCACGTAGCTACCATGTACTGGTCACGTGACTGATCATGCACTGATCAGTGACTGATCATGCACTGATCACGTGGCTATCATGCACTGATCACGTGGCTGATCATGCACTGATCACGTGCCTGATCATGCACTGATCACGTGACTGATCATGCACTGATCACGTGGCTATCATGCACTGATCACGTGGCTGATCATGCACTGATCACGTGGCTGATCATGCACTGATCACGTGGCTATCATGCACTGATCACGTGGCTGATCATGCACTGATACCGTGACTGAGCATGGACTGATCACATGACTATCATGTAGTGATCACGTGACTTAATGGCACTGATCATGTGACTGATCATGCGCTGATCATGTTTGGTATCATACACTGATCATGTGCCTCTGGAGGCAATAAACAAAGAGCTGAGTAGGCACGAATCAAACAGTCAGCAGGCAATAATCATGGAACTCAGCTGTGAGGAATCATGCTGCTCAGCTGGCAATAATCAAGCAGCTGAGCAGGCAGGAATTATGCAGCTCAGCTGGCAATTGTCAAGCAGATGAGCAGAGAGTAATCACGCAGCTCAGCAGGCCCTGATCACGTGACTGAGCATGCACTGTTCACGTGGCTGATCATGCACTGATCACGTGGCTATCATGCACTGATCACGTGGCTGATCATACACTGTTCACGTGTCTGACCATGCACTGATCACGTGGCTGATCATACACTGCTCACGTAACTGATCATGCACTGATCACGTGGCTATCATGCACTGATCACGTGGCTGAACATGCACTGTTCACGTGGCTGATCACACACCTGTCACGTGACTGATCATGCACTGATCACGTGGCACTCATGCACTGATCACGTGGCTGATCATACTCTGCTCACGTAACTGATCATGCACACATCACGTGGCTATCATGCACTGCTCACGTGGCTGATCATGCAATGATCACGTAGCTACCATATACTGGTCACGTGACTGATCATGCACTGATCACGTAAATGATCATGCACTGTTCACGTGACTGATCATGTACTGATCACGTGACTGATCATGCACTGATCACGTGGCTATCATGCACTGCTCACGTGGCTGATCATGCAATGATCACGTAGCAACCATGTACTGGTCACGTGACTGATCATGCACTGATCACGAAATGATCATGCACTGATCACGTGGCTGATCATGCACTGATCACGTGACTGATCATGCACTGATCACGTGGCTATCATGCACTGATCACGTGGCTGATCATGCACTGATCACGTGGCTACCATGCACTGATCACGTGACTGATCATGCACTGATCACGTGGCTGATCATGCACTGATCACGTGGCTGATCATGCACTGATCACGTGGCTATCATGCACTGATCACGTGGCTGATCATGCACTGATCACGTGCCTGATCATGCACTGATCACGTGACTGATCATGCACTGATCACGTGGTATCATGCACTGATCACGTGGCTGATCATGCACTGATCACGTGGCTGATCATGCACTGATCACGTGGCTGATCATGCACTGATCACGTGCTGATCATGCACTGATCACGTGGCTATCATGCACTGATCACGTGGCTGATCATGCACTGATCACGTAGCTATCATGCACTGATCACGTGACTGATCATGCACTGATCACGTGACTGATCATGCACTGATCACGTGACTGATCATGCACTGATCACGTGACTGATCATGCACTGATCACGTGGCTATCATGCACTGATCACGTGGCTGATCATGCAATGATCACGTAGCTACCATGTACTGATCACGTGACTGATCATGCACTGATCACGTGACTGATCATGCACTGATCACGTGGCTGATCATGCACTGATCACGTGACTGATCATGCACTGATCACGTGACTGATCATGCACTGATCACGTGGCTATCATGCACTGATCACGTGGCTGATCATGCACTGATCACGTGACTGATCATGCACTGATCACGTGACTATCATGCACTGATCACGTGGCTATCATGCACTGATCACGTGGCTATCATGCACTGATCACGTGACTGATCATGCACTGACGTGACTGATCATGCACTGATCACGTGGCTATCATGCACTGATCACGTGGCTATCATGCACTGATCACGTGGCTATCATGCACTGATCACGTGACTGATCACACTGATCACGTGACTGATCATGCACTGATCACGTGACTGATCATGCACTGATCACGTGGCTGATCATGCACTGATCACGTGACTGATCATGCACTGATCACGTGACTGATCATGCACTGATCACGTGGCTGATCATGCACTGATCACGTGACTGATCATGCACTGATCACGTGACTGATCATGCACTGATCACGTGGCTGATCATGCACTGATCACGTGACTGATCATGCACTGATCACGTGACTGATCATGCACTGATCACGTGGCTATCATGCACTGATCACGTGGATATCATGCACTGATCACGTGGCTGATCATGCACTGATCACGTGACTGATCATGCACTGATCACGTGGCTATCATGCACTGATCACGTGGCTGATCATGCACTGATCACGTAGCTACCATGCACTGATCACGTGACTGATCATGCACTGATCACGTAATTGATCATGCACTGATCACGTGGCTGATCATGCACTGATCACGTGGCTGATCATGCACTGATCACGTGACTGATCATGCACTGATCACGTGACTGATCATGCACTGATCACGTGGCTATCATGCACTGATCACGTGGCTGATCATGCACTGATCACGTAGCTACCATGCACTGATCACGTGACTGATCATGCACTGATCACGTGATTGATCATGCACTGATCACGTGGCTGATCATGCACTGATCACGTGGCTGATCATGCACTGATCACGTGACTGATCATGCACTGATCACGTGACTGATCATGCACTGATCACGTGGCTATCATGCACTGATCACGTGGCTGATCATGCACTGATCACGTGACTGATCATGCACTGATCACGTGACTGATCATGCACTGATCACGTGGCTGATCATGCACTGATCACGTAGCTATCATGCACTGATCACGTGACTGATCATGCACTGATCACGTAATGATCATGCACTGATCACGTGGCTGATCATGCACTGATCACGTGGCTGATCATGCACTGATCACGTGACTGATCATGCACTGATCACGTGACTGATCATGCACTGATCACGTGGCTATCATGCACTGATCACGTGGCTGATCATGCACTGATCACGTAGCTATCATGCACTGATCACGTGACTGATCATGCACTGATCACGTGATTGATCATGCACTGATCACGTGGCTGATCATGCACTGATCACGTGGCTGATCATGCACTGATCACGTGACTGATCATGCACTGATCACGTGACTGATCATGCACTGATCACGTGGCTGATCATGCACTGATCACGTGGCTGATCATGCACTGATCACGTGGCTGATCATGCACTGATCACGTACTGATCATGCACTGATCACGTGACTGATCATGCACTGATCACGTGACTGATCATGCACTGATCACGTGACTGATCATGCACTGATCACGTGGCTATCATGCACTGATCACGTGGCTGATCATGCACTGATCACGTAACTATCATGCACTGATCACGTGACTGATCATGCACTGATCACGTAATTGATCATGCACTGATCACGTGGCTGATCATGCACTGATCACGTGGCTGATCATGCACTGATCACGTGACTGATCATGCACTGATCACGTGACTGATCATGCACTGATCACGTGGCTATCATGCACTGATCACGTGGCTGATCATGCACTGATCACGTGACTGATCATGCACTGATCACGTGGATATCATGCACTGATCACGTGGCTGATCATGCACTGATCACGTGTCTGATCATGCACTGATCACGTGGCTGATCATGCACTGATCACGTAACTGATCATGCACTGATCACGTGGCTATCATGCACTGATCACGTGGCTGATCATGCACTGATCACGTGGCTGATCATGCACTGTCACGTGACTATCATGCACTGATCACGTGACACTCATGCACTGATCACGTGGCTGATCATGCACTGATCACGTGACTGATCATGCACTGATCACGTGGCTATCATGCACTGATCACGTGGCTGATCATGCACTGATCACGTGACTGATCATGCACTGATCACGTGACTGATCATGCACTGATCACGTGGCTGATCATGCACTGATCACGTGACTGATCATGCACTGATCACGTGACTGATCATGCACTGATCACGTGGCTATCATGCACTGATCACGTGGCTATCATGCACTGATCACGTGGCTGATCATGCACTGATCACGTGACTGATCATGCACTGATCACGTGGCTATCATGCACTGATCACGTGGCTGATCATGCACTGATCACGTAGCTACCATGCACTGATCACGTGACTGATCATGCACTGATCACGTGACTGATCATGCACTGATCACGTGGCTGATCATGCACTGATCACGTGGCTGATCATGCACTGATCACGTGACTGATCATGCACTGATCACGTGACTGATCATGCACTGATCACGTGGCTATCATGCACTGATCACGTGGCTGATCATGCACTGATCACGTAGCTACCATGCACTGATCACGTGACTGATCATGCACTGATCACGTGATTGATCATGCACTGATCACGTGGCTGATCATGCACTGATCACGTGGCTGATCATGCACTGATCACGTGACTGATCATGCACTGATCACGTGACTGATCATGCACTGATCACGTGGCTATCATGCACTGATCACGTGGCTGATCATGCACTGATCACGTGACTGATCATGCACTGATCACGTGACTGATCATGCACTGATCACGTGGCTGATCATGCACTGATCACGTAGCTATCATGCACTGATCACGTGACTGATCATGCACTGATCACGTAATTGATCATGCACTGATCACGTGGCTGATCATGCACTGATCACGTGGCTGATCATGCACTGATCACGTGACTGATCATGCACTGATCACGTGACTGATCATGCACTGATCACGTGGCTATCATGCACTGATCACGTGGCTGATCATGCACTGATCACGTAGCTATCATGCACTGATCACGTGACTGATCATGCACTGATCACGTGACTGATCATGCACTGATCACGTGGCTGATCATGCACTGATCACGTGGCTGATCATGCACTGATCACGTGACTGATCATGCACTGATCACGTGACTGATCATGCACTGATCACGTGGCTGATCATGCACTGATCACGTGGCTGATCATGCACTGATCACGTGGCTGATCATGCACTGATCACGTACTATCATGCACTGATCACGTGACTGATCATGCACTGATCACGTGACTGATCATGCACTGATCACGTGACTGATCATGCACTGATCACGTGGCTATCATGCACTGATCACGTGGCTGATCATGCAATGATCACGTAGCTACCATGCACTGATCACGTGACTGATCATGCACTGATCACGTAATTGATCATGCACTGATCACGTGGCTGATCATGCACTGATCACGTGGCTGATCATGCACTGATCACGTGACTGATCATGCACTGATCACGTGACTGATCATGCACTGATCACGTGGCTATCATGCACTGATCACGTGGCTGATCATGCACTGATCACGTGACTGATCATGCACTGATCACGTGGATATCATGCACTGATCACGTGGCTGATCATGCACTGATCACGTGTCTGATCATGCACTGATCACGTGGCTGATCATGCACTGATCACGTGACTGATCATGCACTGATCACGTGGCTATCATGCACTGATCACGTGGCTGATCATGCACTGATCACGTGGCTGATCATGCACTGATCACGTGACTATCATGCACTGATCACGTGACATCATGCACTGATCACGTGGCTGATCATACACTGATCACGTGACTGATCATGCACTGATCACGTGGCTATCATGCACTGATCACGTGGCTGTCATGCAATGATCACGTAGCTACCATATACTGATCACGTGACTGATCATGCACTGATCACGTAAATGATCATGCACTGATCACGTGACTGATCATGCACTGATCACGTGACTGATCATGCACTGATCACGTGGCTGATCATGCACTGATCACGTGATTGATCATGCACTGATCACGTGGCTGATCATGCACTGATCACGTGGCTGATCATGCACTGATCACGTGACTGATCATGCACTGATCACGTGACTGATCATGCACTGATCACGTGGCTATCATGCACTGATCACGTGACTGATCATGCACTGATCACGTGACTGATCATGCACTGATCACGTGACTGATCATGCACTGATCACGTGACTGATCATGCACTGATCACGTGGCTGATCATGCACTGATCACGTGGCTGATCATGCACTGATCACGTGACTGATCATGCACTGATCACGTGATGATCATGCACTGATCACGTGGCTATCATGCACTGATCACGTGACTGATCATGCACTGATCACGTGACTGATCATGCACTGATCACTGGCTATCATGCACTGATCACGTGGCTATCATGCACTGATCACGTGGCTGATCATGCACTGATCACGTGACTGATCATGCACTGATCACGTCTATATCATGCACTGATCACGTGACTGATCATGCACTGATCACGTGGATGATCATGCACTGATCACGTGACTGATCATGCACTGATCACGTGGCTATCATGCACTGATCACGTGGCTGATCATGCACTGATCACGTAGCTATCATGCACTGATCACGTGACTGATCATGCACTGATCACGTGACTGATCATGCACTGATCACGTGGCTATCATGCACTGATCACGTGGCTGATCATGCACTGATCACGTGCCTGATCATGCACTGATCACGTGGCTGATCATGCACTGATCACGTGACTGATCATGCACTGATCACGTGTCTGATCATGCACTGATCACGTGGCTATCATGCACTGCTCACGTGGCTGATCATGCATGATCACGCAGCTACCATGTACTGGTCACATGACTGATCATGCACTGATCACGTGACTGATCATGCAGTGATCACGTGGCTATCATGCACTACTCACGTGGCTGATCATGCAATGATCATGTAGCTACCATGTACAGGTCACGTGAATGATCATACACCCATCAGGTGACTGATCATGCACTGATCACGTGGCTATCATGCACTGATCACGAGACTGATCATGCACTGATCACGTCTATATCATGCACTGATCACATGACTGCCCATGCACTGATCACGTGGATGATCATACACTAATCTTGTGACAGATCATGCACTGATCACGTGGCTGATCATGCACTGATACCGTGACTGAGCATGGACTGATCACATGACTATCATGTAGTGATCACGTGACTTAATGGCGCTGATCATGTGACTGATCATGCGCTGATCATGTTTGCTATCATACACTGATCATGTGCCTCTGGAGGCAATAAACAAAGAGCTGAGTAGGCACGAATCAAACAGTCAGCAGGCAATAATCATGGAACTCAGGTGTGAGGAATCATGCTGCTCAGCTGGCAATAATCAAGCAGCTGAGCAGGCAGGAATTACGCAGCACAGCTGGCAATTGTCAAGCAGATGACAGGCAGGAATCGTGCAGCTCAGCTGGCAATTGTCAAGCAGATGAGCAGACAGTAATCACGCAGCTCAGCAGGCCCAGATCACGTGACTGAGCATGCACTGTTCACGTGGCTGATCATACACTGATCACGTGATGATCATGCACTGATCACGTGGCTATCATGCACTGATCACGTGGCTCAACATACACTGTTCACGTGTCTGACCATGCACTGATCACGTGGCTGATCATACACTGCTCACGTAACTGATCATCCACTGATCACGTGGCTATCATGCACTGATCACGTGGCTGAACATGCACTGTTCACGTGGCTGATCACACACCTGTCACGTGACATATCATGCACTGATCACGTGGCACTCATGCACTGATCACGTGGCTGATCATACTCTGCTCACGTAACTCATCATGCACACATCACGTGGCTATCATGCACTGATCACGTGGCTATCATGCACTGATCACGTGGCTGATCATGCAATGATCAAGCAGCTACCATGTACTGGTCACGTGACTGATCATGCACTGATCACGTAAATGATCATGCACTGATCACGTGACTGATCATGCACTGATCACGTGACTGATCATGCACTGATCACGTGGCTATCATGCACTGATCACGTGGCTGATCATGCACTGATCACGTGGCTGATCATGCACTGATCACGTGCTGATCATGCACTGATCACGTGACTGATCATGCACTGATCACGTGGCTGATCATGCACTGATCACGTGGCTGATCATGCACTGATCACGTGACTGATCATGCACTGATCACGTGGCTATCATGCACTGATCACGTGGCTGATCATGCACTGATCACGTGGCTATCATGCACTGATCACGTGACTGATCATGCACTGATCACGTGACTGATCATGCACTGATCACGTGGCTGATCATGCACTGATCACGTGGCTGATCATGCACTGATCACGTGACTGATCATGCACTGATCACGTGACTGATCATGCACTGATCACGTGACTGATCATGCACTGATCACGTGGCTGATCATGCACTGATCACGTGGCTGATCATGCACTGATCACGTGGCTATCATGCACTGATCACGTGGCTGATCATACACTGATCACGTGACTGATCATGCACTGATCACGTGGCTATCATGCACTGATCACGTGGCTATCATGCACTGATCACGTGGCTGATCATGCACTGATCACGTAGCTACCATGCACTGATCACGTGACTGATCATGCACTGATCACGTGACTGATCATGCACTGATCACGTGGCTGATCATGCACTGATCACGTGGCTGATCACACTGATCACGTGACTGATCATGCACTGATCACGTGGCTGATCATGCACTGATCACGTGGCTGATCATGCACTGATCACGTGGCTATCATGCACTGATCACGTGGCTGATCATGCACTGATCACGTAGCTATCATGCACTGATCACGTGACTGATCATGCACTGATCACGTGACTGATCATGCACTGATCACGTGGCTGATCATGCACTGATCACGTGGCTGATCATGCACTGATCACGTGACTGATCATGCACTGATCACGTGACTGATCATGCACTGATCACGTGGCTATCATGCACTGATCACGTGGCTATCATGCACTGATCACGTGGCTGATCACACACTATCACGTGACTGATCATGCACTGATCACGTGGCTATCATGCACTGATCACGTGACTGATCATGCACTGATCACGTGACTGATCATGCACTGATCACGTGGCTATCATGCACTGATCACGTGGCTGATCATGCATGATCACGCAGCTACCATGCACTGATCACGTGACTGATCATGCACTGATCACGTAACTGATCATGCACTGATCACGTGGCTTATCATGCACTGATCATGTGACTGATCATGCGCTGATCATGTTTGGTGTCATACACTGATCATGTGCCTCTGGAGGCAATGAACAAAGAGCTGAGTAGGCACGAATCAGTCAGCAGGCTATAATCATGGAACTCAGCTCTGAGAAATCATGCTGCTCAGCTGGCAATAATCAAGTAGCTGAGCAGGCAGGAATTACGCAGCACAGCTGGCAATTGTCAAGCAGATGACAGGCAGGAATCATGCAGCTCAGCTGGCAATTGTCAAGCAGATGATCAGACAGTAATCACGCAGCTCAGCAGGCCCTGATCACGTGACTGAGCATGCACTGTTCACGTGGCTGATCACACACTGATCACGTGACTGATCATGCACTGATCACGTGACTGATCATGCACTGATCACGTGGCTGATCATGCACTGATCACGTGGCTGATCATGCACTGATCACGGGACTGATCATGCACTGATCACGGGCTATCATGCACTGATACATGACTGATCATGCACTGATCACGTGGCTGATCATGCACTGATCACGTGACTGATCATGCACTGATCACGTGACTGATCATGCACTGATCACGTGGCTGATCATGCACTGATCACGTGGCTATCATGCACTGATCACGTGGCTGATCATGCACTGATCACGTGGCTGATCATGCACTGATCACGTGGCTGATCATGCACTGATCACGTGACTGATCATGCACTGATCACGTGGCTATCATGCACTGATCACGTGGCTGATCATGCACTGATCACGTGACTGATCATGCACTGATCACGTGGCTATCATGCACTGATCACGTGGCTGATCATGCACTGATCACGTAGCTACCATGCACTGATCACGTGACTGATCATGCACTGATCACGTAATTGATCATGCACTGATCACGTGGCTCATCATGCACTGATCACGTGGCTGATCACACATGATCACGTGACTGATCATGCACTGATCACGTGGCTGATCATGCACTGATCACGTGGCTATCATGCACTGATCACGTGGCTATCATGCACTGATCACGTGGCTGATCATGCACTGATCACGTAGCTATCATGCACTGATCACGTGACTGATCATGCACTGATCACGTAATTGATCATGCACTGATCACGTGGCTGATCATGCACTGATCACGTGGCTGATCATGCACTATCACGTGACTGATCATGCACTGATCACGTGACTGATCATGCACTGATCACGTGGCTATCATGCACTGATCACGTGGATATCATGCACTGATCACGTGGCTGATCACACACTATCACGTGACTGATCATGCACTGATCACGTGGCTATCATGCACTGATCACGTGGCTATCATGCACTGATCACGTGGCTGATCATGCACTGATCACGTAGCTATCATGCACTGATCACGTGACTGATCATGCACTGATCACGTGGCTGATCATGCACTGATCACGTGACTGATCATGCACTGATCACGTGACTGATCATGCACTGATCACGTGACTGATCATGCACTGATCACGTGGCTATCATGCACTGATCACGTGGCTGATCATGCATGATCACGCAGCTACCATGCACTGATCACGTGACTGATCATGCACTGATCACGTAATTGATCATGCACTGATCACGTGGCTTATCATGCACTGATCATGTGACTGATCATGCACTGATCATGTTTGGTGTCATACACTGATCATGTGCCTCTGGAGGCAATGAACATAGAGCTGAGTAGGCAGGAATCAGTCAGCAGGCTATAATCATGGAACTCACCTCTGAGAAATCATGCTGCTCAGCTGGCAATAATCAAGTAGATGAGCAGGCAGGAATCACGCAGCACAGGTGGCAATTGTCAAGCAGATGACAGGCAGGAATCGTGCAGCTCAGCTGGCAATTGTCAAGCAGATGAGCAGACAGTAATCACGCAGCTCAGCAGGCCCTGATCACGTGACTGATCATGCACTGATCACGTGGCTGATCATACACTGATCACGTGACTGATCATGCACTGATCACGTGACTGATCATGCACTGATCACGTGGCTATCATGCACTGATCACGTGGCTGATCATGCACTGATCACGTGGCTGATCATGCACTGATCACGTGGCTGATCATGCACTGATCACGTGACTGATCATGCACTGATCACGTGGCTATCATGCACTGATCACGTGGCTGATCATGCACTGATCACGTGACTGATCATGCACTGATCACATGACTGATCATGCACTGATCACGTGACTGATCATGCACTGATCACGTGGCTATCATGCACTACTCACGTGGCTGATCATGCAATGATCATGTAGCTACCATGTACTGGTCACGTGACTGATCATACACCCATCAGGTGACTGATCATGCACTGATCACGTGGCTGATCATGCACTGATCACGTGACTGATCATGCACTGATCACGTGACTGATCATGCACTGATCACGTGGCTATCATGCACTGATCACGTGGCTGATCATGCACTGATCACGTGGCTGATCATGCACTGATACCGTGACTGAGCATGGACTGATCACATGACTATCATGTAGTGATCACGTGACTTAATGGCGCTGATCATGTGACTGATCATGCGCTGATCATGTTTGCTATCATACACTGATCATGTGCCTCTGGAGGCAATAAACAAAGAGCTGAGTAGGCACGAATCAAACAGTCAGCAGGCAATAATCATGGAACTCAGGTGTGAGGAATCATGCTGCTCAGCTGGCAATAATCAAGCAGCTGAGCAGGCAGGAATTACGCAGCACAGCTGGCAATTGTCAAGCAGATGACAGGCAGGAATCGTGCAGCTCAGCTGGCAATTGTCAAGCAGATGAGCAGACAGTAATCACGCAGCTCAGCAGGCCCTGATCACGTGACTGAGCATGCACTGTTCACGTGGCTGATCATACACTGATCACGTGATGATCATGCACTGATCACGTGGATATCATGCACTGATCACGTGGCTGATCATACACTGTTCACGTGTCTGACCATGCACTGATCACGTGGCTGATCATACACTGCTCACGTAACTGATCATGCACTGATCACGTGGCTATCATGCACTGATCACGTGGCTGAACATGCACTGTTCACGTGGCTGATCACACACCTGTCACGTGACATATCATGCACTGATCACGTGGCACTCATGCACTGATCACGTGGCTGATCATACTCTGCTCACGTAACTGATCATGCACACATCACGTGGCTATCATGCACTGCTCACGTGGCTCGTCATGGAATGATCACGTAGCTACCATATACTGGTCACGTGACTGATCATGCACTGATCACGTAATGATCATGCACTGATCACGTGACTGATCATGCACTGATCACGTGACTGATCATGCACTGATCACGTGGCTATCATGCACTGATCACGTGGCTGATCATGCACTGATCACGTGACTGATCATGCACTGATCACGTGGCTGATCATGCACTGATCACGTGACTGATCATGCACTGATCACGTGGCTGATCATGCACTGATCACGTGGCTATCATGCACTGATCACGTGGCTGATCATGCACTGATCACGTGGCTATCATGCACTGATCACGTGACTGATCATGCACTGATCACGTGACTGATCATGCACTGATCACGTGGCTATCATGCACTGATCACGTGGCTGATCATGCACTGATCACGTGCCTGATCATGCACTATCACATGACTGATCATGCACTGATCACGTGACTGATCATGCACTGATCACGTGGCTATCATGCACTACTCACGTGGCTGATCATGCAATGATCACGTAGCTACCATGTACGGTCACGTGACTGATCATACACCCATCAGGTGACTGATCATGCACTGATCACGTGGCTGATCATGCACTGATCACGTGACTGATCATGCACTGATCACGTGACTGATCATGCACTGATCACATGGCTATCATGCACTGATCACGTGGCTGATCATGCACTGATCACGTGGCTGATCATGCACTGATACCGTGACTGAGCATGGACTGATCACATGACTATCATGTAGTGATCACGTGACTTAATGGCGCTGATCATGTGACTGATCATGCGCTGATCATGTTTGCTATCATACACTGATCATGTGCCTCTGGAGGCAATAAACAAAGAGCTGAGTAGGCACGAATCAAACAGTCAGCAGGCAATAATCATGGAACTCAGGTGTGAGGAATCATGCTGCTCAGCTGGCAATAATCAAGCAGCTGAGCAGGCAGGAATTACGCAGCACAGCTGGCAATTGTCAAGCAGATGACAGGCAGGAATCGTGCAGCTCAGCTGGCAATTGTCAAGCAGATGAGCAGACAGTAATCACGCAGCTCAGCAGGCCCTGATCACGTGACTGAGCATGCACTGTTCACGTGGCTGATCATACACTGATCACGTGATGATCATGCACTGATCACTTGGATATCATGCACTGATCACGTGGCTGATCATACACTGTTCACGTGTCTGACCATGCACTGATCACGTGGCTGATCATACACTGCTCACGTAACTGATCATGCACTGATCACGTGGCTGAACATGCACTGTTCACGTGGCTGATCACACACCTGTCACGTGACATATCATGCACTGATCACGTGGCACTCATGCACTGATCACGTGGCTGATCATACTCTGCTCACGTAACTGATCATGCACACATCACGTGGCTATCATGCACTGCTCACGTGGCTCGTCATGGAATGATCACGTAGCTACCATGTACTGGTCACGTGACTGATCATGCACTGATCACGTAATTGATCATGCACTGATCACGTGGCTGATCATGCACTGATCACGTGGCTGATCATGCACTGATCACGTGACTGATCATGCACTGATCACGTGGCTGATCATGCACTGATCACGTGGCTGATCATGCACTGATCACGTGGCTATCATGCACTGATCACGTGGCTGATCATGCACTGATCACGTAGCTATCATGTACTGATCACGTGACTGATCATGCACTGATCACGTGATTGATCATGCACTGATCACGTGGCTCATCATGCACTGATCACGTGGCTGATCACACACGTATCACGTGACTGATCATGCACTGATCACGTGACTGATCATGCACTGATCACGTGGCTATCATGCACTGATCACGTGGATATCATGCACTGATCACGTGGCTGATCACACACTATCACGTGACTGATCATGCACTGATCACGTGGCTATCATGCACTGATCACGTGGCTATCATGCACTGATCACGTGGCTGATCATGCAATGATCACGTAGCTACCATGCACTGGTCACGTGACTGATCATGCACTGATCACGTGGCTGATCATGCACTGATCACGTGACTGATCATGCACTGATCACGTGACTGATCATGCACTGATCACGTGACTGATCATGCACTGATCACGTGGCTATCATGCACTGATCACGTGGCTGATCATGCACTGATCACGTGGCTATCATGCACTGATCACGTGACTGATCATGCACTGATCACATGACTGATCATGCACTGATCACGTGGCTTATCATGCACTGATCATGTGACTGATCATGCACTGATCATGTTTGCTGTCATACACTGATCATGTGCCTCTGGAGGCAATGAACAAAGAGCTGAGTAGGCACGAATCAGTCAGCAGGCTATAATCATGGAACTCAGCTCTGAGAAATCATGCTGCTCAGCTGGCAATAATCAAGCAGATGAGCAGGCAGGAATTACGCAGCACAGCTGGCAATTGTCAAGCAGATGACAGGCAGGAATCGTGCAGCTCAGCTGGCAATTGTCAAGCAGATGAGCAGACAGTAATCACGCAGCTCAGCAGGCCCTGATCACGTGACTGAGCATGCACTGTTCACGTGGCTGATCATACACTGATCACGTGACTGATCATGCACTGATCACGTGACTGATCATGCACTGATCACGTGGCTATCATGCACTGATCACGTGGCTGATCATACACTGATCACGTGGCTGATCATGCACTGATCACGTGGCTGATCATGCACTGATACGTGACTGATCATGCACTGATCACATGACTATCATGCACTGATCACGTGACTTAATGGCACTGATCATGTGACTGATCATGCGCTGATCATGTTTGCTATCATACACTGATCATGTGCCTCTGGAGGCAATAAACAAAGAGCTGAGTAGGCACGAATCAAACAGTCAGCAGGCAATAATCATGGAACTCAGGTGTGAGGAATCATGCTGCTCAGCTGGCAATAATCAAGCAGATGACAGGCAGGAATCATGCAGCTCAGCTGGCAATTGTCAAGCAGATGAGCAGACAGTAATCACGCAGCTCAGCAGGCACTGATCACGTGACTGAGCATGCACTGATCACGTGGCTGATCATGCACTGATCACGTGACTGATCATGCACTGATCACGTGGCTATCATGCACTGATCACGTGGCTGATCATGCACTGATCACGTGGCTGATCATGCACTGATCACGTGGCTGATCATGCACTGATCACGTGACTGATCATGCACTGATCACGTGACTGATCATGCACTGATCACGTGGCTGATCATGCACTGATCACGTGGCTGATCATGCACTGATCACGTGACTGATCATGCACTGATCACGTGGCTGATCATGCACTGATCACGTGGCTGATCATGCACTGATCACGTGGCTGATCACACACTGTCACGTGACTATCATGCACTGATCACGTGGCACTCATGCACTGATCACGTGGCTGATCATACACTGATCACGTGACTGATCATGCACTGATCACGTGGCTATCATGCACTGATCACGTGGCTGATCATGCACTGATCACGTAGCTACCATATACTGATCACGTGACTGATCATGCACTGATCACGTGACTGATCATGCACTGATCACGTGACTGATCATGCACTGATCACGTGACTGATCATGCACTGATCACGTGGCATCATGCACTGATCACGTGGCTGATCATGCACTGATCACGTAGCAACCATGTACTGGTCACGTGACTGATCATGCACTGATCACGTAATTGATCATGCACTGATCACGTGGCTCATCATGCACTGATCACGTGGCTGATCACACACGATCACGTGACTGATCATGCACTGATCACGTGACTGATCATGCACTGATCACGTGGCTATCATGCACTGATCACGTGGCTGATCATGCACTATCACGTGACTGATCATGCACTGATCACGTGACTGATCATGCACTGATCACGTGACTGATCATGCACTGATCACGTGACTGATCATGCACTGATCACGTGACTGATCATGCACTGATCACGTGGCTATCATGCACTGATCACGTGGCTGATCATGCACTGATCACGTGGCTACCATGCACTGATCACGTGACTGATCATGCACTGATCACGTGACTGATCATGCACTGATCACGTGGCTTATCATGCACTGATCATGTGACTGATCATGTGCTGATCATGTTTGGTGTCATACACTGATCATGTGCCTCTGGAGGCAATGAACATAGAGCTGAGTAGGCAGGAATCAGTCAGCAGGCTATAATCATGGAACTCAGCTCTGAGAAATCATGCTGCTCAGCTGGCAATAATCAAGTAGATGAGCAGGCAGGAATTACGCAGCACAGGTGGCAATTGTCAAGCAGATGACAGGCAGGAATCGTGCAGCTCAGCTGGCAATTGTCAAGCAGATGAGCAGACAGTAATCACGCAGCTCAGCAGGCCCTGATCACGTGACTGAGCATGCACTGATCACGTGGCTGATCATGCACTGATCACGTGATGATCATGCACTGATCACGTGGCTATCATGCACTGATCACGTGGCTGATCATGCACTGATCACGTGACTGATCATGCACTGATCACGTGGCTATCATGCACTGATACATGACTGATCATGCACTGATCACGTGGCTGATCATGCACTGATCACGTGACTGATCATGCACTGATCACGTGACTGATCATGCACTGATCACGTGGCTGATCATGCACTGATCACGTGGCTATCATGCACTGATCACGTGGCTGATCATGCACTGATCACGTGGCTATCATGCACTGATCACGTGACTGATCATGCACTGATCACGTAATTGATCATGCACTGATCACGTGACTGATCATGCACTGATCACGTGGCTGATCATACACTGATCACGTGACAGATCATGCACTGATCACGTGGCTGATCATGCACTGATACCGTGACTGAGCATGGACTGATCACATGACTATCATGTAGTGATCACGTGACTTAATGGCGCTGATCATGTGACTGATCATGCACTGATCATGTTTGCTATCATACACTGATCATGTGCCTCTGGAGGCAATAAACAAAGAGCTGAGTAGGCACGAATCAAACAGTCAGCAGGCAATAATCATGGAACTCAGCTGTGAGGAATCATGCTGCTCAGCTGGCAATAATCAAGCAGCTGAGCAGGCAGGAATTACGCAGCACAGCTGGCAATTGTCAAGCAGATGACAGGCAGGAATCGTGCAGCTCAGCTGGCAATTGTCAAGCAGATGAGCAGACAGTAATCACGCAGCTCAGCAGGCCCTGATCACGTGACTGAGCATGCACTGTTCACGTGGCTGATCATACACTGATCACGTGATTGATCATGCACTGATCACTTGGATATCATGCACTGATCACGTGGCTGATCATACACTGTTCACGTGTCTGACCATGCACTGATCACGTGGCTGATCATACACTGCTCACGTAACTGATCATGCACTGATCACGTGGCTATCATGCACTGATCACGTGGCTGAACATGCACTGTTCACGTGGCTGATCACACACTGTCACGTGACATATCATGCACTGATCACGTGGCTGATCATACACTGATCACGTAACTGATCATGCACACACGTGGCTATCATGCACTGCTCACGTGGCTGTCATGGAATGATCACGTAGCTACCATATACTGGTCACGTGACTGATCATGCACTGATCACGTAAATGATCATGCACTGATCACGTGACTGATCATGCACTGATCACGTGACTGATCATGCACTGATCACGTGGCTGATCATGCACTGATCACGTGGCTGATCATGCACTGATCACGTGGCTGATCATGCACTGATCACGTGGCTGATCATGCACTGATCACGTGACTGATCATGCACTGATCACGTGACTGATCATGCACTGATCACGTGGCTATCATGCACTGATCACGTGGCTGATCATGCACTGATCACGTGGCTATCATGCACTGATCACGTGACTGATCATGCACTGATCACGTGAATGATCATGCACTGATCACGTGACTGATCATGCACTGATCACGTGACTGATCATGCACTGATCACGTGGCTATCATGCACTGATCACGTGGCTGATCATGCACTGATCACGTAGCTACCATGCACTGATCACGTGACTGATCATGCACTGATCACGTGACTGATCATGCACTGATCACGTGGCTGATCATGCACTGATCACGTGGCTGATCATGCACTGATCACACAGCTATCATGTACTGATCACGTGACTGATCATGCACTGATCACGTGACTGATCATGCACTGATCACGTGGCTGATCATGCACTGATCATGTGACTGATCATGCACTGATCATGTTTGGTGTCATACACTGATCATGTGCCTCTGGAGGCAATGAACATAGAGCTGAGTAGGCACGAATCAGTCAGCAGGCTATAATCATGGAACTCAGCTCTGAGAAATCATGCTGCTCAGCTGGCAATAATCAAGCAGATGAGCAGGCAGGAATTACGCAGCACAGGTGGCAATTGTCAAGCAGATGACAGGCAGGAATCGTGCAGCTCAGCTGGCAATTGTCAAGCAGATGAGCAGACAGTAATCACGCAGCTCAGCAGGCCCTGATCACGTGACTGATCATGCACTGATCACGTGGCTGATCATACACTGATCACGTGACTGATCATGCACTGATCACGTGACTGATCATGCACTGATCACGTGGCTATCATGCACTGATCACGTGGCTGATCATGCACTGATCACGTGGCTATCATGCACTGTCACGTGACTGATCATGCACTGATCACGTGACTGATCATGCACTGATCACGTGGCTTATCATGCACTGATCATGTGACTGATCATGCACTGATCATGTTTGGTATCATACACTGATCATGTGCCTCTGGAGGCAATGAACAAAGAGCTGAGTAGGCACGAATCAGTCAGCAGGCTATAATCATGGAACTCAGCTCTGAGAAATCATGCTGCTCAGCTGGCAATAATCAAGCAGATGAGCAGGCAGGAATTACGCAGCACAGGTGGCAATTGTCAAGCAGATGACAGGCAGGAATCGTGCAGCTCAGCTGGCAATTGTCAAGCAGATGAGCAGACAGTAATCACGCAGCTCAGCAGGCCCTGATCACGTGACTGAGCATGCACTGTTCACGTGGCTGATCATACACTGATCACGTGACTGATCATGCACTGATCACGTGACTGATCATGCACTGATCACGTGGCTGATCATGCACTGATCACGTGGCTGATCATGCACTGATCACGTGGCTGATCATGCACTGATCACGTGGCTGATCATGCACTGATCACGTGACTGATCATGCACTGATCACGTGGCTGATCATGCACTGATCACGTGGCTATCATGCACTGATCACGTGGCTGATCATGCACTGATCACGTGCTACCATGCACTGATCACGTGACTGATCATGCACTGATCACGTGACTGATCATGCACTGATCACGTGGCTATCATGCACTGATCACGTGGCTGATCATGCACTGATCACGTAGCTACCATGTACTGGTCACGTGACTGATCATGCACCATCACGTGACTGATCATGCACTGATCACGTGACTGATCATGCACTGATCACGTGGCTGATCATGCACTGATCACGTGGCTGATCATGCACTGATCACGTGACTGATCATGCACTGATCACGTGACTGATCATGCACTGATCACGTGGCTATCATGCACTGATCACGTGGCTGATCATGCACTGATCACGTGGCTGATCATGCACTGATCACGTGACTGATCATGCACTGATCACGTGACTGATCATGCACTGATCACGTGGCTATCATGCACTGATCACGTGGCTGATCATGCAATGATCACGTAGCTACCATGTACTGGTCACGTGACTGATCATGCACTGATCACGTGACTGATCATGCACTGATCACGTGGCTGATCATGCACTGATCACGTGGCTGATCATGCACTGATCACGTGACTGATCATGCACTGATCACGTGCTATCATGCACTGATCACGTGGCTGATCATGCACTGATCACGTGGCTGATCATGCACTGATCACGAGACTGATCATGCACTGATCACGTCTATATCATGCACTGATCACATGACTGCCCATGCACTGATCACGTGGATGATCATACACTAATCATGTGACAGATCATGCACTGATACCGTGACTGAGCATGGACTGATCACATGACTATCATGTAGTGATCACGTGACTTAATGGCGCTGATCATGTGACTGATCATGCGCTGATCATGTTTGCTATCATACACTGATCATGTGCCTCTGGAGGCAATAAACAAAGAGCTGAGTAGGCACGAATCAAACAGTCAGCAGGCAATAATCATGGAACTCAGCTGTGAGGAATCATGCTGCTCAGCTGGCAATAATCAAGCAGTTGAGCAGGCAGGAATTACGCAGCACAGCTGACAATTGTCAAGCAGATGACAGGCAGGAATCGTGCAGCTCAGCTGGCAATTGTCAAGCAGATGAGCAGACAGTAATCACGCAGCTCAGCAGGCCCTGATCACGTGACTGAGCATGCACTGTTCACGTGGCTGATCATACACTGATCACGTGATGATCATGCACTGATCACTTGGATATCATGCACTGATCACGTGGCTGATCATACACTGTTCACGTGTCTGACCATGCACTGATCACGTGGCTGATCATACACTGCTCACGTAACTGATCATGCACTGATCACGTGGCTATCATGCACTGATCACGTGGCTGAACATGCACTGTTCACGTGGCTGATCACACACCTGTCACGTGACATATCATGCACTGATCACGTGGCACTCATGCACTGATCACGTGGCTGATCATACTCTGCTCACGTAACTCATGCACACATCACGTGGCTATCATGCACTGCTCACGTGGCTGTCATGGAATGATCACGTAGCTACCATATACTGGTCACGTGACTGATCATGCACAGATCACGTAAATGATCATGCACTGTTCACGTGACTGATCATGTACTGATCACGTGACTGATCATGCACTGATCACGTGGCTATCATGCTCTGCTCACGTGGCTGATCATGCAACGATCACGTAGCAACCATGTACTGGTCACGTGACTGATCATGCACTGATCACGTAATTGATCATGCACTGATCACGTGGCTCATCATGCACTGATCACGTGGCTGATCACACATGTATCACGTGACTGATCATGCACTGATCACGTGGCTATCATGCACTGATCACGTGGCTATCATGCACTGATCACGTGGATATCATGCACTGATCACGTGGCTGATCACACACGTATCACGTGACTGATCATGCACTGATCACGTGGCTATCATGCACTGATCACGTGGCTGATCATGCACTGATCACGTAGCTACCATGTACTGGTCACGTGACTGATCATGCACTGATCACGTGACTGATCATGCACTGATCACGTGGCTGATCATGCACTGATCACGTGGCTGATCATGCACTGATCACGTGACTGATCATGCACTGATCACGTGCTGATCATGCACTGATCACGTGACTGATCATGCACTGATCACGTGGCTGATCATGCACTGATCACGAGACTGATCATGCACTGATCACGTCTATATCATGCACTGATCACATGACTGCCCATGCACTGATCACGTGGATGATCATACACTAATCATGTGACAGATCATGCACTGATACCGTGACTGAGCATGGACTGATCACATGACTATCATATAGTGATCACGTGACTTAATGGCGCTGATCATGTGACTGATCATGCGCTGATCATGTTTGCTATCATACACTGATCATGTGCCTCTGGAGGCAATAAACAAAGAGCTGAGTAGGCACGAATCAAACAGTCAGCAGGCAATAATCATGGAACTCAGTGTGAGGAATCATGCTGCTCAGCTGGCAATAATCAAGCAGCTGAGCAGGCAGGAATTACGCAGCACAGCTGGCAATTGTCAAGCAGATGACAGGCAGGAATCGTGCAGCTCAGCTGGCAATTGTCAAGCAGATGAGCAGACAGTAATCACGCAGCTCAGCAGGCCCTGATCACGTGACTGAGCATGCACTGTTCACGTGGCTGATCATACACTGATCACGTGATGATCATGCACTGATCACTTGGATATCATGCACTGATCACGTGGCTGATCATACACTGTTCACGTGTCTGACCATGCACTGATCACGTGGCTGATCATACACTGCTCACGTAACTGATCATGCACTGATCACGTGGCTATCATGCACTGATCACGTGGCTGAACATGCACTGTTCACGTGGCTGATCACACACCTGTCACGTGACATATCATGCACTGATCACGTGGCACTCATGCACTGATCACGTGGCTGATCATACTCTGCTCACGTAACTCATGCACACATCACGTGGCTATCATGCACTGCTCACGTGGCTGTCATGGAATGATCACGTAGCTACCATATACTGGTCACGTGACTGATCATGCACAGATCACGTAAATGATCATGCACTGTTCACGTGACTGATCATGTACTGATCACGTGACTGATCATGCACTGATCACGTGGCTATCATGCTCTGCTCACGTGGCTGATCATGCAACGATCACGTAGCAACCATGTACTGGTCACGTGACTGATCATGCACTGATCACGTAATTGATCCTGCACTGATCACGTGGCTCATCATGCACTGATCACGTGGCTGATCACACATGTATCACGTGACTGATCATGCACTGATCACGTGGCTCTCATGCACTGATCACGTGGCTGTCATGCACTGATCACGTGGATATCATGCACTGATCACGTGGCTGATCACACACGTATCACATGACTGATCATGCACTGATCACGTGGCTATCATGCACTGATCACGTGGCTGATCATGCAATGATCACGTAGCTACCATGTACTGGTCACGTGACTGATCATGCACTGATCACGTGACTGATCATGCACTGATCACGTGGCTGATCATGCACTGATCACGTGGCTGATCATGCACTGATCACGTGGCTGATCATGCACTGATCACGTGACTGATCATGCACTGATCACGTGGCTGATCATGCACTGATCACGTGACTGATCATGCACTGATCACGTGTCTGATCATGCACTGATCACGTGGCTATCATGCACTGATCACGTGGCTGATCATGCATGATCACGCAGCTACCATGTACTGTCACATGACTGATCATGCACTGATCACGTGACTGATCATGCACTGATCACGTGGCTATCATGCACTATCACGTGGCTGATCATGCAATGATCATGTAGCTACCATGTACTGATCACGTGAATGATCATACACCATCAGGTGACTGATCATGCACTGATCACGTGGCTATCATGCACTGATCACGTGACTGATCATGCACTGATCACGTCTATATCATGCACTGATCACATGACTGATCATGCACTGATCACGTGGATGATCATACACTGATCATGTGACTGATCATGCACTGATCACGTGGCTATCATGCACTGATCACGTGGCTGATCATGCACTGATCACGTAGCTATCATGCACTGATCACGTGACTGATCATGCACTGATCACGTGACTGATCATGCACTGATCACGTGACTGATCATGCACTGATCACGTGACTGATCATGCACTGATCACGTGACTGATCATGCACTGATCACGTGGCTATCATGCACTGATCACGTGGCTGATCATGCAATGATCACGTAGCTACCATGCACTGATCACGTGACTGATCATGCACTGATCACGTAATTGATCATGCACTGATCACGTGGCTGATCATGCACTGATCACGTGGCTGATCATGCACTGATCACGTGACTGATCATGCACTGATCACGTGGCTATCATGCACTGATCACGTGGCTGATCATGCACTGATCACGTGCCTGATCATGCACTGATCACGTGACTGATCATGCACTGATCACGTGACTGATCATGCACTGATCACGTGGCTATCATGCACTGATCACGTGGCTGATCATGCACTGATCACGTAGCTACCATGTACTGGTCACGTGACTGATCATGCACTGATCACGTGATGATCATGCACTGATCACGTGGCTATCATGCACTGATCACGTGGCTGATCATGCACTGATCACGTGCTGATCATGCACACATCACGTGACTGATCATGCACTGATCACGTGGCTGATCATGCACTGATCACGTGGCTATCATGCACTGATCACGTGGCTGATCACACTGATCACGTGACTGATCATGCACTGATCACGTGACTGATCATGCACTGATCACGTGGCTGATCATGCACTGATCACACAGCTATCATGCACTGATCACGTGACTGATCATGCACTGATCACATGACTGATCATGCACTGATCACGTGACTTATCATGCACTGATCATGTGACTGATCATGCGCTGATCATGTTTGCTATCATACACTGATCATGTGCCTCTGGAGGCAATGAACAAAGAGCTGAGTAGGCACGAATCAGTCAGCAGGCAATAATCATGGAACTCAGCTGTGAGAAATCATGCTGCTCAGCTGGCAATAATCAAGCAGCTGAGCAGGCAGGAATTACGCAGCACAGCTGGCAATTGTCAAGCAGATGACAGGCAGGAATCGTGCAGCTCAGCTGGCAATTGTCAAGCAGATGAGCAGACAGTAATCACGCAGCTCAGCAGGCCCTGATCACGTGACTGAGCATGCACTGTTCACGTGGCTGATCATACACTGATCACGTGACTGATCATGCACTGATCACGTGACTGATCATGCACTGATCACGTGGCTATCATGCACTGATCACGTGGCTGATCATGCACTGATCACGGGACTGATCATGCACTGATCACGTGGCTATCATGCACTGATACATGACTGATCATGCACTGATCACGTGGCTGATCATGCACTGATCACGTGACTGATCATGCACTGATCACGTGGCTGATCATGCACTGATCACGTGGCTGATCATGCACTGATCACGTGGCTATCATGCACTGATCACGTGGCTGATCATGCAATGATCACGTAGCTACCATGCACTGATCACGTGACTGATCATGCACTGATCACGTGACTGATCATGCACTGATCACGTGACTGATCATGCACTGATCACGTGGCTGATCATGCACTGATCACGTGGCTGATCATGCACTGATCACGTGACTGATCATGCACTGATCACGTGACTGATCATGCACTGATCACGTGGCTGATCACACATGATCACGTGACTGATCATGCACTGATCACGTGGCTATCATGCACTGATCACGTGGCTGATCATGCACTGATCACGTGGCTATCATGCACTGATCACGTGGCTGATCATGCACTGATCACGTGACTGATCATGCACTGATCACGTGGCTATCATGCACTGATCACGTGGCTATCATGCACTGATCACGTGGCTGATCATGCACTGATCACGCAGCTATCATGCACTGGTCACGTGACTGATCATGCACTGATCACATGACTGATCATGCACTGATCACGTGGCTTATCATGCACTGATCATGTGACTGATCATGCACTGATCATGTTTGCTATCATACACTGATCATGTGCCTCTGGAGGCAATGAACAAAGAGCTGAGTAGGCACGAATCAGTCAGCAGGCAATAATCATGGAACTCAGCTGTGAGGAATCATGCTGCTCAGCTGGCAATAATCAAGCAGCTGAGCAGGCAGGAATTACGCAGCACAGCTGGCAATTGTCAAGCAGATGACAGGCAGGAATCGTGCAGCTCAGCTGGCAATTGTCAAGCAGATGAGCAGACAGTAATCACGCAGCTCAGCAGGCCCTGATCACGTGACTGAGCATGCACTGTTCACGTGGCTGATCATACACTGATCACGTGACTGATCATGCACTGATCACGTGACTGATCATGCACTGATCACGTGGCTGATCATGCACTGATCACGTGGCTGATCATGCACTGATCACGTGGCTGATCATGCACTGATCACGTGGCTGATCATGCACTGATCACGTGACTGATCATGCACTGATCACGTGGCTGATCATGCACTGATCACGTGGCTATCATGCACTGATCACGTGGCTGATCATGCACTGATCACGTGGCTATCATGCACTGATCACGTGACTGATCATGCACTGATCACGTGACTGATCATGCACTGATCACGTGGCTGATCATGCACTGATCACGTAGCTATCATGCACTGATCACGTGACTGATCATGCACTGATCACGTGACTGATCATGCACTGATCACGTGGCTATCATGCACTGATCACGTGACTGATCATGCACTGATCACGTCTATATCATGCACTGATCACGTGACTGATCATGCACTGATCACGTGGCTGATCATGCACTGATCACGTGACTGATCATGCACTGATCACGTGGCTGATCATGCACTGATCACGTGACTGATCATGCACTGATCACGTGACTATCATGCACTGATCACGTGACTGAATGCACTGATCACGTGACTGATCATGCACTGATCACGTGGCTATCATGCACTGATCACGTGGCTGATCATGCACTGATCACGTGGCTGATCATGCACTGATCACATGACTGATCATGCACTGATCACGTGACTGATCATGCACTGATCACGTGGCTATCATGCACTACTCACGTGGCTGATCATGCAATGATCATGTAGCTACCATGTACTGGTCACGTGACTGATCATACACCCATCAGGTGACTGATCATGCACTGATCACGTGGCTGATCATGCACTGATCACCTGCCTGATCATGCACTGATCACGTGACTGATCATGCACTGATCACATGGCTATCATGAACTGATCACGTGGCTGATCATGCACTGATCACGTGGCTGATCATGCACTGATACCGTGACTGAGCATGGACTGATCACATGACTATCATGTAGTGATCACGTGACTTAATGGCGCTGATCATGTGACTGATCATGCGCTGATCATGTTTGCTATCATACACTGATCATGTGCCTCTGGAGGCAATAAACAAAGAGCTGAGTAGGCACGAATCAAACAGTCAGCAGGCAATAATCATGGAACTCAGGTGTGAGGAATCATGCTGCTCAGCTGGCAATAATCAAGCAGCTGAGCAGGCAGGAATTACGCAGCACAGCTGGCAATTGTCAAGCAGATGACAGGCAGGAATCGTGCAGCTCAGCTGGCAATTGTCAAGCAGATGAGCAGACAGTAATCACGCAGCTCAGCAGGCCCTGATCACGTGACTGAGCATGCACTGTTCACGTGGCTGATCATACACTGATCACGTGATGATCATGCACTGATCACGTGGATATCATGCACTGATCACGTGGCTGATCATACACTGTTCACGTGTCTGACCATGCACTGATCACGTGGCTGATCATACACTGCTCACGTAACTGATCATGCACTGATCACGTGGCTATCATGCACTGATCACGTGGCTGAACATGCACTGTTCACGTGGCTGATCACACACTGTCACGTGACATATCATGCACTGATCACGTGGCACTCATGCACTGATCACGTGGCTGATCATACTCTGCTCACGTAACTGATCATGCACACATCACGTGGCTATCATGCACTGATCACGTGGCTGATCACACATGATCACGTGACTGATCATGCACTGATCACGTGGCTGATCATGCACTGATCACGTGGCTGATCATGCACTGATCACGTGGCTATCATGCACTGATCACGTGGCTGATCACACACGTATCACGTGACTGATCATGCACTGATCACGTGATTGATCATGCACTGATCACGTGGCTCATCATGCACTGATCACGTGGCTGATCACACACGTATCACGTGACTGATCATGCACTGATCACGTGACTGATCATGCACTGATCACGTGGCTATCATGCACTGATCACGTGGATATCATGCACTGATCACGTGGCTGATCACACACGATCACGTGACTGATCATGCACTGATCACGTGGCTGATCATGCACTGATCACGTGGCTGATCATGCAATGATCACGCAGCTACCATGTACTGGTCACATGACTGATCATGCACTGATCACATGACTGATCATGCACTGATCACGTGGCTTATCATGCACTGATCATGTGACTGATCATGCACTGATCATGTTTGGTGTCATACACTGATCATGTGCCTCTGGAGGCAATGAACAAAGAGCTGAGTAGGCAGGAATCAGTCAGCAGGCTATAATCATGGAACTCAGCTCTGAGAAATCATGCTGCTCAGCTGGCAATAATCAAGCAGATGAGCAGGCAGGAATTACGCAGCACAGGTGGCAATTGTCAAGCAGATGACAGGCAGGAATCGTGCAGCTCAGCTGGCAATTGTCAAGCAGATGAGCAGACAGTAATCACGCAGCTCAGCAGGCCCTGATCACGTGACTGAGCATGCACTGTTCACGTGGCTGATCATACACTGATCACGTGACTGATCATGCACTGATCACGTGACTGATCATGCACTGATCACGTGGCTATCATGCACTGATCACGTGGCTGATCATGCACTGATCACGGGACTGATCATGCACTGATCACGTGGCTATCATGCACTGATCACATGACTGACATGCACTGATCACGTGGCTGATCATGCACTGATCACGTGACTGATCATGCACTGATCACGTGACTGATCATGCACTGATCACGTGGCTGATCATGCACTGATCACGTGGCTATCATGCACTGATCACGTGGCTGATCATGCAATGATCACGTAGCTACCATGTACTGGTCACGTGACTGATCATGCACTGATCACGTAATTGATCATGCACTGATCACGTGGCTGATCATGCACTGATCACGTGGCTGATCATGCACTGATCACGTGACTGATCATGCACTGATCACGTGACTGATCATGCACTGATCACGTGGCTATCATGCACTGATCACGTGGCTGATCATGCACTGATCACGTGGCTGATCATGCACTGATCACGTGGCTGATCATGCACTGATCACGTGACTGATCATGCACTGATCACGTGACTGATCATGCACTGATCACGTGGCTATCATGCACTGATCACGTGGCTGATCATGCATGATCACGCAGCTACCATGTACTGATCACGTGACTGATCATGCACTGATCACGTGACTGATCATGCACTGATCACGTGGCTATCATGCACTGATCACGTGGCTGATCATGCACTGATCACGTAGCTACCATGTACTGGTCACGTGAATGATCATGCACTGATCACGTGACTGATCATGCACTGATCACGTGGCTATCATGCACTGATCACGTGACTGATCATGCACTGATCACGTCTATATCATGCACTGATCACGTGACTGATCATGCACTGATCACGTGGATGATCATGCACTGATCACGTGACTGATCATGCACTGATCACGTGGCTATCATGCACTGATCACGTGGCTGATCATGCACTGATCACGTGACTGATCATGCACTGATCACGGGCTATCATGCACTGATCACGTGACTGATCATGCACTGATCACGTGGCTGATCATGCACTGATCACGTGACTGATCATGCACTGATCACGTGACTGATCATGCACTGATCACGTGGCTATCATGCACTGATCACGTGGCTGATCATGCACTGATCACGTGACTGATCATGCACTGATCACGTGGCTATCATGCACTGATCACGTGGCTGATCATGCACTGATCACGTGGCTGATCATGCACTGATCACGTGGCTGATCATGCACTGATCACGTGACTGATCATGCACTGATCACGTGGCTATCATGCACTGATCACGTGGCTATCATGCACTGATCACGTGACTGATCATGCACTGATCACGTGACTGATCATGCACTGATCACGTGGCTGATCATGCACTGATCACGTGACTGATCATGCACTGATCACGTGGCTGATCATGCACTGATCACGTGACTGATCATGCACTGATCACGTGGCTGATCATGCACTGATCACGTGACTGATCATGCACTGATCACGTGGCTGATCATGCACTGATCACGTGACTGATCATGCACTGATCACGTGACTGATCATGCACTGATCACGTGGCTGATCATGCACTGATCACGTGGCTATCATGCACTGATCACGTGGCTGATCATGCACTGATCACGTAGCTATCATGCACTGATCACGTGACTGATCATGCACTGATCACGTAACTGATCATGCACTGATCACGTGGCTGATCATGCACTGATCACGTGACTGATCATGCACTGATCACGTGACTGATCATGCACTGATCACGTGGCTATCATGCACTGATCACGTGGCTGATCATGCACTGATCACGTGACTGATCATGCACTGATCACGTGGCTGATCATGCACTGATCACGTGACTGATCATGCACTGATCACGTGGCTGATCATGCACTGATCACGCAGCTATCATGCACTGATCACATGACTGATCATGCACTGATCACGTGGCTGATCATACACTGATCATGTGACTGATCATGCACTGATCACGTGGCTGATCATGCACTGATACCGTGACTGAGCATGGACTGATCACATGACTATCATGTAGTGATCACGTGACTTAATGGCGCTGATCATGTGACTGATCATGCGCTGATCATGTTTGCTATCATACACTGATCATGTGCCTCTGGAGGCAATAAACAAAGAGCTGAGTAGGCACGAATCAAACAGTCAGCAGGCAATAATCATGGAACTCAGCTGTGAGGAATCATGCTGCTCAGCTGGCAATAATCAAGCAGCTGAGCAGGCAGGAATTACGCAGCACAGCTGGCAATTGTCAAGCAGATGACAGGCAGGAATCGTGCAGCTCAGCTGGCAATTGTCAAGCAGATGAGCAGACAGTAATCACGCAGCTCAGCAGGCCCTGATCACGTGACTGAGCATGCACTGTTCACGTGGCTGATCATACACTGATCACGTGACTGATCATGCACTGATCACGTGGCTGATCATGCACTGATCACGTGGCTGATCATGCACTGATCACGTGGCTGATCATGCACTGATCACGTGGCTGATCATGCACTGATCACGTGGCTGATCATGCACTGATCACGTGGCTGATCATGCACTGATCACGTGGCTGATCATGCACTGATCACGTGGCTGATCATGCACTGATCACGTGGCTGATCATGCACTGATCACGTGACTGATCATGCACTGATCACGTGGCTGATCATGCACTGATCACGTGGCTGATCATGCACTGATCACGTGACTGATCATGCACTGATCACGTGACTGATCATGCACTGATCACGTGGCTGATCATGCACTGATCACGTGACTGATCATGCACTGATCACGTGACTGATCATGCACTGATCACGTGGCTATCATGCACTGATCACGTGGCTGATCATGCACTGATCACGTGACTGATCATGCACTGATCACGTGACTGATCATGCACTGATCACGTGACTGATCATGCACTGATCACGTGGCTGATCATGCACTGATCACGTGGCTGATCACACATGATCACGTGACTGATCATGCACTGATCACGTGGCTGATCATGCACTGATCACGTGGCTGATCATGCACTGATCACGTGGCTATCATGCACTGATCACGTGGCTGATCATGCAATGATCACGTAGCTATCATGCACTGATCACGTGACTGATCATGCACTGATCACGTGACTGATCATGCACTGATCACGTGGCTGATCATGCACTGATCACGTGGCTGATCACACACGATCACGTGACTGATCATGCACTGATCACGTGACTGATCATGCACTGATCACGTGGCTATCATGCACTGATCACGTGGCTGATCATGCACTGATCACGTGGCTGATCATGCACTGATCACGTGACTGATCATGCACTGATCACGTGGCTATCATGCACTGATCACGTGGCTATCATGCACTGATCACGTGGCTGATCATGCACTGATCACGTGGCTATCATGCACTGATCACGTGACTGATCATGCACTGATCACGTGACTGATCATGCACTGATCACGTGGCTGATCATGCACTGATCACGTGGCTGATCATGCAATGATCACGTAGCTATCATGTACTGATCACGTGACTGATCATGCACTGATCACGTGACTGATCATGCACTGATCACGTGGCTGATCATGCACTGATCACGTGGCTGATCATGCACTGATCACGTGACTGATCATGCACTGATCACGTGACTGATCATGCACTGATCACGTGGCTATCATGCACTGATCACGTGGCTGATCATGCACTGATCACGTGACTGATCATGCACTGATCACGTGGCTGATCATGCACTGATCACGTGGCTGATCATGCACTGATCACGTGACTGATCATGCACTGATCACGTGGCTGATCATGCACTGATCACGTGACTGATCATGCACTGATCACGTGACTGATCATGCACTGATCACGTGGCTATCATGCACTGATCACGTGGCTGATCATGCACTGATCACGTGACTGATCATGCACTGATCACTGGCTATCATGCACTGATCACGTGGCTATCATGCACTGATCACGTGGCTGATCATGCACTGATCACGTGACTGATCATGCACTGATCACGTCTATCATGCACTGATCACGTGACTGATCATGCACTGATCACGTGGATGATCATGCACTGATCACGTGACTGATCATGCACTGATCACGTGGCTATCATGCACTGATCACGTGGCTGATCATGCAATGATCACGTAGCTATCATGCACTGATCACGTGACTGATCATGCACTGATCACGTGACTGATCATGCACTGATCACGTGACTGATCATGCACTGATCACGTGACTGATCATGCACTGATCACGTGACTGATCATGCACTGATCACGTGGCTATCATGCACTGATCACGTGGCTGATCATGCAATGATCACGTAGCTACCATGCACTGGTCACGTGACTGATCATGCACTGATCACGTAATTGATCATGCACTGATCACGTGGCTGATCATGCACTGATCACGTGGCTGATCATGCACTGATCACGTGACTGATCATGCACTGATCACGTGGCTATCATGCACTGATCACGTGGCTGATCATGCACTGATCACGTGGCTGATCATGCACTGATCACGTGACTGATCATGCACTGATCACGTGACTGATCATGCACTGATCACGTGGCTATCATGCACTGATCACGTGGCTGATCATGCACTGATCACGTAGCTACATGCACTGATCACGTGACTGATCATGCACTGATCACGTGACTGATCATGCACTGATCACGTGGCTATCATGCACTGATCACGTGGCTGATCATGCATGATCACGTAGCTACCATGCACTGATCACGTGACTGATCATGCACTGATCACGTGACTGATCATGCACTGATCACGTGGCTATCATGCACTGATCACGTGGCTGATCATGCACTGATCACGTAGCTATCATGCACTGATCACGTGACTGATCATGCACTGATCACGTGACTGATCATGCACTGATCACGTGACTGATCATGCACTGATCACGTGGCTGATCATGCACTGATCACGTGGCTGATCATGCACTGATCACGTGGCTGATCATGCACTGATCACGTGGCTGATCATGCACTGATCACATGACTGATCATGCACTGATCACGTGACTGATCATGCACTGATCACGTGGCTATCATGCACTACTCACGTGGCTGATCATGCAATGATCATGTAGCTACCATGTACTGGTCACGTGACTGATCATACACCCATCAGGTGACTGATCATGCACTGATCACGTGGCTGATCATGCACTGATCACGTGACTGATCATGCACTGATCACGTGACTGATCATGCACTGATCACATGGCTATCATGCACTGATCACGTGGCTGATCATGCACTGATCACGTGGCTGATCATGCACTGATACCGTGACTGAGCATGGACTGATCACATGACTATCATGTAGTGATCACGTGACTTAATGGCGCTGATCATGTGACTGATCATGCGCTGATCATGTTTGCTATCATACACTGATCATGTGCCTCTGGAGGCAATAAACAAAGAGCTGAGTAGGCACGAATCAAACAGTCAGCAGGCAATAATCATGGAACTCAGGTGTGAGGAATCATGCTGCTCAGCTGGCAATAATCAAGCAGCTGAGCAGGCAGGAATTACGCAGCACAGCTGGCAATTGTCAAGCAGATGAGCAGACAGTAATCACGCAGCTCAGCAGGCCCTGATCACGTGACTGAGCATGCACTGTTCACGTGGCTGATCATACACTGATCACGTGATGATCATGCACTGATCACTTGGATATCATGCACTGATCACGTGGCTGATCATACACTGTTCACGTGTCTGACCATGCACTGATCACGTGGCTGATCATACACTGCTCACGTAACTGATCATGCACTGATCACGTGGCTATCATGCACTGATCACGTGGCTGAACATGCACTGTTCACGTGGCTGATCACACACCTGTCACGTGACATATCATGCACTGATCACGTGGCACTCATGCACTGATCACGTGGCTGATCATACTCTGCTCACGTAACTGATCATGCACACATCACGTGGCTATCATGCACTGCTCACGTGGCTCGTCATGGAATGATCACGTAGCTACCATATACTGGTCACGTGACTGATCATGCACAGATCACGTAAATGATCATGCACTGTTCACGTGACTGATCATGTACTGATCACGTGACTGATCATGCACTGATCACGTGGCTATCATGCACTGCTCACGTGGCTGATCATGCAACGATCACGTAGCAACCATGTACTGGTCACGTGACTGATCATGCACTGATCACGTGGCTGATCATGCACTGATCACGTGGCTGATCATGCACTGATCACGTGGCTATCATGCACTGATCACGTGACTGATCATGCACTGATCACGTGACTGATCATGCACTGATCACGTGGCTGATCATGCACTGATCACGTGGCTGATCATGCACTGATCACGTGGCTGATCATGCACTGATCACGTGACTGATCATGCACTGATCACGTGACTGATCATGCACTGATCACGTGGCTATCATGCACTGATCACGTGGCTGATCATGCACTGATCACGTGCCTGATCATGCACTGATCACGTGACTGATCATGCACTGATCACGTGACTGATCATGCACTGATCACGTGGCTATCATGCACTGATCACGTGGCTGATCATGCAATGATCACGTAGCTACCATGTACTGGTCACGTGACTGATCATGCACTGATCACGTGACTGATCATGCACTGATCACGTGGCTGATCATGCACTGATCACGTGACTGATCATGCACTGATCACGTGACTGATCATGCACTGATCACGTGGCTATCATGCACTGATCACGTGGCTGATCATGCACTGATCACGTGGCTGATCATGCACTGATCACGTGACTGATCATGCACTGATCACGTGGCTATCATGCACTGATCACGTGGCTGATCATGCACTGATCACGTGGCTGATCATGCACTGATCACGTGACTATCATGCACTGATCACGTGGCATCATGCACTGATCACGTGGCTGATCATACACTGATCACGTGACTGATCATGCACTGATCACGTGGCTATCATGCACTGATCACGTGGCTGTCATGCAATGATCACGTAGCTACCATATACTGATCACGTGACTGATCATGCACTGATCACGTGAATGATCATGCACTGATCACGTGACTGATCATGCACTGATCACGTGACTGATCATGCACTGATCACGTGGCTATCATGCACTGATCACGTGGCTGATCATGCACTGATCACGTAGCTACCATGCACTGATCACGTGACTGATCATGCACTGATCACGTGATTGATCATGCACTGATCACGTGGATATCATGCACTGATCACGTGGCTGATCATACACTGATCACGTGTCTGATCATGCACTGATCACGTGGCTGATCATGCACTGATCACGTAACTGATCATGCACTGATCACGTGGCTATCATGCACTGATCACGTGGCTGATCATGCACTGATCACGTGGCTGATCACACACTGTCACGTGACTATCATGCACTGATCACGTGGCACTCATGCACTGATCACGTGGCTGATCATACACTGCTCACGTAACTGATCATGCACACATCACGTGGCTATCATGCACTGCTCACGTGGCTGTCATGCAATGATCACGTAGCTACCATATACTGGTCACGTGACTGATCATGCACTGATCACGTGAATGATCATGCACTGATCACGTGACTGATCATGCACTGATCACGTGACTGATCATGCACTGATCACGTGGCTATCATGCACTGCTCACGTGGCTGATCATGCACTGATCACGTAGCAACCATGTACTGGTCACGTGACTGATCATGCACTGATCACGTAATTGATCATGCACTGATCACGTGGCTCATCATGCACTGATCACGTGGCTGATCACACATGATCACGTGACTGATCATGCACTGATCACGTGGCTATCATGCACTGATCACGTGGCTATCATGCACTGATCACGTGGCTATCATGCACTGATCACGTGGCTGATCATGCACTGATCACGTGGCTGATCATGCACTGATCACGTGGCTGATCATGCACTGATCACGTGACTGATCATGCACTGATCACGTGGCTGATCATGCACTGATCACGTGGCTATCATGCACTGATCACGTGGCTATCATGCACTGATCACGTGGCTGATCATGCACTGATCACGTGACTGATCATGCACTGATCACGTGGCTATCATGCACTGATCACGTGGCTATCATGCACTGATCACGTGGCTGATCATGCACTGATCACGTGGCTGCCATGCACTGATCACGTGACTGATCATGCACTGATCACGTAATTGATCATGCACTGATCACGTGACTGATCATGCACTGATCACGTGACTGATCATGCACTGATCACGTGACTGATCATGCACTGATCACGTGGCTGATCATGCACTGATCACGTGACTGATCATGCACTGATCACGTGACTGATCATGCACTGATCACGTGGCTATCATGCACTGATCACGTGGCTGATCATGCACTGATCACGTGCCTGATCATGCACTGATCACATGACTGATCATGCACTGATCACGTGACTGATCATGCACTGATCACGTGGCTATCATGCACTACTCACGTGGCTGATCATGCAATGATCATGTAGCTACCATGTACAGGTCACGTGACTGATCATACACCCATCAGGTGACTGATCATGCACTGATCACGTGGCTATCATGCACTGATCACCTGACTGATCATGCACTGATCACGTGACTAATCATGCACTGATCACGTGGCTATCATGAACTGATCACCTGGCTGATCATGCACTGATCACGTGGCTGATCATGCACTGATACCGTGACTGAGCATGGACTGATCACATGACTATCATGTAGTGATCACGTGACTTAATGGCGCTGATCATGTGACTGATCATGCGCTGATCATGTTTGCTATCATACACTGATCATGTGCCTCTGGAGGCAATAAACAAAGAGCTGAGTAGGCACGAATCAAACAGTCAGCAGGCAATAATCATGGAACTCAGGTGTGAGGAATCATGCTGCTCAGCTGGCAATAATCAAGCAGCTGAGCAGGCAGGAATTACGCAGCACAGCTGGCAATTGTCAAGCAGATGACAGGCAGGAATCGTGCAGCTCAGCTGGCAATTGTCAAGCAGATGAGCAGACAGTAATCACGCAGCTCAGCAGGCCCTGATCACGTGACTGAGCATGCACTGTTCACGTGGCTGATCATACACTGATCACGTGATGATCATGCACTGATCACTTGGATATCATGCACTGATCACGTGGCTGATCATACACTGTTCACGTGTCTGACCATGCACTGATCACGTGGCTGATCATACACTGCTCACGTAACTGATCATGCACTGATCACGTGGCTATCATGCACTGATCACGTGGCTGAACATGCACTGTTCACGTGGCTGATCACACACCTGTCACGTGACATATCATGCACTGATCACGTGGCACTCATGCACTGATCACGTGGCTGATCATACTCTGCTCACGTAACTGATCATGCACACATCACGTGGCTATCATGCACTGCTCACGTGGCTCGTCATGGAATGATCACGTAGCTACCATATACTGGTCACGTGACTGATCATGCACAGATCACGTAAATGATCATGCACTGTTCACGTGACTGATCATGTACTGATCACGTGACTGATCATGCACTGATCACGTGGCTATCATGCTCTGCTCACGTGGCTGATCATGCAATGATCACGTAGCAACCATGTACTGGTCACGTGACTGATCATGCACTGATCACGTAATTGATCCTGCACTGATCACGTGGCTCATCATGCACTGATCACGTGGCTGATCACACATGTATCACGTGACTGATCATGCACTGATCACGTGGCTCTCATGCACTGATCACGTGGCTATCATGCACTGATCACGTGGCTATCATGCACTGATCACGTGGCTGATCATGCACTGATCACATGGCTGATCATGCACTGATCACGTGGCTGATCATGCACTGATCACGTGACTGATCATGCACTGATCACGTGACTGATCATGCACTGATCACGTGGCTATCATGCACTGATCACGTGGATGATCATGCACTGATCACGTGGCTGATCATGCACGATCACGTGACTGATCATGCACTGATCACGTGGCTATCATGCACTGATCACGTGGCTATCATGCACTGATCACGTGGCTGATCATGCACTGATCACGTAGCTGCCATGCACTGATCACGTGACTGATCATGCACTGATCACGTGACTGATCATGCACTGATCACGTGACTGATCATGCACTGATCACGTGACTGATCATGCACTGATCACGTGACTGATCATGCACTGATCACGTGGCTATCATGCACTGATCACGTGGCTGATCATGCACTGATCACGCAGCTACCATGTACTGTCACATGACTGATCATGCACTGATCACATGATTGATCATGCACTGATCACGTGGCTTATCATGCACTGATCATGTGACTGATCATGCACTGATCATGTTTGCTATCATACACTGATCATGTGCCTCTGGAGGCAATGAACAAAGAGCTGAGTAGGCACGAATCAGTCAGCAGGCTATAATCATGGAACTCAGCTCTGAGAATCATGCTGCTCAGCTGGCAATAATCAAGCAGCTGAGCAGGCAGGAATTACGCAGCACAGCTGGCAATTGTCAAGCAGATGACAGGCAGGAATCGTGCAGCTCAGCTGGCAATTGTCAAGCAGATGAGCAGACAGTAATCACGCAGCTCAGCAGGCCCTGATCACGTGACTGAGCATGCACTGTTCACGTGGCTGATCACACTGATCACGTGACTGATCATGCACTGATCACGTGACTGATCATGCACTGATCACGTGGCTATCATGCACTGATCACGTGGCTGACATGCACTGATCACGTGGCTGATCATGCACTGATCACGTGGCTGATCATGCACTGATCACGTGACTGATCATGCACTGATCACGTGGCTGATCATGCACTGATCACGTGGCTATCATGCACTGATCACGTGGCTGATCATGCATGATCACGCAGCTACCATGCACTGATCACGTGACTGATCATGCACTGATCACGTGACTGATCATGCACTGATCACGTGGCTATCATGCACTGATCACGTGGCTGATCATGCACTGATCACGTAGCTACCATGTACTGGTCACGTGACTGATCATGCACTGATCACGTGACTGATCATGCACTGATCACGTGATTGATCATGCACTGATCACGTGGCTGATCATGCACTGATCACGTGGCTGATCATGCACTGATCACGTGACTGATCATGCACTGATCACGTGACTGATCATGCACTGATCACGTGGCTATCATGCACTGATCACGTGGCTGATCATGCACTGATCACGTGCCTGATCATGCACTGATCACGTGACTGATCATGCACTGATCACGTGACTGATCATGCAGTGATCACGTGGCTATCATGCACTACTCACGTGGCTGATCATGCAATGATCATGTAGCTACCATGTACAGGTCACGTGAATGATCATACACCCATCAGGTGACTGATCATGCACTGATCACGTGGCTATCATGCACTGATCACGAGACTGATCATGCACTGATCACGTCTATATCATGCACTGATCACATGACTGCCCATGCACTGATCACGTGGATGATCATACACTAATCTTGTGACAGATCATGCACTGATCACGTGGCTGATCATGCACTGATACCGTGACTGAGCATGGACTGATCACATGACTATCATGTAGTGATCACGTGACTTAATGGCGCTGATCATGTGACTGATCATGCGCTGATCATGTTTGCTATCATACACTGATCATGTGCCTCTGGAGGCAATAAACAAAGAGCTGAGTAGGCACGAATCAAACAGTCAGCAGGCAATAATCATGGAACTCAGGTGTGAGGAATCATGCTGCTCAGCTGGCAATAATCAAGCAGCTGAGCAGGCAGGAATTACGCAGCACAGCTGGCAATTGTCAAGCAGATGACAGGCAGGAATCGTGCAGCTCAGCTGGCAATTGTCAAGCAGATGAGCAGACAGTAATCACGCAGCTCAGCAGGCCCAGATCACGTGACTGAGCATGCACTGTTCACGTGGCTGATCATACACTGATCACGTGATGATCATGCACTGATCACTTGGATATCATGCACTGATCACGTGGCTGATCATACACTGTTCACGTGTCTGACCATGCACTGATCACGTGGCTGATCATACACTGCTCACGTAACTGATCATGCACTGATCACGTGGCTATCATGCACTGATCACGTGGCTGAACATGCACTGTTCACGTGGCTGATCACACACCTGTCACGTGACATATCATGCACTGATCACGTGGCACTCATGCACTGATCACGTGGCTGATCATACTCTGCTCACGTAACTCATGCACACATCACGTGGCTATCATGCACTGCTCACGTGGCTCGTCATGGAATGATCACGTAGCAACCATATACTGGTCACGTGACTGATCATGCACAGATCACGTAAATGATCATGCACTGTTCACGTGACTGATCATGTACTGATCACGTGACTGATCATGCACTGATCACGTGGCTATCATGCTCTGCTCACGTGGCTGATCATGCAACGATCACGTAGCAACCATGTACTGGTCACGTGACTGATCATGCACTGATCACGTAATTGATCCTGCACTGATCACGTGGCTCATCATGCACTGATCACGTGGCTGATCACACATGTATCACGTGACTGATCATGCACTGATCACGTGGCTCTCATGCACTGATCACGTGGCTGTCATGCACTGATCACGTGGATATCATGCACTGATCACGTGGCTGATCACACACGTATCACATGACTGATCATGCACTGATCACGTGGCTATCATGCACTGATCACGTGGCTATCATGCACTGATCACGTGGCTGATCATGCAATGATCACGTAGCTACCATGTACTGGTCACGTGACTGATCATGCACTGATCACGTAATTGATCATGCACTGATCACGTGGCTGATCATGCACTGATCACGTGGCTGATCATGCACTGATCACATAACTGATCATGCACTGATCACGTGACTGATCATGCACTGATCACGTGGCTATCATGCACTGATCACGTGGCTGATCATGCACTGATCACGTGCCTGATCATGCACTGATCACGTGGCTGATCATGCACTGATCACGTGACTGATCATGCACTGATCACGTGTCTGATCATGCACTGATCACGTGGCTGATCATGCACTGATCACGTGGCTGATCATGCACTGATCACGTGACTGATCATGCACTGATCACGTGGCTGATCATGCACTGATCACGTGACTGATCATGCACTGATCACGTGACTGATCATGCACTGATCACGTGGCTATCATGCACTGATCACGTGGCTGATCATGCATGATCACGCAGCTATCATGCACTGATCACGTGACTGATCATGCACTGATCACGTGACTGATCATGCACTGATCACGTGGCTATCATGCACTGATCACGTGGCTGATCATGCACTGATCACGTAGCTACCATGCACTGATCACGTGACTGATCATGCACTGATCAGTGACTGATCATGCACTGATCACGTGGCTGATCATGCACTGATCACGTGGCTGATCATGCACTGATCACGTGGCTGATCATGCACTGATCACGTGACTGATCATGCACTGATCACGTGACTGATCATGCACTGATCACGTGGCTATCATGCACTGATCACGTGGCTGATCATGCACTGATCACGTGGCTGATCATGCACTGATCACGTGACTGATCATGCACTGATCACGTGACTGATCATGCACTGATCACGTGGCTATCATGCACTGATCACGTGGCTGATCATGCAATGATCACGTAGCTACCATGTACTGGTCACGTGACTGATCATGCACTGATCACGTGATGATCATGCACTGATCACGTGGCTGATCATGCACTGATCACGTGGCTGATCATGCACTGATCACGTGACTGATCATGCACTGATCACGTGGCTATCATGCACTGATCACGTGGCTGATCATGCACTGATCACGTGGCTGATCATGCACTGATCACGTGACTGATCATGCACTGATCACGTCTATATCATGCACTGATCACATGACTGCCCATGCACTGATCACGTGGATGATCATACACTGATCACGTGACAGATCATGCACTGATCACGTGGCTGATCATGCACTGATACCGTGACTGAGCATGGACTGATCACATGACTATCATGTAGTGATCACGTGACTTAATGGCGCTGATCATGTGACTGATCATGCGCTGATCATGTTTGCTATCATACACTGATCATGTGCCTCTGGAGGCAATAAACAAAGAGCTGAGTAGGCACGAATCAAACAGTCAGCAGGCAATAATCATGGAACTCAGGTGTGAGGAATCATGCTGCTCAGCTGGCAATAATCAAGCAGCTGAGCAGGCAGGAATTACGCAGCACAGCTGGCAATTGTCAAGCAGATGACAGGCAGGAATCGTGCAGCTCAGCTGGCAATTGTCAAGCAGATGAGCAGACAGTAATCACGCAGCTCAGCAGGCCCTGATCACGTGACTGAGCATGCACTGTTCACGTGGCTGATCATACACTGATCACGTGATGATCATGCACTGATCACGTGACTGATCATGCACTGATCACGTGGCTGATCATGCACTGATCACGTGGCTGATCATGCACTGATCACGTGGCTGATCATGCACTGATCACGTAACTGATCATGCACTGATCACGTGACTGATCATGCACTGATCACGTGGCTATCATGCACTGATCACGTGGCTGATCATGCACTGATCACGTGCCTGATCATGCACTGATCACGTGGCTGATCATGCACTGATCACGTGACTGATCATGCACTGATCACGTGGCTATCATGCACTACTCACGTGGCTGATCATGCATGATCACGTAGCTACCATGTACTGGTCACGTGACTGATCATGCACTGATCACGTGACTGATCATGCACTGATCACGTGGCTGATCATGCACTGATCACGTGACTGATCATGCACTGATCACGTCTATATCATGCACTGATCACGTGACTGATCATGCACTGATCACGTGGCTGATCATGCACTGATCACGTGACTGATCATGCACTGATCACGTGGCTATCATGCACTGATCACGTGGCTGATCATGCACTGATCACGTGACTGATCATGCACTGATCACGTGGCTGATCATGCACTGATCACGTGACTGATCATGCACTGATCACGTGGCTGATCATGCACTGATCACGTGGCTATCATGCACTGATCACGTGGCTGATCATGCATGATCACGCAGCTACCATGCACTGGTCACATGACTGATCATGCACTGATCACGTGGCTATCATGCACTGATCACGTGGCTATCATGCACTGATCACGTGGCTGATCATGCACTGATCACGTAGCTATCATGCACTGATCACGTGACTGATCATGCACTGATCACGTAATTATCATGCACTGATCACGTGGCTGATCATGCACTGATCACGTGACTGATCATGCACTGATCACGTGACTGATCATGCACTGATCACGTGGCTATCATGCACTGATCACGTGGCTGATCATGCACTGATCACGTGGCTGATCACACACTGATCACGTGACTATCATGCACTGATCACGTGGCACTCATGCACTGATCACGTGGCTGATCATACACTGCTCACGTAACTCATGCACACATCACGTGGCTATCATGCACTGCTCACGTGGCTGTCATGCAATGATCACGTAGCAACCATATACTGGTCACGTGACTGATCATGCACTGATCACGTAAATGATCATGCACTGATCACGTGACTGATCATGCACTGATCACGTGACTGATCATGCACTGATCACGTGGCTATCATGCACTGATCACGTGGCTGATCATGCACTGATCACGTAGCAACCATGTACTGATCACGTGACTGATCATGCACTGATCACGTGGCTATCATGCACTGATCACGTGGCTGATCATGCACTGATCACGTGACTGATCATGCACTGATCACGTGGCTGATCATGCACTGATCACGTGACTGATCATGCACTGATCACGTGGCTGATCATGCACTGATCACGTGGCTATCATGCACTGATCACGTGGCTGATCATGCATGATCACACAGCTACCATGTACTGATCACGTGACTGATCATGCACTGATCACGTGACTGATCATGCACTGATCACGTGGCTATCATGCACTGATCACGTGGCTGATCATGCACTGATCACGTAGCTATCATGCACTGATCACGTGACTGATCATGCACTGATCACGTGACTGATCATGCACTGATCACGTGATTGATCATGCACTGATCACGTGGCTGATCATGCACTGATCACGTGGCTGATCATGCACTGATCACGTGACTGATCATGCACTGATCACGTGACTGATCATGCACTGATCACGTGGCTATCATGCACTGATCACGTGGCTGATCATGCACTGATCACGTGCCTGATCATGCACTGATCACATGACTGATCATGCACTGATCACGTGACTGATCATGCACTGATCACGTGGCTATCATGCACTACTCACGTGGCTGATCATGCAATGATCATGTAGCTACCATGTACTGGTCACGTGACTGATCATACACCCATCAGGTGACTGATCATGCACTGATCACGTGGCTGATCATGCACTGATCACGTGACTGATCATGCACTGATCACGTGACAAATCATGCACTGATCACATGGCTATCATGAACTGATCACGTGGCTGATCATGCACTGATCACGTGGCTGATCATGCACTGATACCGTGACTGAGCATGGACTGATCACATGACTATCATGTAGTGATCACGTGACTTAATGGCGCTGATCATGTGACTGATCATGCGCTGATCATGTTTGCTATCATACACTGATCATGTGCCTCTGGAGGCAATAAACAAAGAGCTGAGTAGGCACGAATCAAACAGTCAGCAGGCAATAATCATGGAACTCAGGTGTGAGGAATCATGCTGCTCAGCTGGCAATAATCAAGCAGCTGAGCAGGCAGGAATTACGCAGCACAGCTGGCAATTGTCAAGCAGATGACAGGCAGGAATCATGCAGCTCAGCTGGCAATTGTCAAGCAGATGAGCAGACAGTAATCACGCAGCTCAGCAGGCCCTGATCACGTGACTGAGCATGCACTGTTCACGTGGCTGATCATGCACTGATCACGTGATGATCATGCACTGATCACGTGGATATCATGCACTGATCACGTGGCTGATCATACACTGTTCACGTGTCTGACCATGCACTGATCACGTGGCTGATCATGCACTGCTCACGTAACTGATCATGCACTGATCACGTGGCTATCATGCACTGATCACGTGGCTGATCATGCACTGATCACGTGGCTGATCATGCACTGATCACGTGGCTGATCATGCACTGATCACGTGACTGATCATGCACTGATCACGTGGCTATCATGCACTGATCACGTGGCTGATCATGCAATGATCACGTAGCTATCATGCACTGATCACGTGACTGATCATGCACTGATCACGTAATTGATCATGCACTGATCACGTGGCTGATCATGCACTGATCACGTGACTGATCATGCACTGATCACGTGACTGATCATGCACTGATCACGTGGCTATCATGCACTGATCACGTGGCTGATCATGCACTGATCACGTGGCTGATCATGCACTGATCACGTGACTATCATGCACTGATCACGTGGCACTCATGCACTGATCACGTGGCTGATCATACACTGATCACGTGACTCATGCACTGATCACGTGGCTATCATGCACTGATCACGTGGCTGATCATGCACTGATCACGTAGCAACCATGCACTGATCACGTGACTGATCATGCACTGATCACGTAACTGATCATGCACTGATCACGTGACTGATCATGCACTGATCACGTGACTGATCATGCACTGATCACGTGGCTATCATGCACTGATCACGTGGCTGATCATGCACTGATCACGTAGCAATCATGCACTGATCACGTGACTGATCATGCACTGATCACGTGGCTATCATGCACTGATCACGTGGCTGATCATGCACTGATCACGTGGCTGATCATGCACTGATCACGTGGCTGATCATGCACTGATCACGTGACTGATCATGCACTGATCACGTGGCTGATCATGCACTGATCACGTGGCTATCATGCACTGATCACGTGGCTGATCATGCATGATCACGCAGCTATCATGTACTGATCACATGACTGATCATGCACTGATCACGTGACTGATCATGCACTGATCACGTGGCTATCATGCACTGATCACGTGGCTGATCATGCACTGATCACGTAGCTATCATGCACTGATCACGTGACTGATCATGCACTGATCACGTGACTGATCATGCACTGATCACGTGACTGATCATGCACTGATCACGTGGCTGATCATGCACTGATCACGTGGCTGATCATGCACTGATCACGTGACTGATCATGCACTGATCACGTGACTGATCATGCACTGATCACGTGGCTATCATGCACTGATCACGTGGCTGATCATGCACTGATCACGTGCCTGATCATGCACTGATCACATGACTGATCATGCACTGATCACGTGACTGATCATGCACTGATCACGTGGCTATCATGCACTACTCACGTGGCTGATCATGCAATGATCATGTAGCTACCATGTACTGGTCACGTGACTGATCATACACCCATCAGGTGACTGATCATGCACTGATCACGTGGCTATCATGCACTGATCACCTGACTGATCATGCACTGATCACGTGACTGATCATGCACTGATCACATAGCTATCATGAACTGATCACCTGGCTGATCATGCACTGATCACGTGGCTGATCATGCACTGATACCGTGACTGAGCATGGACTGATCACATGACTATCATGTAGTGATCACGTGACTTAATGGCGCTGATCATGTGACTGATCATGCGCTGATCATGTTTGCTATCATACACTGATCATGTGCCTCTGGAGGCAATAAACAAAGAGCTGAGTAGGCACGAATCAAACAGTCAGCAGGCAATAATCATGGAACTCAGGTGTGAGGAATCATGCTGCTCAGCTGGCAATAATCAAGCAGCTGAGCAGGCAGGAATTACGCAGCACAGCTGGCAATTGTCAAGCAGATGACAGGCAGGAATCGTGCAGCTCAGCTGGCAATTGTCAAGCAGATGAGCAGACAGTAATCACGCAGCTCAGCAGGCCCTGATCACGTGACTGAGCATGCACTGTTCACGTGGCTGATCATACACTGATCACGTGATGATCATGCACTGATCACGTGGATATCATGCACTGATCACGTGGCTGATCATACACTGTTCACGTGTCTGACCATGCACTGATCACGTGGCTGATCATACACTGCTCACGTAACTGATCATGCACTGATCACGTGGCTATCATGCACTGATCACGTGGCTGAACATGCACTGTTCACGTGGCTGATCACACACCTGTCACGTGACATATCATGCACTGATCACGTGGCACTCATGCACTGATCACGTGGCTGATCATACTCTGCTCACGTAACTGATCATGCACACATCACGTGGCTATCATGCACTGCTCACGTGGCTCGTCATGGAATGATCACGTAGCTACCATATACTGGTCACGTGACTGATCATGCACAGATCACGTAAATGATCATGCACTGTTCACGTGACTGATCATGTACTGATCACGTGACTGATCATGCACTGATCACGTGGCTATCATGCTCTGCTCACGTGGCTGATCATGCAATGATCACGTAGCAACCATGTACTGGTCACGTGACTGATCATGCACTGATCACGTAATTGATCCTGCACTGATCACGTGGCTCATCATGCACTGATCACGTGGCTGATCACACATGTATCACGTGACTGATCATGCACTGATCACGTGGCTCTCATGCACTGATCACGTGGCTATCATGCACTGATCACGTGGCTATCATGCACTGATCACGTGGCTGATCATGCACTGATCACATGGCTGATCATGCACTGATCACGTGGCTGATCATGCACTGATCACGTGACTGATCATGCACTGATCACGTGGCTGATCATGCACTGATCACGTGGCTATCATGCACTGATCACGTGGATGATCATGCACTGATCACGTGGCTGATCATGCACTGATCACGTGACTGATCATGCACTGATCACGTGGCTATCATGCACTGATCACGTGGCTATCATGCACTGATCACGTGGCTGATCATGCACTGATCACGTAGCTGCCATGCACTGATCACGTGACTGATCATGCACTGATCACGTGATTGATCATGCACTGATCACGTGACTGATCATGCACTGATCACGTGACTGATCATGCACTGATCACGTGACTGATCATGCACTGATCACGTGGCTATCATGCACTGATCACGTGGCTGATCATGCACTGATCACGCAGCTACCATGTACTGATCACGTGACTGATCATGCACTGATCATGAACTGATCATGCACTGATCACGTGGCTGATCATGCACTGATCACGTGACTGATCATGCACTGATCACGTGACTGATCATGCACTGATCACGTGGCTATCATGCACTGATCACGTGGCTGATCATGCACTGATCACGTGCCTGATCATGCACTGATCACGTGGCTGATCATGCACTGATCACGTGACTGATCATGCACTGATCACGTGGCTGATCATGCACTGATCACGTGGCTATCATGCACTGATCACGTGGCTGATCATGCATGATCACGCAGCTATCATGCACTGATCACGTGACTGATCATGCACTGATCACGTGGCTGATCATGCACTGATCACGTGGCTATCATGCACTGATCACGTGGCTGATCATGCACTGATCACGTAGCTATCATGCACTGATCACGTGACTGATCATGCACTGATCACGTGGCTGATCATGCACTGATCACGTGGCTGATCATGCACTGATCACGTGACTGATCATGCACTGATCACGTGACTGATCATGCACTGATCACGTGGCTATCATGCACTGATCACGTGGCTGATCATGCACTGATCACGTGGCTGATCACACACCTGTCACGTGACATATCATGCACTGATCACGTGGCACTCATGCACTGATCACGTGGCTGATCATACTCTGCTCACGTAACTCATGCACACATCACGTGGCTATCATGCACTGCTCACGTGGCTGTCATGCAATGATCACGTAGCAACCATATACTGGTCACGTGACTGATCATGCACTGATCACGTAAATGATCATGCACTGATCACGTGACTGATCATGCACTGATCACGTGACTGATCATGCACTGATCACGTGGCTATCATGCACTGCTCACGTGGCTGATCATGCACGATCACGTAGCAACCATGTACTGATCACGTGACTGATCATGCACTGATCACGTGGCTATCATGCACTGATCACGTGGCTGATCATGCACTGATCACGTGGCTGATCATGCACTGATCACGTGGCTGATCATGCACTGATCACGTGACTGATCATGCACTGATCACGTGGCTGATCATGCACTGATCACGTGGCTATCATGCACTGATCACGTGGCTGATCATGCATGATCACGCAGCTACCATGTACTGGTCACGTGACTGATCATGCACTGATCACGTGACTGATCATGCACTGATCACGTGGCTATCATGCACTGATCACGTGGCTGATCATGCACTGATCATGTAGCTATCATGCACTGATCACGTGACTGATCATGCACTGATCACGTGACTGATCATGCACTGATCACGGCTGATCATGCACTGATCACGTGGCTGATCATGCACTGATCACGTGGCTGATCATGCACTGATCACGTGACTGATCATGCACTGATCACGTGACTGATCATGCACTGATCACGTGGCTATCATGCACTGATCACGTGGCTGATCATGCACTGATCACGTGCCTGATCATGCACTGATCACATGACTGATCATGCACTGATCACGTGACTGATCATGCACTGATCACGTGGCTATCATGCACTACTCACGTGGCTGATCATGCAATGATCATGTAGCTACCATGTACAGGTCACGTGACTGATCATACACCCATCAGGTGACTGATCATGCACTGATCACGTGGCTGATCATGCACTGATCACCTGACTGATCATGCACTGATCACGTGACAATCATGCACTGATCACATGGCTATCATGAACTGATCACGTGGCTGATCATGCACTGATCACGTGGCTGATCATGCACTGATACCGTGACTGAGCATGGACTGATCACATGACTATCATGTAGTGATCACGTGACTTAATGGCGCTGATCATGTGACTGATCATGCGCTGATCATGTTTGCTATCATACACTGATCATGTGCCTCTGGAGGCAATAAACAAAGAGCTGAGTAGGCACGAATCAAACAGTCAGCAGGCAATAATCATGGAACTCAGGTGTGAGGAATCATGCTGCTCAGCTGGCAATAATCAAGCAGCTGAGCAGGCAGGAATTACGCAGCACAGCTGGCAATTGTCAAGCAGATGACAGGCAGGAATCGTGCAGCTCAGCTGGCAATTGTCAAGCAGATGAGCAGACAGTAATCACGCAGCTCAGCAGGCCCTGATCACGTGACTGAGCATGCACTGTTCACGTGGCTGATCATACACTGATCACGTGATGATCATGCACTGATCACGTGGATATCATGCACTGATCACGTGGCTGATCATACACTGTTCACGTGTCTGACCATGCACTGATCACGTGGCTGATCATACACTGCTCACGTAACTGATCATGCACTGATCACGTGGCTATCATGCACTGATCACGTGGCTGAACATGCACTGTTCACGTGGCTGATCACACACCTGTCACGTGACATATCATGCACTGATCACGTGGCACTCATGCACTGATCACGTGGCTGATCATACTCTGCTCACGTAACTGATCATGCACACATCACGTGGCTATCATGCACTGCTCACGTGGCTCGTCATGGAATGATCACGTAGCTACCATATACTGGTCACGTGACTGATCATGCACTGATCACGTAAATGATCATGCACTGTTCACGTGACTGATCATGTACTGATCACGTGACTGATCATGCACTGATCACGTGGCTATCATGCACTGCTCACGTGGCTGATCATGCACTGATCACGTGACTGACCATGCACTGATCACGTGGCTGATCATGCACTGATCACGTAACTGATCATGCACTGATCACGTGGCTATCATGCACTGATCACGTGGCTGATCATGCACTGATCACGTAGCTACCATATACTGATCACGTGACTGATCATGCACTGATCACGTGAATGATCATGCACTGATCACGTGACTGATCATGCACTGATCACGTGACTGATCATGCACTGATCACGTGGCTATCATGCACTGATCACGTGGCTGATCATGCAATGATCACGTAGCTACCATGTACTGGTCACGTGACTGATCATGCACTGATCACGTAATTGATCATGCACTGATCACGTGGCTGATCATGCACTGATCACGTGGCTGATCACACATGATCACGTGACTGATCATGCACTGATCACGTGGCTGATCATGCACTGATCACGTGGCTATCATGCACTGATCACGTGGCTATCATGCACTGATCACGTGGCTGATCATGCACTGATCACGTGGCTGATCATGCACTGATCACGTGGCTGATCATGCACTGATCACGTGACTGATCATGCACTGATCACGTGGCTGATCATGCACTGATCACGTGGCTATCATGCACTGATCACGTGGCTATCATGCACTGATCACGTGGCTGATCACACACTGATCACGTGACTGATCATGCACTGATCACGTGGCTATCATGCACTGATCACGTGGCTATCATGCACTGATCACGTGGCTGATCATGCACTGATCACGTAGCTGCCATGCACTGATCACGTGACTGATCATGCACTGATCACGTAATTGATCATGCACTGATCACGTGACTGATCATGCACTGATCACGTGACTGATCATGCACTGATCACGTGACTGATCATGCACTGATCACGTGGCTATCATGCACTGATCACGTGGCTGATCATGCACTGATCACGCAGCTATCATGCACTGATCACGTGACTGATCATGCACTGATCACGTAATTGATCATGCACTGATCACGTGGCTGATCATGCACTGATCACGTGACTGATCATGCACTGATCACGTGACTGATCATGCACTGATCACGTGGCTATCATGCACTGATCACGTGGCTGATCATACACTGATCACGTGCCTGATCATGCACTGATCACGTGGCTGATCATGCACTGATCACGTGACTGATCATGCACTGATCACGTGACTGATCATGCACTGATCACGTGGCTATCATGCACTGATCACGTGGCTGATCATGCATGATCACGCAGCTACCATGCACTGGTCACATGACTGATCATGCACTGATCACGTGGCTGATCATGCACTGATCACGTGGCTATCATGCACTGATCACGTGGCTGATCATGCACTGATCACGTAGCTATCATGCACTGATCACGTGACTGATCATGCACTGATCACGTGGCTGATCATGCACTGATCACGTGGCTGATCATGCACTGATCACGTGACTGATCATGCACTGATCACGTGACTGATCATGCACTGATCACGTGGCTATCATGCACTGATCACGTGGCTGATCATGCACTGATCACGTGGCTGATCACACACCTGTCACGTGACATATCATGCACTGATCACGTGGCACTCATGCACTGATCACGTGGCTGATCATACTCTGCTCACGTAACTCATGCACACATCACGTGGCTATCATGCACTGCTCACGTGGCTGTCATGGAATGATCACGTAGCAACCATATACTGGTCACGTGACTGATCATGCACTGATCACGTAAATGATCATGCACTGTTCACGTGACTGATCATGCACTGATCACGTGACTGATCATGCACTGATCACGTGGCTATCATGCACTGCTCACGTGGCTGATCATGCACGATCACGTAGCAACCATGCACTGATCACGTGACTGATCATGCACTGATCACGTGGCTATCATGCACTGATCACGTGGCTGATCATGCACTGATCACGTGGCTGATCATGCACTGATCACGTGGCTGATCATGCACTGATCACGTGACTGATCATGCACTGATCACGTGGCTGATCATGCACTGATCACGTGGCTATCATGCACTGATCACGTGGCTGATCATGCATGATCACACAGCTATCATGCACTGATCACGTGACTGATCATGCACTGATCACGTGACTGATCATGCACTGATCACGTGGCTATCATGCACTGATCACGTGGCTGATCATGCACTGATCACGTAGCTATCATGCACTGATCACGTGACTGATCATGCACTGATCACGTGACTGATCATGCACTGATCACGTGGCTGATCATGCACTGATCACGTGGCTGATCATGCACTGATCACGTGGCTGATCATGCACTGATCACGTGACTGATCATGCACTGATCACGTGACTGATCATGCACTGATCACGTGGCTATCATGCACTGATCACGTGGCTGATCATGCACTGATCACGTGCCTGATCATGCACTGATCACATGACTGATCATGCACTGATCACGTGACTGATCATGCACTGATCACGTGGCTATCATGCACTACTCACGTGGCTGATCATGCAATGATCATGTAGCTACCATGTACAGGTCACGTGACTGATCATACACCCATCAGGTGACTGATCATGCACTGATCACGTGGCTATCATGCACTGATCACCTGACTGATCATGCACTGATCACGTGACTGATCATGCACTGATCACATGGCTATCATGAACTGATCACGTGGCTGATCATGCACTGATCACGTGGCTGATCATGCACTGATACCGTGACTGAGCATGGACTGATCACATGACTATCATGTAGTGATCACGTGACTTAATGGCGCTGATCATGTGACTGATCATGCGCTGATCATGTTTGCTATCATACACTGATCATGTGCCTCTGGAGGCAATAAACAAAGAGCTGAGTAGGCACGAATCAAACAGTCAGCAGGCAATAATCATGGAACTCAGGTGTGAGGAATCATGCTGCTCAGCTGGCAATAATCAAGCAGCTGAGCAGGCAGGAATTACGCAGCACAGCTGGCAATTGTCAAGCAGATGACAGGCAGGAATCGTGCAGCTCAGCTGGCAATTGTCAAGCAGATGAGCAGACAGTAATCACGCAGCTCAGCAGGCCCTGATCACGTGACTGAGCATGCACTGTTCACGTGGCTGATCATACACTGATCACGTGATGATCATGCACTGATCACGTGGATATCATGCACTGATCACGTGGCTGATCATACACTGTTCACGTGTCTGACCATGCACTGATCACGTGGCTGATCATACACTGCTCACGTAACTGATCATGCACTGATCACGTGGCTATCATGCACTGATCACGTGGCTGAACATGCACTGTTCACGTGGCTGATCACACACCTGTCACGTGACATATCATGCACTGATCACGTGGCACTCATGCACTGATCACGTGGCTGATCATACTCTGCTCACGTAACTGATCATGCACACATCACGTGGCTATCATGCACTGCTCACGTGGCTCGTCATGGAATGATCACGTAGCTACCATATACTGGTCACGTGACTGATCATGCACAGATCACGTAAATGATCATGCACTGTTCACGTGACTGATCATGTACTGATCACGTGACTGATCATGCACTGATCACGTGGCTATCATGCTCTGCTCACGTGGCTGATCATGCAATGATCACGTAGCAACCATGTACTGGTCACGTGACTGATCATGCACTGATCACGTAATTGATCCTGCACTGATCACGTGGCTCATCATGCACTGATCACGTGGCTGATCACACATGTATCACGTGACTGATCATGCACTGATCACGTGGCTCTCATGCACTGATCACGTGGCTATCATGCACTGATCACGTGGCTATCATGCACTGATCACGTGGCTGATCATGCACTGATCACATGGCTGATCATGCACTGATCACGTGGCTGATCATGCACTGATCACGTGACTGATCATGCACTGATCACGTGGCTGATCATGCACTGATCACGTGGCTATCATGCACTGATCACGTGGATGATCATGCACTGATCACGTGGCTGATCATGCACTGATCACGTGACTGATCATGCACTGATCACGTGGCTATCATGCACTGATCACGTGGCTATCATGCACTGATCACGTGGCTGATCATGCACTGATCACGTGGCTGCCATGCACTGATCACGTGACTGATCATGCACTGATCACGTGACTGATCATGCACTGATCACGTGACTGATCATGCACTGATCACGTGACTGATCATGCACTGATCACGTGACTGATCATGCACTGATCACGTGGCTATCATGCACTGATCACGTGGCTGATCATGCACTGATCACGCAGCTACCATGTACTGATCACGTGACTGATCATGCACTGATCACGTGACTGATCATGCACTGATCACGTGGCTGATCATGCACTGATCACGTGACTATCATGCACTGATCACGTGACTGATCATGCACTGATCACGTGGCTATCATGCACTGATCACGTGGCTGATCATGCACTGATCACGTGCCTGATCATGCACTGATCACGTGGCTGATCATGCACTGATCACGTGACTGATCATGCACTGATCACGTGACTGATCATGCACTGATCACGTGGCTATCATGCACTGATCACGTGGCTGATCATGCATGATCACGCAGCTATCATGCACTGATCACATGACTGATCATGCACTGATCACGTGGCTGATCATGCACTGATCACGTGGCTATCATGCACTGATCACGTGGCTGATCATGCACTGATCACGTAGCTATCATGCACTGATCACGTGACTGATCATGCACTGATCACGTGGCTGATCATGCACTGATCACGTGGCTGATCATGCACTGATCACGTGACTGATCATGCACTGATCACGTGACTGATCATGCACTGATCACGTGGCTATCATGCACTGATCACGTGGCTGATCATGCACTGATCACGTGGCTGATCACACACTGTCACGTGACATATCATGCACTGATCACGTGGCACTCATGCACTGATCACGTGGCTGATCATACACTGCTCACGTAACTCATGCACACATCACGTGGCTATCATGCACTGCTCACGTGGCTGTCATGCAATGATCACGTAGCAACCATATACTGGTCACGTGACTGATCATGCACTGATCACGTAAATGATCATGCACTGTTCACGTGACTGATCATGCACTGATCACGTGACTGATCATGCACTGATCACGTGGCTATCATGCACTGCTCACGTGGCTGATCATGCACGATCACGTAGCAACCATGTACTGGTCACGTGACTGATCATGCACTGATCACGTGGCTATCATGCACTGATCACGTGGCTGATCATGCACTGATCACGTGGCTGATCATGCACTGATCACGTGGCTGATCATGCACTGATCACGTGACTGATCATGCACTGATCACGTGGCTGATCATGCACTGATCACGTGGCTATCATGCACTGATCACGTGGCTGATCATGCACTGATCACACTGCTACCATGTACTGATCACGTGACTGATCATGCACTGATCACGTGACTGATCATGCACTGATCACGTGGCTATCATGCACTGATCACGTGGCTGATCATGCACTGATCACGTAGCTATCATGCACTGATCACGTGACTGATCATGCACTGATCACGTGACTGATCATGCACTGATCACGTGACTGATCATGCACTGATCACGTGGCTGATCATGCACTGATCACGTGGCTGATCATGCACTGATCACGTGACTGATCATGCACTGATCACGTGACTGATCATGCACTGATCACGTGGCTATCATGCACTGATCACGTGGCTGATCATGCACTGATCACGTGCCTGATCATGCACTGATCACATGACTGATCATGCACTGATCACGTGACTGATCATGCACTGATCACGTGGCTATCATGCACTACTCACGTGGCTGATCATGCAATGATCATGTAGCTACCATGTACAGGTCACGTGACTGATCATACACCCATCAGGTGACTGATCATGCACTGATCACGTGGCTATCATGCACTGATCACCTGACTGATCATGCACTGATCACGTGACAAATCATGCACTGATCACATAGCTATCATGAACTGATCACCTGGCTGATCATGCACTGATCACGTGGCTGATCATGCACTGATACCGTGACTGAGCATGGACTGATCACATGACTATCATGTAGTGATCACGTGACTTAATGGCGCTGATCATGTGACTGATCATGCGCTGATCATGTTTGCTATCATACACTGATCATGTGCCTCTGGAGGCAATAAACAAAGAGCTGAGTAGGCACGAATCAAACAGTCAGCAGGCAATAATCATGGAACTCAGGTGTGAGGAATCATGCTGCTCAGCTGGCAATAATCAAGCAGCTGAGCAGGCAGGAATTACGCAGCACAGCTGGCAATTGTCAAGCAGATGACAGGCAGGAATCGTGCAGCTCAGCTGGCAATTGTCAAGCAGATGAGCAGACAGTAATCACGCAGCTCAGCAGGCCCTGATCACGTGACTGAGCATGCACTGTTCACGTGGCTGATCATACACTGATCACGTGATGATCATGCACTGATCACTTGGATATCATGCACTGATCACGTGGCTGATCATACACTGTTCACGTGTCTGACCATGCACTGATCACGTGGCTGATCATACACTGCTCACGTAACTGATCATGCACTGATCACGTGGCTATCATGCACTGATCACGTGGCTGAACATGCACTGTTCACGTGGCTGATCACACACCTGTCACGTGACATATCATGCACTGATCACGTGGCACTCATGCACTGATCACGTGGCTGATCATACTCTGCTCACGTAACTGATCATGCACACATCACGTGGCTATCATGCACTGCTCACGTGGCTCGTCATGGAATGATCACGTAGCTACCATATACTGGTCACGTGACTGATCATGCACAGATCACGTAAATGATCATGCACTGTTCACGTGACTGATCATGTACTGATCACGTGACTGATCATGCACTGATCACGTGGCTATCATGCTCTGCTCACGTGGCTGATCATGCAATGATCACGTAGCAACCATGTACTGGTCACGTGACTGATCATGCACTGATCACGTAATTGATCCTGCACTGATCACGTGGCTCATCATGCACTGATCACGTGGCTGATCACACATGTATCACGTGACTGATCATGCACTGATCACGTGGCTCTCATGCACTGATCACGTGGCTATCATGCACTGATCACGTGGCTATCATGCACTGATCACGTGGCTGATCATGCACTGATCACGTGGCTGATCATGCACTGATCACGTGGCTGATCATGCACTGATCACGTGACTGATCATGCACTGATCACGTAACTGATCATGCACTGATCACGTGGCTATCATGCACTGATCACGTGGATATCATGCACTGATCACGTGGCTGATCATGCACTATCACGTGACTGATCATGCACTGATCACGTGGCTGATCATGCACTGATCACGTGGCTATCATGCACTGATCACGTGGCTGATCATGCACTGATCACGTAGCTGCCATGCACTGATCACGTGACTGATCATGCACTGATCACGTGACTGATCATGCACTGATCACGTGACTGATCATGCACTGATCACGTGACTGATCATGCACTGATCACGTGACTGATCATGCACTGATCACGTGGCTATCATGCACTGATCACGTGGCTGATCATGCACTGATCACGCAGCTACCATGTACTGTCACATGACTGATCATGCACTGATCACATGACTGATCATGCACTGATCACGTGGCTTATCATGCACTGATCATGTGACTGATCATGCACTGATCATGTTTGCTATCATACACTGATCATGTGCCTCTGGAGGCAATGAACAAAGAGCTGAGTAGGCACGAATCAGTCAGCAGGCAATAATCATGGAACTCAGCTGTGAGGAATCATGCTGCTCAGCTGGCAATAATCAAGCAGCTGAGCAGGCAGGAATTACGCAGCACAGCTGGCAATTGTCAAGCAGATGACAGGCAGGAATCGTGCAGCTCAGCTGGCAATTGTCAAGCAGATGAGCAGACAGTAATCACGCAGCTCAGCAGGCCCTGATCACGTGACTGAGCATGCACTGTTCACGTGGCTGATCACACTGATCACGTGACTGATCATGCACTGATCACGTGACTGATCATGCACTGATCACGTGGCTATCATGCACTGATCACGTGGCTGATCATGCACTGATCACGTGGCTGATCATGCACTGATCACGTGGCTGATCATGCACTGATCACGTGACTGATCATGCACTGATCACGTGGCTGATCATGCACTGATCACGTGGCTATCATGCACTGATCACGTGGCTGATCATGCATGATCACGCAGCTACCATGCACTGATCACGTGACTGATCATGCACTGATCACGTGACTGATCATGCACTGATCACGTGGCTATCATGCACTGATCACGTGGCTGATCATGCAATGATCACGTAGCTACCATGTACTGGTCACGTGACTGATCATGCACTGATCACGTGACTGATCATGCACTGATCACGTGACTGATCATGCACTGATCACGTGGCTGATCATGCACTGATCACGTGGCTGATCATGCACTGATCACGTGACTGATCATGCACTGATCACGTGACTGATCATGCACTGATCACGTGGCTATCATGCACTGATCACGTGGCTGATCATGCACTGATCATGTAGCTATCATGCACTGATCACGTGACTGATCATGCACTGATCACGTGATGATCATGCACTGATCACGTGGCTGATCATGCACTGATCACGTGGCTGATCATGCACTGATCACGTGACTGATCATGCACTGATCACGTGGCTATCATGCACTGATCACGTGGCTGATCATGCACTGATCACGTGGCTGATCATGCACTGATCACGTGACTGATCATGCACTGATCACGTGGCTATCATGCACTGATCACGTGGCTGATCATGCACTGATCACGTGACTGATCATGCACTGATCACGTGGCTGATCATGCACTGATCACGTGACTGATCATGCACTGATCACGTGGCTGATCATGCACTGATCACGTGGCTGATCATGCACTGATCACGTGGCTGATCATGCACTGATCACGTGACTGATCATGCACTGATCACGTGACTGATCATGCACTGATCACGTGGCTATCATGCACTGATCACGTGGCTGATCATGCACTGATCACGTGGCTGATCACACACTGTCACGTGACATATCATGCACTGATCACGTGGCACTCATGCACTGATCACGTGGCTGATCATACACTGATCACGTGACTGATCATGCACTGATCACGTGGCTATCATGCACTGATCACGTGGCTGTCATGGAATGATCACGTAGCTACCATATACTGGTCACGTGACTGATCATGCACTGATCACGTGAATGATCATGCACTGATCACGTGACTGATCATGCACTGATCACGTGACTGATCATGCACTGATCACGTGGCTATCATGCACTGATCACGTGGCTGATCATGCACGATCACGTAGCAACCATGTACTGGTCACGTGACTGATCATGCACTGATCACGTAATTGATCATGCACTGATCACGTGGCTGATCATGCACTGATCACGTGGCTGATCACACATGATCACGTGACTGATCATGCACTGATCACGTGGCTATCATGCACTGATCACGTGGCTGTCATGCACTGATCACGTGGATATCATGCACTGATCACGTGGCTGATCACACACGATCACGTGACTGATCATGCACTGATCACGTGGCTATCATGCACTGATCACGTGGCTATCATGCACTGATCACGTGGCTGATCATGCACTGATCACGTAGCTATCATGCACTGATCACGTGACTGATCATGCACTGATCACGTAATTGATCATGCACTGATCACGTGGCTGATCATGCACTGATCACGTGACTGATCATGCACTGATCACGTGACTGATCATGCACTGATCACGTGGCTATCATGCACTGATCACGTGGCTGATCATGCACTGATCACGTGACTGATCATGCACTGATCACGTGGCTGATCATGCACTGATCACGTGACTGATCATGCACTGATCACGTGACTGATCATGCACTGATCACGTGGCTATCATGCACTGATCACGTGGCTGATCATGCACTGATCACGCAGCTACCATGTACTGGTCACGTGACTGATCATGCACTGATCACGTGGCTGATCATGCACTGATCACGTGGCTATCATGCACTGATCACGTGGCTGATCATGCACTGATCACGTAGCTATCATGCACTGATCACGTGACTGATCATGCACTGATCACGTGATTGATCATGCACTGATCACGTGGCTGATCATGCACTGATCACGTGACTGATCATGCACTGATCACGTGACTGATCATGCACTGATCACGTGGCTATCATGCACTGATCACGTGGCTGATCATGCACTGATCACGTGACTGATCATGCACTGATCACGTGGCTGATCATGCACTGATCACGTGACTGATCATGCACTGATCACGTGGCTGATCATGCACTGATCACGCAGCTATCATGCACTGATCACGTGACTGATCATGCACTGATCACGTGGCTGATCATGCACTGATCACGTGGCTATCATGCACTGATCACGTGGCTGATCATGCACTGATCACGTAGCTATCATGCACTGATCACGTGACTGATCATGCACTGATCACGTGGCTGATCATGCACTGATCACGTGGCTGATCATGCACTGATCACGTGACTGATCATGCACTGATCACGTGACTGATCATGCACTGATCACGTGGCTATCATGCACTGATCACGTGGCTGATCATGCACTGATCACGTGACTGATCATGCACTGATCACGTGGCTGATCATGCACTGATCACGTGACTGATCATGCACTGATCACGTGGCTGATCATGCACTGATCACGCAGCTATCATGCACTGATCACATGACTGATCATGCACTGATCACGTGGCTGATCATACACTGATCACGTGACAGATCATGCACTGATCACGTGGCTGATCATGCACTGATACCGTGACTGAGCATGGACTGATCACATGACTATCATGTAGTGATCACGTGACTTAATGGCGCTGATCATGTGACTGATCATGCACTGATCATGTTTGCTATCATACACTGATCATGTGCCTCTGGAGGCAATAAACAAAGAGCTGAGTAGGCACGAATCAAACAGTCAGCAGGCAATAATCATGGAACTCAGGTGTGAGGAATCATGCTGCTCAGCTGGCAATAATCAAGCAGCTGAGCAGGCAGGAATTACGCAGCACAGCTGGCAATTGTCAAGCAGATGACAGGCAGGAATCATGCAGCTCAGCTGGCAATTGTCAAGCAGATGAGCAGACAGTAATCACGCAGCTCAGCAGGCCCTGATCACGTGACTGAGCATGCACTGTTCACGTGGCTGATCATGCACTGATCACGTGATATCATGCACTGATCACGTGGCTGATCATGCACTGATCACGTGGCTGATCATGCACTGATCACGTGACTGATCATGCACTGATCACGTGGCTGATCATGCACTGATCACGTGACTGATCATGCACTGATCACGTGACTGATCATGCACTGATCACGTGGCTATCATGCACTGATCACGTGGCTGATCATGCACTGATCACGTGGCTATCATGCACTGATCACGTGACTGATCATGCACTGATCACGTGACTGATCATGCACTGATCACGTGGCTTATCATGCACTGATCATGTGACTGATCATGCACTGATCATGTTTGGTGTCATACACTGATCATGTGCCTCTGGAGGCAATGAACATAGAGCTGAGTAGGCACGAATCAGTCAGCAGGCTATAATCATGGAACTCACTCTGAGAAATCATGCTGCTCAGCTGGCAATAATCAAGTAGATGAGCAGGCAGGAATTACGCAGCACAGGTGGCAATTGTCAAGCACTGACAGGCAGGAATCGTGCAGCTCAGCTGGCAACTGTCAAGCAGATGAGCAGACAGTAATCACGCAGCTCAGCAGGCCCTGATCACGTGACTGATCATGCACTGATCACGTGGCTGATCACACTGATCACGTGACTGATCATGCACTGATCACGTGACTGATCATGCACTGATCACGTGGCTATCATGCACTGATCACGTGGCTGATCATGCACTGATCACGTGGCTGATCATGCACTGATCACGTGACTGATCATGCACTGATCACGTGACTGATCATGCACTGATCACGTGGCTATCATGCACTGATCACGTGGCTGATCATGCACTGATCATGTAGCTACCATGTACTGGTCACGTGAATGATCATGCACTGATCACGTGACTGATCATGCACTGATCACGTGGCTGATCATGCACTGATCACGTGGCTGATCATGCACTGATCACGTGGCTGATCATGCACTGATCACGTGACTGATCATGCACTGATCACGTGACTGATCATGCACTGATCACGTGGCTATCATGCACTGATCACGTGGCTGATCATGCACTGATCACGTGACTGATCATGCACTGATCACGTGACTGATCATGCACTGATCACGTGACTGATCATGCACTGATCACGTGGCATCATGCACTGATCACGTGGCTGATCATACACTGATCACGTAACTCATGCACTGATCACGTGGCTATCATGCACTGATCACGTGGCTGTCATGCAATGATCACGTAGCAATCATGCACTGGTCACGTGACTGATCATGCACTGATCACGTAATGATCATGCACTGATCACGTGACTGATCATGCACTGATCACGTGACTGATCATGCACTGATCACGTGGCTATCATGCACTGATCACGTGCTGATCATGCACTGATCACGTAGCAATCATGCACTGATCACGTGACTGATCATGCACTGATCACGTGAATTGATCATGCACTGATCACGTGGCTGATCATGCACTGATCACGTGGCTGATCACACATGATCACGTGACTGATCATGCACTGATCACGTGGCTGATCATGCACTGATCACGTGGCTGATCATGCACTGATCACGTGGCTATCATGCACTGATCACGTGGCTGATCACACACTATCACGTGACTGATCATGCACTGATCACGTGGCTATCATGCACTGATCACGTGGCTGATCATGCACTGATCACGTGGATATCATGCACTGATCACGTGGCTGATCATGCACTGATCAGTGACTGATCATGCACTGATCACGTGGCTATCATGCACTGATCACGTGGCTATCATGCACTGATCACGTGGCTGATCATGCACTGATCACGTAGCTATCATGCACTGATCACGTGACTGATCATGCACTGATCACGTGATTGATCATGCACTGATCACGTGGCTGATCATGCACTGATCACGTGGCTGATCATGCACTGATCACGTGACTGATCATGCACTGATCACGTGGCTGATCATGCACTGATCACGTGGCTGATCATGCACTGATCACGTGGCTATCATGCACTGATCACGTGGCTGATCATGCACTGATCACGTGCCTGATCATGCACTGATCACGTGGCTGATCATGCACTGATCACGTGACTGATCATGCACTGATCACGTGACTGATCATGCACTGATCACGTGGCTATCATGCACTGCTCACGTGGCTGATCATGCCATGATCACGCAGCTACCATGTACTGGTCACATGACTGATCATGCACTGATCACGTGACTGATCATGCAGTGATCACGTGGCTATCATGCACTACTCACGTGGCTGATCATGCAATGATCATGTAGCTACCATGTACAGGTCACGTGAATGATCATACACCCATCAGGTGACTGATCATGCACTGATCACGTGGCTATCATGCACTGATCACGAGACTGATCATGCACTGATCACGTCTATATCATGCACTGATCACATGACTGCCCATGCACTGATCACGTGGATGATCATACACTAATCATGTGACAGATCATGCACTGATCACGTGGCTGATCATGCACTGATACCGTGACTGAGCATGGACTGATCACATGACTATCATGTAGTGATCACGTGACTTAATGGCGCTGATCATGTGACTGATCATGCGCTGATCATGTTTGCTATCATACACTGATCATGTGCCTCTGGAGGCAATAAACAAAGAGCTGAGTAGGCACGAATCAAACAGTCAGCAGGCAATAATCATGGAACTCAGGTGTGAGGAATCATGCTGCTCAGCTGGCAATAATCAAGCAGCTGAGCAGGCAGGAATTACGCAGCACAGCTGGCAATTGTCAAGCAGATGACAGGCAGGAATCGTGCAGCTCAGCTGGCAATTGTCAAGCAGATGAGCAGACAGTAATCACGCAGCTCAGCAGGCCCAGATCACGTGACTGAGCATGCACTGTTCACGTGGCTGATCATACACTGATCACGTGATGATCATGCACTGATCACTTGGATATCATGCACTGATCACGTGGCTGATCATACACTGTTCACGTGTCTGACCATGCACTGATCACGTGGCTGATCATACACTGCTCACGTAACTGATCATGCACTGATCACGTGGCTATCATGCACTGATCACGTGGCTGAACATGCACTGTTCACGTGGCTGATCACACACCTGTCACGTGACATATCATGCACTGATCACGTGGCACTCATGCACTGATCACGTGGCTGATCATACTCTGCTCACGTAACTCATGCACACATCACGTGGCTATCATGCACTGCTCACGTGGCTCGTCATGGAATGATCACGTAGCTACCATATACTGGTCACGTGACTGATCATGCACAGATCACGTAAATGATCATGCACTGTTCACGTGACTGATCATGTACTGATCACGTGACTGATCATGCACTGATCACGTGGCTATCATGCTCTGCTCACGTGGCTGATCATGCAACGATCACGTAGCAACCATGTACTGGTCACGTGACTGATCATGCACTGATCACGTAATTGATCCTGCACTGATCACGTGGCTCATCATGCACTGATCACGTGGCTGATCACACATGTATCACGTGACTGATCATGCACTGATCACGTGGCTATCATGCACTGATCACGTGGCTGATCATGCACTGATCACGTGGCTGATCATGCACTGATCACGTGGCTGATCATGCACTGATCACGTGACTGATCATGCACTGATCACGTGGCTGATCATGCACTGATCACGTGGCTATCATGCACTGATCACGTGGCTGATCATGCATGATCACGCAGCTACCATGTACTGGTCACGTGACTGATCATGCACTGATCACGTGACTGATCATGCACTGATCACGTGGCTATCATGCACTGATCACGTGGCTGATCATGCACTGATCACGTAGCTACCATGCACTGGTCACGTGACTGATCATGCACTGATCACGTGACTGATCATGCACTGATCACGTGGCTATCATGCACTGATCACGTGACTGATCATGCACTGATCACGTGGCTATCATGCACTGATCACGTGGCTATCATGCACTGATCACGTGGCTGATCATGCACTGATCACGTAGCTATCATGCACTGATCACGTGACTGATCATGCACTGATCACGTAATTGATCATGCACTGATCACGTGGCTGATCATGCACTGATCACGTGGCTGATCATGCACTGATCACGTGACTGATCATGCACTGATCACGTGACTGATCATGCACTGATCACGTGGCTATCATGCACTGATCACGTGGCTGATCATGCACTGATCACGTGACTGATCATGCACTGATCACGTGACTGATCATGCACTGATCACGTGGCTATCATGCACTGATCACGTGGCTGATCATGCATGATCACGCAGCTACCATGTACTGGTCACATGACTGATCATGCACTGATCACGTGACTGATCATGCAGTGATCACGTGGCTATCATGCACTACTCACGTGGCTGATCATGCAATGATCATGTAGCTACCATGTACAGGTCACGTGAATGATCATACACCCATCAGGTGACTGATCATGCACTGATCACGTGGCTATCATGCACTGATCACGAGACTGATCATGCACTGATCACGTCTATATCATGCACTGATCACATGACTGCCCATGCACTGATCACGTGGATGATCATACACTAATCATGTGACAGATCATGCACTGATCACGTGGCTGATCATGCACTGATACCGTGACTGAGCATGGACTGATCACATGACTATCATGTAGTGATCACGTGACTTAATGGCGCTGATCATGTGACTGATCATGCGCTGATCATGTTTGCTATCATACACTGATCATGTGCCTCTGGAGGCAATAAACAAAGAGCTGAGTAGGCACGAATCAAACAGTCAGCAGGCAATAATCATGGAACTCAGGTGTGAGGAATCATGCTGCTCAGCTGGCAATAATCAAGCAGCTGAGCAGGCAGGAATTACGCAGCACAGCTGGCAATTGTCAAGCAGATGACAGGCAGGAATCATGCAGCTCAGCTGGCAATTGTCAAGCAGATGAGCAGACAGTAATCACGCAGCTCAGCAGGCCCTGATCACGTGACTGAGCATGCACTGTTCACGTGGCTGATCATACACTGATCACGTGATGATCATGCACTGATCACTTGGATATCATGCACTGATCACGTGGCTGATCATACACTGATCACGTGACTGATCATGCACTGATCACGTGGCTATCATGCACTGATCACGTGGCTGATCATGCACTGATCACGTGGCTGATCACACACTGTCACGTGACTATCATGCACTGATCACGTGGCATCATGCACTGATCACGTGGCTGTCATGCAATGATCACGTAGCAACCATATACTGGTCACGTGACTGATCATGCACTGATCACGTAACTGATCATGCACTGATCACGTGACTGATCATGCACTGATCACGTGACTGATCATGCACTGATCACGTGACTGATCATGCACTGATCACGTGGCTGATCATGCACTGATCACGTGGCTGATCACACATGATCACGTGACTGATCATGCACTGATCACGTGGCTATCATGCACTGATCACGTGGCTGATCATGCACTGATCACGTGGATATCATGCACTGATCACGTGGCTGATCACACACTGATCACGTGACTGATCATGCACTGATCACGTGGCTATCATGCACTGATCACGTGGCTATCATGCACTGATCACGTGGCTGATCATGCAATGATCACGTAGCTACCATGTACTGGTCACGTGACTGATCATGCACTGATCACGTAATTGATCATGCACTGATCATGTGGCTGATCATGCACTGATCACGTGGCTGATCATACACTGATCACGTGACTGATCATGCACTGATCACGTGACTGATCATGCACTGATCACGTGGCTATCATGCACTGATCACGTGGCTGACATACACTGATCACGTGCCTGGTCATGCACTGATCACGTGGCTGATCATGCACTGATCACGTGACTGATCATGCACTGATCACGTGTCTGATCATGCACTGATCACGTGGCTATCATGCACTGCTCACGTGGCTGATCATGCCATGATCACGCAGCTACCATGTACTGGTCACATGACTGATCATGCACTGATCACGTGACTGATCATGCAGTGATCACGTGGCTATCATGCACTACTCACGTGGCTGATCATGCAATGATCATGTAGCTACCATGTACAGGTCACGTGAATGATCATACACCCATCAGGTGACTGATCATGCACTGATCACGTGGCTATCATGCACTGATCACGAGACTGATCATGCACTGATCACGTCTATATCATGCACTGATCACATGACTGCCCATGCACTGATCACGTGGATGATCATACACTAATCATGTGACAGATCATGCACTGATACGTGACTGAGCATGGACTGATCACATGACTATCATGTAGTGATCACGTGACTTAATGGCGCTGATCATGTGACTGATCATGCGCTGATCATGTTTGCTATCATACACTGATCATGTGCCTCTGGAGGCAATAAACAAAGAGCTGAGTAGGCACGAATCAAACAGTCAGCAGGCAATAATCATGGAACTCAGGTGTGAGGAATCATGCTGCTCAGCTGGCAATAATCAAGCAGCTGAGCAGGCAGGAATTACGCAGCACAGCTGGCAATTGTCAAGCAGATGACAGGCAGGAATCGTGCAGCTCAGCTGGCAATTGTCAAGCAGATGAGCAGACAGTAATCACGCAGCTCAGCAGGCCCAGATCACGTGACTGAGCATGCACTGTTCACGTGGCTGATCATACACTGATCACGTGATGATCATGCACTGATCACTTGGATATCATGCACTGATCACGTGGCTGATCATACACTGTTCACGTGTCTGACCATGCACTGATCACGTGGCTGATCATACACTGCTCACGTAACTGATCATGCACTGATCACGTGGCTATCATGCACTGATCACGTGGCTGAACATGCACTGTTCACGTGGCTGATCACACACCTGTCACGTGACATATCATGCACTGATCACGTGGCATCATGCACTGATCACGTGGCTGTCATGGAATGATCACGTAGCAACCATATACTGGTCACGTGACTGATCATGCACTGATCACGTAAATGATCATGCACTGTTCACGTGACTGATCATGTACTGATCACGTGACTGATCATGCACTGATCACGTGGCTATCATGCTCTGCTCACGTGGCTGATCATGCAACGATCACGTAGCAACCATGTACTGGTCACGTGACTGATCATGCACTGATCACGTAATTGATCCTGCACTGATCACGTGGCTCATCATGCACTGATCACGTGGCTGATCACACATGTATCACGTGACTGATCATGCACTGATCACGTGGCTCTCATGCACTGATCACGTGGCTGTCATGCACTGATCACGTGGATATCATGCACTGATCACGTGGCTGATCACACACGTATCACATGACTGATCATGCACTGATCACGTGGCTATCATGCACTGATCACGTGGCTATCATGCACTGATCACGTGGCTGATCATGCAATGATCACGTAGCTACCATGCACTGATCACGTGACTGATCATGCACTGATCACGTAATTGATCATGCACTGATCACGTGGCTGATCATGCACTGATCACGTGGCTGATCATGCACTGATCACGTGACTGATCATGCACTGATCACGTGACTGATCATGCACTGATCACGTGGCTATCATGCACTGATCACGTGACTGATCATGCACTGATCACGTGCCTGATCATGCACTGATCACGTGGCTGATCATGCACTGATCACGTGACTGATCATGCACTGATCACGTGACTGATCATGCACTGATCACGTGGCTATCATGCACTGATCACGTGGCTGATCATGCACTGATCACGCAGCTATCATGTACTGTCACGTGACTGATCATGCACTGATCACGTGACTGATCATGCACTGATCACGTGGCTGATCATGCACTGATCACGTGACTGATCATGCACTGATCACGTGGCTATCATGCACTGATCACGTGGCTGATCATGCACTGATCATGCAGCTATCATGCACTGATCACGTGACTGATCATGCACTGATCACGTAACTGATCATGCACTGATCACGTGGCTATCATGCACTGATCACGTGGCTGATCATGCACTGATCACGTGGCTGATCATGCACTGATCACGTGACTGATCATGCACTGATCACGTGGCTATCATGCACTGATCACGTGGCTGATCATGCACTGATCACGTGGCTATCATGCACTGATCACGTGACTGATCATGCACTGATCACGTGACTGATCATGCACTGATCACGTGGCTGATCATGCACTGATCACGTGGCTGATCATGCACTGATCACGTGGCTGATCATGCACTGATCACGCAGCTATCATGCACTGATCACGTGACTGATCATGCACTGATCACGTGGCTGATCATGCACTGATCACGTGGCTGATCATGCACTGATCACGTGGCTGATCATGCACTGATCACGTGACTGATCATGCACTGATCACGTGGCTGATCATGCACTGATCACGTGGCTGATCATGCACTGATCACGTGGCTATCATGCACTGATCACGTGACTGATCATGCACTGATCACGTGACTGATCATGCACTGATCACGTGGCTGATCATGCACTGATCACGTGACTGATCATGCACTGATCACGTGACTGATCATGCACTGATCACGTGGCTATCATGCACTGATCACGTGGCTGATCATGCACTGATCACGCAGCTACCATGCACTGATCACGTGACTGATCATGCACTGATCACGTGATTGATCATGCACTGATCACGTGGCTTATCATGCACTGATCATGTGACTGATCATGTGCTGATCATGTTTGGTGTCATACACTGATCATGTGCCTCTGGAGGCAATGAACAAAGAGCTGAGTAGGCAGGAATCAGTCAGCAGGCTATAATCATGGAACTCAGCTCTGAGAAATCATGCTGCTCAGCTGGCAATAATCAAGCAGCTGAGCAGGCAGGAATTATGCAGCACAGGTGGCAATTGTCAAGCAGATGACAGGCAGGAATCGTGCAGCTCAGCTGGCAATTGTCAAGCAGATGAGCAGACAGTAATCACGCAGCTCAGCAGGCCCTGATCACGTGACTGAGCATGCACTGTTCACGTGGCTGATCATACACTGATCACGTGACTGATCATGCACTGATCACGTGGCTATCATGCACTGATCACGTGGCTGATCATGCACTGATCACGTGGCTGATCATGCACTGATCACGTGGCTGATCATGCACTGATCACGTGACTGATCATGCACTGATCACGTGGCTATCATGCACTGATCACGTGGCTGATCATGCACTGATCACGGACTGATCATGCACTGATCATGGCGCTATCATGCACTGATCACGTGACTGACATGCACTGATCACGTGGCTGATCATGCACTGATCACGTGACTGATCATGCACTGATCACGTGACTGATCATGCACTGATCACGTGGCTGATCATGCACTGATCACGTGGCTATCATGCACTGATCACGTGGCTGATCATGCACTGATCACGTAGCTATCATGCACTGATCACGTGACTGATCATGCACTGATCACGTGATTGATCATGCACTGATCACGTGGCTGATCATGCACTGATCACGTGGCTGATCATGCACTGATCACGTGGCTGATCATGCACTGATCACGTGACTGATCATGCACTGATCACGTGGCTGATCATGCACTGATCACGTGGCTGATCATGCACTGATCACGTGACTGATCATGCACTGATCACGTGGCTATCATGCACTGATCACGTGGCTGATCATACTGATCACGTGCTGATCATGCACTGATCACGTGGCTGATCATGCACTGATCACGTGACTGATCATGCACTGATCACGTGGCTATCATGCACTGATCACGTGGCTGATCATACTGATCACGTGGCTGTCATGCACTGATCACGTGGCTGATCATGCACTGATCACGTGACTGATCATGCACTGATCACGTGACTGATCATGCACTGATCACGTGACTGATCATGCACTGATCACGTGGCTATCATGCACTGATCACGTGGCTGATCATGCACTGATCACGTAGCTATCATGCACTGATCACGTGACTGATCATGCACTGATCACGTGGCTGATCATGCACTGATCACGTGACTGATCATGCACTGATCACGTGACTGATCATGCACTGATCACGTGGATATCATGCACTGATCACGTGGCTGATCATGCACTGATCACGTGGCTGATCATGCACTGATCACGTGGCTGATCATGCACTGATCACGTGACTGATCATGCACTGATCACGTGGCTATCATGCACTGATCACGTGGCTGATCATGCACTGATCACGTGGCTGATCATGCACTGATCACGTGACTGATCATGCACTGATCACGTGGCTGATCATGCACTGATCACGTGACTGATCATGCACTGATCACGTGGCTATCATGCACTGATCACGTGGCTGATCATGCACTGATCACGTAGCTATCATGCACTGATCACGTGACTGATCATGCACTGATCACGTGACTGATCATGCACTGATCACGTGACTGATCATGCACTGATCACGTGGCTATCATGCACTGATCACGTGGCTGATCATGCACTGATCACGTGGCTATCATGCACTGATCACGTGACTGATCATGCACTGATCACATGACTGATCATGCACTGATCACGTGGCTTATCATGCACTGATCATGTGACTGATCATGCACTGATCATGTTTGCTATCATACACTGATCATGTGCCTCTGGAGGCAATGAACAAAGAGCTGAGTAGGCACGAATCAGTCAGCAGGCAATAATCATGGAACTCAGCTGTGAAATCATGCTGCTCAGCTGGCAATAATCAAGCAGCTGAGCAGGCAGGAATTACGCAGCACAGCTGGCAATTGTCAAGCAGATGACAGGCAGGAATCGTGCAGCTCAGCTGGCAATTGTCAAGCAGATGAGCAGACAGTAATCACGCAGCTCAGCAGGCCCTGATCACGTGACTGAGCATGCACTGTTCACGTGGCTGATCACACACTGATCACGTGACTGATCATGCACTGATCACGTGGCTGATCATGCACTGATCACGTGGCTGATCATGCACTGATCACGTGGCTGATCATGCACTGATCACGGGACTGATCATGCACTGATCACGTGGCTATCATGCACTGATCACGTGGCTGATCATGCACTGATCACGTGGCTGATCATGCACTGATCACGTGACTGATCATGCACTGATCACGTGACTGATCATGCACTGATCACGTGGCTGATCATGCACTGATCACGTGGCTATCATGCACTGATCACGTGGCTGATCATGCAATGATCACGTAGCTACCATGTACTGATCACGTGACTGATCATGCACTGATCACGTAATTGATCATGCACTGATCACGTGGCTGATCATGCACTGATCACGTGGCTGATCATGCACTGATCACGTGACTGATCATGCACTGATCACGTGGCTATCATGCACTGATCACGTGGCTGATCATGCACTGATCACGTGACTGATCATGCACTGATCACGTGGCTGATCATGCACTGATCACGTGACTGATCATGCACTGATCACGTGGCTGATCATGCACTGATCACGTGGCTATCATGCACTGATCACGTGGCTATCATGCACTGATCACGTGGCTGATCATGCACTGATCACGTGGCTATCATGCACTGATCACGTGACTGATCATGCACTGATCACGTGACTGATCATGCACTGATCACGTGGCTGATCATGCACTGATCACGTGGCTGATCATGCACTGATCACGTGACTGATCATGCACTGATCACGTGGCTGATCATGCACTGATCACGTGGCTGATCATGCACTGATCACGTGGCTATCATGCACTACTCACGTGGCTGATCATGCAATGATCATGTAGCTACCATGTACTGGTCACGTGACTGATCATACACCCATCAGGTGACTGATCATGCACTGATCACGTGGCTGATCATGCACTGATCACGTGACTGATCATGCACTGATCACGTGACTGATCATGCACTGATCACATGGCTATCATGAACTGATCACTGGCTGATCATGCACTGATCACGTGGCTGATCATGCACTGATACCGTGACTGAGCATGGACTGATCACATGACTATCATGTAGTGATCACGTGACTTAATGGCGCTGATCATGTGACTGATCATGCGCTGATCATGTTTGCTATCATACACTGATCATGTGCCTCTGGAGGCAATAAACAAAGAGCTGAGTAGGCACGAATCAAACAGTCAGCAGGCAATAATCATGGAACTCAGCTGTGAGGAATCATGCTGCTCAGCTGGCAATAATCAAGCAGCTGAGCAGGCAGGAATTACGCAGCACAGCTGGCAATTGTCAAGCAGATGACAGGCAGGAATCGTGCAGCTCAGCTGGCAATTGTCAAGCAGATGAGCAGACAGTAATCACGCAGCTCAGCAGGCCCTGATCACGTGACTGAGCATGCACTGTTCACGTGGCTGATCATACACTGATCACGTGATGATCATGCACTGATCACTTGGATATCATGCACTGATCACGTGGCTGATCATACACTGTCACGTGACTGATCATGCACTGATCACGTGGCTATCATGCACTGATCACGTGGCTGATCATGCACTGATCACGTGGCTGATCATACACTGATCACGTGACTGATCATGCACTGATCACGTGGCTATCATGCACTGATCACGTGGCTGTCATGCAATGATCACGTAGCTACCATATACTGGTCACGTGACTGATCATGCACTGATCACGTAAATGATCATGCACTGATCACGTGACTGATCATGCACTGATCACGTGACTGATCATGCACTGATCACGTGGCTATCATGCACTGCTCACGTGGCTGATCATGCACGATCACGTAGCAACCATGTACTGGTCACGTGACTGATCATGCACTGATCACGTAATTGATCATGCACTGATCACGTGGCTCATCATGCACTGATCACGTGGCTGATCACACATGTATCACGTGACTGATCATGCACTGATCACGTGGCTATCATGCACTGATCACGTGGCTATCATGCACTGATCACGTGGCTGATCATGCACTGATCACGTAGCTACCATGCACTGATCACGTGACTGATCATGCACTGATCACGTAATTGATCATGTGGCTGATCATGCACTGATCACGTGGCTGATCATGCACTGATCACGTGACTGATCATGCACTGATCACGTGACTGATCATGCACTGATCACGTGGCTATCATGCACTGATCACGTGGCTGATCATGCACTGATCACGTGGCTGATCATGCACTGATCACGTGGCTGATCATGCACTGATCACGTGACTGATCATGCACTGATCACGTGACTGATCATGCACTGATCACGTGGCTATCATGCACTGATCACGTGGCTGATCATGCATGATCACGCAGCTACCATGTACTGGTCACATGACTGATCATGCACTGATCACGTGACTGATCATGCACTGATCACGTGGCTATCATGCACTGATCACGTGGCTGATCATGCAATGATCACGTAGCTACCATGTACTGGTCACGTGACTGATCATGCACTGATCACGTGACTGATCATGCACTGATCACGTGGCTATCATGCACTGATCACGTGACTGATCATGCACTGATCACGTCTATATCATGCACTGATCACATGACTGATCATGCACTGATCACGTGGATGATCATGCACTGATCACGTGACTGATCATGCACTGATCACGTGGCTGATCATGCACTGATCACGTGACTGATCATGCACTGATCACGTGGCTATCATGCACTGATCACGTGGCTGATCATGCACTGATCACGTGACTGATCATGCACTGATCACGTGACTGATCATGCACTGATCACGTGGCTATCATGCACTGATCACGTGGCTATCATGCACTGATCACGTGGCTGATCATGCACTGATCACGTGACTGATCATGCACTGATCACGTGGCTATCATGCACTGATCACGTGACTGATCATGCACTGATCACGTGACTGATCATGCACTGATCACGTGGCTGATCATGCACTGATCACGCAGCTACCATGCACTGATCACGTGACTGATCATGCACTGATCACATGACTGATCATGCACTGATCACGTGGCTTATCATGCACTGATCATGTGACTGATCATGTGCTGATCATGTTTGGTGTCATACACTGATCATGTGCCTCTGGAGGCAATGAACAAAGAGCTGAGTAGGCACGAATCAGTCAGCAGGCTATAATCATGGAACTCAGCTCTGAGAAATCATGCTGCTCAGCTGGCAATAATCAAGTAGCTGAGCAGGCAGGAATTACGCAGCACAGCTGGCAATTGTCAAGCAGATGACAGGCAGGAATCATGCAGCTCAGCTGGCAATTGTCAAGCAGATGAGCAGACAGTAATCACGCAGCTCAGCAGGCCCTGATCACGTGACTGAGCATGCACTGTTCACGTGGCTGATCATACACTGATCACGTGACTGATCATGCACTGATCACGTGACTGATCATGCACTGATCACGTGGCTATCATGCACTGATCACGTGGCTGATCATGCACTGATCACGGGACTGATCATGCACTGATCACGGGCTATCATGCACTGACACATGACTGACATGCACTGATCACGTGGCTGATCATGCACTGATCACGTGACTGATCATGCACTGATCACGTGGCTATCATGCACTGATCACGTGGCTGATCATGCACTGATCACGTAGCTATCATGCACTGATCACGTGACTGATCATGCACTGATCACGTGGCTGATCATGCACTGATCACGTGGCTGATCATGCACTGATCACGTGGCTGATCATGCACTGATCACGTGACTGATCATGCACTGATCACGTGGCTGATCATGCACTGATCACGTGGCTGATCATGCACTGATCACGTGACTGATCATGCACTGATCACGTGGCTATCATGCACTGATCACGTGGCTGATCATGCACTGATCACGTGGCTGATCATGCACTGATCACGTGGCTGATCATGCACTGATCACGTGACTGATCATGCACTGATCACGTGACTGATCATGCACTGATCACGTGGCTATCATGCACTGATCACGTGGCTATCATGCACTGATCACGTGGCTGATCATGCACTGATCACGTGGCTATCATGCACTGATCACGTGACTGATCATGCACTGATCACGTGACTGATCATGCACTGATCACGTGGCTGATCATGCACTGATCACGTGGCTGATCATGCACTGATCACGTGACTGATCATGCACTGATCACGTGGCTGATCATGCACTGATCACGTGGCTGATCATGCATGATCACGTGGCTATCATGCACTACTCACGTGGCTGATCATGCAATGATCATGTAGCTACCATGTACTGGTCACGTGACTGATCATACACCCATCAGGTGACTGATCATGCACTGATCACGTGGCTGATCATGCACTGATCACGTGACTGATCATGCACTGATCACGTGACTGATCATGCACTGATCACATGGCTATCATGCACTGATCACGTGGCTGATCATGCACTGATCACGTGGCTGATCATGCACTGATACCGTGACTGAGCATGGACTGATCACATGACTATCATGTAGTGATCACGTGACTTAATGGCGCTGATCATGTGACTGATCATGCGCTGATCATGTTTGCTATCATACACTGATCATGTGCCTCTGGAGGCAATAAACAAAGAGCTGAGTAGGCACGAATCAAACAGTCAGCAGGCAATAATCATGGAACTCAGCTGTGAGGAATCATGCTGCTCAGCTGGCAATAATCAAGCAGCTGAGCAGGCAGGAATTACGCAGCACAGCTGGCAATTGTCAAGCAGATGACAGGCAGGAATCGTGCAGCTCAGCTGGCAATTGTCAAGCAGATGAGCAGACAGTAATCACGCAGCTCAGCAGGCCCTGATCACGTGACTGAGCATGCACTGATCACGTGATTGATCATGCACTGATCACGTGGCTGATCATGCACTGATCACGTGTCTGACCATGCACTGATCACGTGGCTGATCATACACTGCTCACGTAACTGATCATGCACTGATCACGTGGCTATCATGCACTGATCACGTGGCTGAACATGCACTGTTCACGTGGCTGATCACACACCTGTCACGTGACATAACATGCACTGATCACGTGGCACTCATGCACTGATCACGTGGCTGATATTACTCTGCTCACGTAACTCATCATGCACACATCACGTTTCTATCATGCACTGCTCACGTGGCTGTCATGGAATGATCACGTAGCTACCATATACTGGTCACGTGACTGATCATGCACTGATCACGTAAATGATCATGCACTGTTCACGTGACTGATCATGTACTGATCACGTGACTGATCATGCACTGATCACGTGGCTGATCATGCACTGATCACGTGGCTGATCATGCACTGATCACGTGGCTGATCATGCACTGATCACGTGGCTGATCATGCACTGATCACGTGACTGATCATGCACTGATCACGTGACTGATCATGCACTGATCACGTGGCTATCATGCACTGATCACGTGGCTGATCATGCACTGATCACGTGGCTGATCATGCACTGATCACGTGACTGATCATGCACTGATCACGTGACTGATCATGCACTGATCACGTGGCTGATCATGCACTGATCACGTGGCTGATCATGCACTGATCACGTGGCTGATCATGCACTGATCACGTGGCTGATCATGCACTGATCACGTGGCTGATCATGCACTGATCACGTGACTGATCATGCACTGATCACGTGACTGATCATGCACTGATCACGTGGCTGATCATGCACTGATCACGTGACTGATCATGCACTGATCACGTGACTGATCATGCACTGATCACGTGGCTATCATGCACTGATCACGTGGCTGATCATGCAATGATCACGTAGCTACCATGTACAGGTCACGTGAATGATCATACACCCATCAGGTGACTGATCATGCACTGATCACGTGGCTATCATGCACTGATCACGAGACTGATCATGCACTGATCACGTCTATATCATGCACTGATCACATGACTGCCCATGCACTGATCACGTGGATGATCATACACTAATCATGTGACAGATCATGCACTGATCACGTGGCTGATCATGCACTGATACCGTGACTGAGCATGGACTGATCACATGACTATCATGTAGTGATCACGTGACTTAATGGCGCTGATCATGTGACTGATCATGCGCTGATCATGTTTGCTATCATACACTGATCATGTGCCTCTGGAGGCAATAAACAAAGAGCTGAGTAGGCACGAATCAAACAGTCAGCAGGCAATAATCATGGAACTCAGGTGTGAGGAATCATGCTGCTCAGCTGGCAATAATCAAGCAGCTGAGCAGGCAGGAATTACGCAGCACAGCTGGCAATTGTCAAGCAGATGACAGGCAGGAATCGTGCAGCTCAGCTGGCAATTGTCAAGCAGATGAGCAGACAGTAATCACGCAGCTCAGCAGGCCCTGATCACGTGACTGAGCATGCACTGTTCACGTGGCTGATCATACACTGATCACGTGATTGATCATGCACTGATCACGTGGCTGATCATACACTGTTCACGTGTTTGACCATGCACTGATCACGTGGCTGATCATACACTGCTCACGTAACTGATCATGCACTGATCACGTGGCTATCATGCACTGATCACGTGGCTGAACATGCACTGTTAACGTGGCTGATCACACACCTGTCACGTGACATAACATGCACTGATCACGTGGCACTCATGCACTGATCACGTGGCTGATCATACTCTGCTCACGTAACTCATCATGCACACATCACGTGGCTATCATGCACTGCTCACGTGGCTCGTCATGGAATGATCACGTAGCTACCATATACTGGTCACGTGACTGATCATGCACTGATCACGTAAATGATCATGCACTGTTCACGTGACTGATCATGTACTGATCACGTGACTGATCATGCACTGATCACGTGGCTGATCATGCACTGATCACGTGGCTGATCATGCACTGATCACGTGGCTGATCATGCACTGATCACGTGGCTGATCATGCACTGATCACGTGACTGATCATGCACTGATCACGTGACTGATCATGCACTGATCACGTGGCTATCATGCACTGATCACGTGGCTGATCATGCACTGATCACGTGACTGATCATGCACTGATCACGTGACTGATCATGCACTGATCACGTGACTGATCATGCACTGATCACGTGGCTGATCATGCACTGATCACGTGGCTGATCATGCACTGATCACGTGGCTGATCATGCACTGATCACGTGGCTGATCATGCACTGATCACGTGGCTGATCATGCACTGATCACGTGACTGATCATGCACTGATCACGTGACTGATCATGCACTGATCACGTGGCTATCATGCACTGATCACGTGGCTGATCATGCACTGATCACGTGACTGATCATGCACTGATCACGTGACTGATCATGCACTGATCACGTGACTGATCATGCACTGATCACGTGGCTGATCATGTGGCTGATCATGCACTGATCACGTGACTGATCATGCACTGATCACGTGGCTGATCATGCACTGATCACGTGGCTGATCATGCACTGATCACGTGACTGATCATGCACTGATCACGTGGCTGATCATGCACTGATCACGTGACTGATCATGCACTGATCACGTGGCTGATCATGCACTGATCACGTGACTGATCATGCACTGATCACGTGGCTGATCATGCACTGATCACGTGGCTGATCATGCACTGATCACGTGGCTGATCATGCACTGATCACGTGACTGATCATGCACTGATCACGTGACTGATCATGCACTGATCAGTGGCTATCATGCACTGATCACGTGACTGATCATGCACTGATCACGTGACTGATCATGCACTGATCACTGGCTGTCATGCACTGATCACGTGGCTATCATGCACTGATCACGTGGCTGATCATGCACTGATCACGTGACTGATCATGCACTGATCACGTCTATATCATGCACTGATCACGTGACTGATCATGCACTGATCACGTGGCTGATCATGCACTGATCACGTGACTGATCATGCACTGATCACGTGGCTATCATGCACTGATCACGTGGCTGATCATGCACTGATCACGTAGCTATCATGCACTGATCACGTGACTGATCATGCACTGATCACGTGACTGATCATGCACTGATCACGTGACTGATCATGCACTGATCACGTGGCTGATCATGCACTGATCACGTGACTGATCATGCACTGATCACGTGGCTATCATGCACTGCTCACGTGGCTGATCATGCACTGATCACGTAGCTACCATATACTGGTCACGTGACTGATCATGCACTGATCACGTAATTGATCATGCACTGATCACGTGGCTGATCATGCACTGATCACGTGACTGATCATGCACTGATCACGTGGCTATCATGCACTGATCACGTGGCTGATCATGCACTGATCACGTAGCTACCATGTACTGGTCACGTGACTGATCATGCACTGATCACGTAATTGATCATGCACTGATCACGTGGCTGATCATGCACTGATCACGTGGCTGATCACACACTGATCACGTGACTGATCATGCACTGATCACGTGACTGATCATGCACTGATCACGTGGCTATCATGCACTGATCACGTGGATATCATGCACTGATCACGTGGCTGATCACACACTGATCACGTGACTGATCATGCACTGATCACGTGGCTATCATGCACTGATCACGTGGCTGATCATGCAATGATCACGTAGCTACCATGCACTGGTCACGTGACTGATCATGCACTGATCACGTGGCTGATCATGCACTGATCACGTGACTGATCATGCACTGATCACGTGGCTGATCATGCACTGATCACGTGGCTATCATGCACTGATCACGTGGCTGATCATGCACTGATCACGCAGCTACCATGCACTGATCACGTGACTGATCATGCACTGATCACGTAATTGATCATGCACTGATCACGTGGCTTATCATGCACTGATCATGTGACTGATCATGTGCTGATCATGTTTGCTGTCATACACTGATCATGTGCCTCTGGAGGCAATGAACAAAGAGCTGAGTAGGCACGAATCAGTAGGCAATAATCATGGAACTCAGCTCTGAGAAATCATGCTGCTCAGCTGGCAATAATCAAGCAGCTGAGCAGGCAGGAATTATGCAGCACAGCTGGCAATTGTCAAGCAGATGACAGGCAGGAATCGTGCAGCTCAGCTGGCAATTGTCAAGCAGATGAGCAGACAGTAATCACGCAGCTCAGCAGGCCCTGATCACGTGACTGAGCATGCACTGTTCACGTGGCTGATCACACACTGATCACGTGACTGATCATGCACTGATCACGTGGCTATCATGCACTGATCACGTGACTGATCATGCACTGATCACGTGGCTGTCATGCACTGATCACGTGGCTGATCATGCACTGATCACGTGGCTGATCATGCACTGATCACGTGACTGATCATGCACTGATCACGTGGCTATCATGCACTGATCACGTGGCTGATCATGCACTGATCACGTGGACTGATCATGCACTGATCACGGGCTATCATGCACTGACACATGACTGATCATGCACTGATCACGTGCTGATCATGCACTGATCACGTGACTGATCATGCACTGATCACGTGACTGATCATGCACTGATCACGTGGCTATCATGCACTGATCACGTGGCTGATCATGCACTGATCACGTGACTGATCATGCACTGATCACGTGGCTGATCATGCACTGATCACGTGGCTGATCATGCACTGATCACGTAGCTACCATGCACTGGTCACGTGACTGATCATGCACTGATCACGTAACTGATCATGCACTGATCACGTGACTGATCATGCACTGATCACGTGACTGATCATGCACTGATCACGTGGCTATCATGCACTGATCACGTGGCTGATCATGCACTGATCACGTAGCTACCATGTACTGATCACGTGACTGATCATGCACTGATCACGTAATTGATCATGCACTGATCACGTGGCTGATCATGCACTGATCACGTGACTGATCATGCACTGATCACGTGACTGATCATGCACTGATCACGTGGCTATCATGCACTGATCACGTGGCTGATCATGCACTGATCACGTGACTGATCATGCACTGATCACGTGACTGATCATGCACTGATCACGTGGCTATCATGCACTGATCACGTGGCTGATCATGCACTGATCACGTGGCTGATCATGCACTGATCACGTGACTGATCATGCACTGATCACGTGGCTATCATGCACTGATCACGTGGCTGATCATGCACTGATCACGTGGCTGATCATGCACTGATCACGTGACTGATCATGCACTGATCACGTGGTATCATGCACTGATCACGTGGCTGATCATGCACTGATCACGTGACTGATCATGCACTGATCACGTGGCTGATCATGCACTGATCACGTAGCTGATCATGCACTGATCACGTGGCTATCATGCACTGATCACGTGGCTGATCATGCACTGATCACGTGGCTGATCACACACTGTCACGTGACTATCATGCACTGATCACGTGGCACTCATGCACTGATCACGTGGCTGATCATACACTGATCACGTAACTGATCATGCACTGATCACGTGGCTATCATGCACTGATCACGTGGCTGTCATGCAATGATCACGTAGCTACCATATACTGATCACGTGACTGATCATGCACTGATCACGTAAATGATCATGCACTGATCACGTGACTGATCATGCACTGATCACGTGACTGATCATGCACTGATCACGTGGCTATCATGCACTGATCACGTGGCTGATCATGCACTGATCACGTAGCAACCATGTACTGGTCACGTGACTGATCATGCACTGATCACGTAATTGATCATGCACTGATCACGTGGCTGATCATGCACTGATCACGTGGCTGATCACACATGATCACGTGACTGATCATGCACTGATCACGTGGCTATCATGCACTGATCACGTGGCTATCATGCACTGATCACGTGGATATCATGCACTGATCACGTGGCTGATCACACTATCACGTGACTGATCATGCACTGATCACGTGGCTATCATGCACTGATCACGTGGCTATCATGCACTGATCACGTGGCTGATCATGCACTGATCACGTAGCTATCATGCACTGGTCACGTGACTGATCATGCACTGATCACGTGATTGATCATGCACTGATCACGTGGCTGATCATGCACTGATCACGTGGCTGATCACACACGATCACGTGACTGATCATGCACTGATCACGTGACTGATCATGCACTGATCACGTGGCTATCATGCACTGATCACGTGGCTATCATGCACTGATCACGTGGCTGATCATGCACTGATCACGTGACTGATCATGCACTGATCACGTGACTGATCATGCACTGATCACGTGACTGATCATGCACTGATCACGTGGCTGATCATGCACTGATCACGTGGCTGATCATGCACTGATCACGCAGCTACCATGTACTGGTCACATGACTGATCATGCACTGATCACATAATTGATCATGCACTGATCACGTGGCTTATCATGCACTGATCATGTGACTGATCATGTGCTGATCATGTTTGGTGTCATACACTGATCATGTGCCTCTGGAGGCAATGAACAAAGAGCTGAGTAGGCAGGAATCAGTCAGCAGGCTATAATCATGGAACTCAGCTCTGAGAAATCATGCTGCTCAGCTGGCAATAATCAAGCAGATGAGCAGGCAGGAATTACGCAGCACAGCTGGCAATTGTCAAGCAGATGACAGGCAGGAATCGTGCAGCTCAGCTGGCAATTGTCAAGCAGATGAGCAGACAGTAATCACGCAGCTCAGCAGGCCCTGATCACGTGACTGAGCATGCACTGTTCACGTGGCTGATCATACACTGATCACGTGACTGATCATGCACTGATCACGTGACTGATCATGCACTGATCACGTGGCTATCATGCACTGATCACGTGGCTGATCATGCACTGATCACGGGACTGATCATGCACTGATCACGGGCTATCATGCACTGATACATGACTGACATGCACTGATCACGTGGCTGATCATGCACTGATCACGTGACTGATCATGCACTGATCACGTGACTGATCATGCACTGATCACGTGGCTATCATGCACTGATCACGTGGCTGATCATGCACTGATCACGTAACTGATCATGCACTGATCACGTGGCTGATCATGCACTGATCACGTGACTGATCATGCACTGATCACGTGACTGATCATGCACTGATCACGTGGCTATCATGCACTGATCACGTGGCTGATCATGCACTGATCACGCAGCTATCATGCACTGATCACGTGACTGATCATGCACTGATCACGTGATTGATCATGCACTGATCACGTGGCTGATCATGCACTGATCACGTGGCTATCATGCACTGATCACGTGGCTGATCATGCACTGATCACGTAGCTACCATGCACTGATCACGTGACTGATCATGCACTGATCACGTGACTGATCATGCACTGATCACGTGGCTATCATGCACTGATCACGTGACTGATCATGCACTGATCACGTCTGATCATGCACTGATCACGTGACTGATCATGCACTGATCACGTGGCTGATCATGCACTGATCACGTGCTGATCATGCACTGATCACGTGACTGATCATGCACTGATCACGTGGCTATCATGCACTGATCACGTGGCTGATCATGCACTGATCACGTGACTGATCATGCACTGATCACGTGACTGATCATGCACTGATCACGTGACTGATCATGCACTGATCACGTGGCTATCATGCACTGATCACGTGGCTGATCATGCACTGATCACGTGGCTGATCATAACTGATCACGTGACTGATCATGCACTGATCACGTGGCTATCATGCACTGATCACGTGGCTGATCATGCACTGATCACGTAGCTATCATGCACTGATCACGTGACTGATCATGCACTGATCACGTGACTGATCATGCACTGATCACGTGACTGATCATGCACTGATCACGTGACTGATCATGCACTGATCACGTGGCTGATCATGCACTGATCACGTGGCTGATCATGCACTGATCACGTGGCTATCATGCACTGCTCACGTGGCTGATCATGCATGATCACGCAGCTACCATGTACTGGTCACATGACTGATCATGCACTGATCACGTGACTGATCATGCAGTGATCACGTGGCTATCATGCACTACTCACGTGGCTGATCATGCAATGATCATGTAGCTACCATGTACAGGTCACGTGAATGATCATACACCCATCAGGTGACTGATCATGCACTGATCACGTGGCTATCATGCACTGATCACGAGACTGATCATGCACTGATCACGTCTATATCATGCACTGATCACATGACTGCCCATGCACTGATCACGTGGATGATCATACACTAATCATGTGACAGATCATGCACTGATCACGTGGCTGATCATGCACTGATACCGTGACTGAGCATGGACTGATCACATGACTATCATGTAGTGATCACGTGACTTAATGGCGCTGATCATGTGACTGATCATGCGCTGATCATGTTTGCTATCATACACTGATCATGTGCCTCTGGAGGCAATAAACAAAGAGCTGAGTAGGCACGAATCAAACAGTCAGCAGGCAATAATCATGGAACTCAGGTGTGAGGAATCATGCTGCTCAGCTGGCAATAATCAAGCAGCTGAGCAGGCAGGAATTACGCAGCACAGCTGGCAATTGTCAAGCAGATGACAGGCAGGAATCGTGCAGCTCAGCTGGCAATTGTCAAGCAGATGAGCAGACAGTAATCACGCAGCTCAGCAGGCCCAGATCACGTGACTGAGCATGCACTGTTCACGTGGCTGATCATACACTGATCACGTGATTGATCATGCACTGATCACTTGGATATCATGCACTGATCACGTGGCTGATCATACACTGTTCACGTGTCTGACCATGCACTGATCACGTGGCTGATCATACACTGCTCACGTAACTGATCATGCACTGATCACGTGGCTATCATGCACTGATCACGTGGCTGAACATGCACTGTTCACGTGGCTGATCACACACCTGTCACGTGACATATCATGCACTGATCACGTGGCACTCATGCACTGATCACGTGGCTGATCATACTCTGCTCACGTAACTCATCATGCACACATCACGTGGCTATCATGCACTGCTCACGTGGCTGATCATGGCATGATCACGTAGCTACCATATACTGGTCACGTGACTGATCATGCACAGATCACGTAAATGATCATGCACTGTTCACGTGACTGATCATGCACTGATCACGTGACTGATCATGCACTGATCACGTGGCTGATCATGCACTGATCACGTGGCTGATCATGCACTGATCACGTGACTGATCATGCACTGATCACGTGACTGATCATGCACTGATCACGTGACTGATCATGCACTGATCACGTGGCTGATCATGCACTGATCACGTGGCTGATCATGCACTGATCACGTGACTGATCATGCACTGATCACGTGGCTGATCATGCACTGATCACGTGGCTGATCATGCACTGATCACGTGACTGATCATGCACTGATCACGTGGCTGATCATGCACTGATCACGTGGCTGATCATGCACTGATCACGTGGCTGATCATGCACTGATCACGTGGCTGATCATGCACTGATCACGTGGCTGATCATGCACTGATCACGTGACTGATCATGCACTGATCACGTGACTGATCATGCACTGATCACGTGGCTGATCATGCACTGATCACGTGGCTGATCATGCACTGATCACGTGGCTGATCATGCACTGATCACGTGACTGATCATGCACTGATCACGTGACTGATCATGCACTGATCACGTGACTGATCATGCACTGATCACGTGACTGATCATGCACTGATCACGTGACTGATCATGCACTGATCACGTGACTGATCATGCACTGATCACGTGGCTGATCATGCACTGATCACGTGACTGATCATGCACTGATCACGTGGCTGATCATGCACTGATCACGTGACTGATCATGCACTGATCACGTGACTGATCATGCACTGATCACGTGGCTATCATGCACTGATCACGTGGCTGATCATGCACTGATCACGTGACTGATCATGCACTGATCACTGGCTATCATGCACTGATCACGTGGCTATCATGCACTGATCACGTGGCTGATCATGCACTGATCACGTGACTGATCATGCACTGATCACGTCTATATCATGCACTGATCACATGACTGATCATGCACTGATCACGCAGATGATCATGCACTGATCATGTGACTGATCATGCACTGATCACGTGGCTATCATGCACTGATCACGTGGCTGATCATGCACTGATCACGTAGCTATCATGCACTGATCACGTGACTGATCATGCACTGATCACGTAATTGATCATGCACTGATCACGTGACTGATCATGCACTGATCACGTGACTGATCATGCACTGATCACGTGGCTATCATGCACTGATCACGTGGCTGATCATGCACTGATCACGTAGCAACCATGCACTGGTCACGTGACTGATCATGCACTGATCACGTAATTGATCATGCACTGATCACGTGGCTGATCATGCACTGATCACGTGGCTGATCATGCACTGATCACGTGACTGATCATGCACTGATCACGTGACTGATCATGCACTGATCACGTGACTGATCATGCACTGATCACGTGGCTATCATGCACTGATCACGTGGCTGATCATGCACTGATCACGTGACTGATCATGCACTGATCACGTGACTGATCATGCACTGATCACGTGACTGATCATGCACTGATCACGTGGCTATCATGCACTGATCACGTGGCTATCATGCACTGATCACGTGGCTGATCATGCACTGATCACGTGACTGATCATGCACTGATCACGTGGCTATCATGCACTGATCACGTGGCTGATCATGCACTGATCACGTAGCTATCATGCACTGATCACGTGACTGATCATGCACTGATCACGTGACTGATCATGCACTGATCACGTGACTGATCATGCACTGATCACGTGACTGATCATGCACTGATCACGTGGCTGATCATGCACTGATCACGTGGCTGATCATGCACTGATCACGTGGCTATCATGCACTGCTCACGTGGCTGATCATGCATGATCACGCAGCTACCATGTACTGGTCACATGACTGATCATGCACTGATCACGTGACTGATCATGCACTGATCACGTGGCTATCATGCACTACTCACGTGGCTGATCATGCAATGATCATGTAGCTACCATGTACAGGTCACGTGAATGATCATACACCCATCAGGTGACTGATCATGCACTGATCACGTGGCTATCATGCACTGATCACGAGACTGATCATGCACTGATCACGTCTATATCATGCACTGATCACATGACTGCCCATGCACTGATCACGTGGATGATCATACACTAATCATGTGACAGATCATGCACTGATCACGTGGCTGATCATGCACTGATACCGTGACTGAGCATGGACTGATCACATGACTATCATGTAGTGATCACGTGACTTAATGGCGCTGATCATGTGACTGATCATGCGCTGATCATGTTTGCTATCATACACTGATCATGTGCCTCTGGAGGCAATAAACAAAGAGCTGAGTAGGCACGAATCAAACAGTCAGCAGGCAATAATCATGGAACTCAGCTGTGAGGAATCATGCTGCTCAGCTGGCAATAATCAAGCAGCTGAGCAGGCAGGAATTACGCAGCACAGCTGGCAATTGTCAAGCAGATGACAGGCAGGAATCGTGCAGCTCAGCTGGCAATTGTCAAGCAGATGAGCAGACAGTAATCACGCAGCTCAGCAGGCCCAGATCACGTGACTGAGCATGCACTGTTCACGTGGCTGATCATACACTGATCACGTGATTGATCATGCACTGATCACTTGGATATCATGCACTGATCACGTGGCTGATCATACACTGTTCACGTGTCTGACCATGCACTGATCACGTGGCTGATCATACACTGCTCACGTAACTGATCATGCACTGATCACGTGGCTATCATGCACTGATCACGTGGCTGAACATGCACTGTTCACGTGGCTGATCACACACCTGTCACGTGACATATCATGCACTGATCACGTGGCACTCATGCACTGATCACGTGGCTGATCATACTCTGCTCACGTAACTCATCATGCACACATCACGTGGCTATCATGCACTGCTCACGTGGCTGATCATGGAATGATCACGTAGCTACCATATACTGGTCACGTGACTGATCATGCACAGATCACGTAAATGATCATGCACTGTTCACGTGACTGATCATGCACTGATCACGTGACTGATCATGCACTGATCACGTGGCTGATCATGCACTGATCACGTGGCTGATCATGCACTGATCACGTGACTGATCATGCACTGATCACGTGACTGATCATGCACTGATCACGTGGCTATCATGCACTGATCACGTGGCTGATCATGCACTGATCACGTGGCTGATCATGCACTGATCACGTGACTGATCATGCACTGATCACGTGACTGATCATGCACTGATCACGTGGCTGATCATGCACTGATCACGTGGCTGATCATGCACTGATCACGTGGCTGATCATGCACTGATCACGTGGCTGATCATGCACTGATCACGTGGCTGATCATGCACTGATCACGTGACTGATCATGCACTGATCACGTGGCTGATCATGCACTGATCACGTGGCTGATCATGCACTGATCACGTGGCTGATCATGCACTGATCACGTGGCTGATCATGCACTGATCACGTGGCTGATCATGCACTGATCACGTGACTGATCATGCACTGATCACGTGACTGATCATGCACTGATCACGTGGCTGATCATGCACTGATCACGTGACTGATCATGCACTGATCACGTGGCTGATCATGCACTGATCACGTGGCTGATCATGCACTGATCACGTGACTGATCATGCACTGATCACGTGACTGATCATGCACTGATCACGTGGCTGATCATGCACTGATCACGTGGCTGATCATGCACTGATCACGTGGCTATCATGCACTGATCACGTGGCTGATCATGCATGATCACGCAGCTACCATGTACTGGTCACATGACTGATCATGCACTGATCACGTGACTGATCATGCACTGATCACGTGGCTATCATGCACTACTCACGTGGCTGATCATGCAATGATCATGTAGCTACCATGTACAGGTCACGTGAATGATCATACACCCATCAGGTGACTGATCATGCACTGATCACGTGGCTATCATGCACTGATCACGTGACTGATCATGCACTGATCACGTCTATATCATGCACTGATCACATGACTGCCCATGCACTGATCACGTGGATGATCATACACTAATCATGTGACAGATCATGCACTGATCACGTGGCTGATCATGCACTGATACCGTGACTGAGCATGGACTGATCACATGACTATCATGTAGTGATCACGTGACTTAATGGCGCTGATCATGTGACTGATCATGCGCTGATCATGTTTGCTATCATACACTGATCATGTGCCTCTGGAGGCAATAAACAAAGAGCTGAGTAGGCACGAATCAAACAGTCAGCAGGCAATAATCATGGAACTCAGGTGTGAGGAATCATGCTGCTCAGCTGGCAATAATCAAGCAGCTGAGCAGGCAGGAATTACGCAGCACAGCTGGCAATTGTCAAGCAGATGACAGGCAGGAATCGTGCAGCTCAGCTGGCAATTGTCAAGCAGATGAGCAGACAGTAATCACGCAGCTCAGCAGGCCCAGATCACGTGACTGAGCATGCACTGTTCACGTGGCTGATCATACACTGATCACGTGATTGATCATGCACTGATCACTTGGATATCATGCACTGATCACGTGGCTGATCATACACTGTTCACGTGTCTGACCATGCACTGATCACGTGGCTGATCATACACTGCTCACGTAACTGATCATGCACTGATCACGTGGCTATCATGCACTGATCACGTGGCTGAACATGCACTGTTCACGTGGCTGATCACACACCTGTCACGTGACATATCATGCACTGATCACGTGGCACTCATGCACTGATCACGTGGCTGATCATACTCTGCTCACGTAACTGATCATGCACACATCACGTGGCTATCATGCACTGCTCACGTGGCTGATCATGCATGATCACGTAGCTACCATATACTGGTCACGTGACTGATCATGCACTGATCACGTAAATGATCATGCACTGATCACGTGACTGATCATGCACTGATCACGTGACTGATCATGCACTGATCACGTGGCTGATCATGCACTGATCACGTGGCTGATCATGCACTGATCACGTGACTGATCATGCACTGATCACGTGACTGATCACGTGACTGATCATGCACTGATCACGTGGCTGATCATGCACTGATCACGTGGCTGATCATGCACTGATCACGTGGCTGATCATGCACTGATCACGTGGCTGATCATGCACTGATCACGTGACTGATCATGCACTGATCACGTGGCTGATCATGCACTGATCACGTGGCTGATCATGCACTGATCACGTGACTGATCATGCACTGATCACGTGGCTGATCATGCACTGATCACGTGGCTGATCATGCACTGATCACGTGACTGATCATGCACTGATCACGTGACTGATCATGCACTGATCACGTGGCTGATCATGCACTGATCACGTGGCTGATCATGCACTGATCACGTGGCTGATCATGCACTGATCACGTGGCTGATCATGCACTGATCACGTGACTGATCATGCACTGATCACGTGACTGATCATGCACTGATCACGTGACTGATCATGCACTGATCACGTGACTGATCATGCACTGATCACGTGACTGATCATGCACTGATCACGTGGCTGATCATGCACTGATCACGTGACTGATCATGCACTGATCACGTGGCTGATCATGCACTGATCACGTGACTGATCATGCACTGATCACGTGACTGATCATGCACTGATCACGTGGCTATCATGCACTGATCACGTGGCTGATCATGCACTGATCACGTGACTGATCATGCACTGATCACTGGCTATCATGCACTGATCACGTGGCTATCATGCACTGATCACGTGGCTGATCATGCACTGATCACGTGACTGATCATGCACTGATCACGTCTATATCATGCACTGATCACGTGACTGATCATGCACTGATCACGTGGATGATCATGCACTGATCATGTGACTGATCATGCACTGATCACGTGGCTATCATGCACTGATCACGTGGCTGATCATGCACTGATCACGTAGCTATCATGCACTGATCACGTGACTGATCATGCACTGATCACGTAACTGATCATGCACTGATCACGTGACTGATCATGCACTGATCACGTGACTGATCATGCACTGATCACGTGGCTATCATGCACTGCTCACGTGGCTGATCATGCAATGATCACGTAGCTACCATGTACTGGTCACGTGACTGATCATGCACTGATCACGTGACTGATCATGCACTGATCACGTGGCTGATCATGCACTGATCACGTGGCTGATCATGCACTGATCACGTGACTGATCATGCACTGATCACGTGACTGATCATGCACTGATCACGTGACTGATCATGCACTGATCACGTGGCTGATCATGCACTGATCACGTGGCTGATCATGCACTGATCACGTGACTGATCATGCACTGATCACGTGACTGATCATGCACTGATCACGTGGCTATCATGCACTGATCACGTGGCTGATCATGCACTGATCACGTGGCTGATCATACACTGATCACGTGACTGATCATGCACTGATCACGTGGCTATCATGCACTGATCACGTGGCTGTCATGCAATGATCACGTAGCTACCATATACTGGTCACGTGACTGATCATGCACTGATCACGTAAATGATCATGCACTGATCACGTGACTGATCATGCACTGATCACGTGACTGATCATGCACTGATCACGTGGCTATCATGCACTGATCACGTGGCTGATCATGCACTGATCACGTAGCAACCATGCACTGATCACGTGACTGATCATGCACTGATCACGTAATTGATCATGCACTGATCACGTGGCTGATCATGCACTGATCACGTGGCTGATCACACATGATCACGTGACTGATCATGCACTGATCACGTGGCTATCATGCACTGATCACGTGGCTGATCATGCACTGATCACGTGGCTGATCACACACCTGTCACGTGACATATCATGCACTGATCACGTGACACTCATGCACTGATCACGTGGCTGATCATACACTGCTCACGTAACTGATCATGCACTGATCACGTGGCTATCATGCACTGCTCACGTGGCTGATCATGGAATGATCACGTAGCTACCATATACTGGTCACGTGACTGATCATGCACTGATCACGTAAATGATCATGCACTGATCACGTGACTGATCATGCACTGATCACGTGACTGATCATGCACTGATCACGTGGCTATCATGCACTGCTCACGTGGCTGATCATGCACGATCACGTAGCAACCATGTACTGGTCACGTGACTGATCATGCACTGATCACGTAATTGATCATGCACTGATCACGTGGCTCATCATGCACTGATCACGTGGCTGATCACACATGATCACGTGACTGATCATGCACTGATCACGTGGCTATCATGCACTGATCACGTGGCTATCATGCACTGATCACGTGGATATCATGCACTGATCACGTGGCTGATCACACACGATCACGTGACTGATCATGCACTGATCACGTGGCTATCATGCACTGATCACGTGGCTATCATGCACTGATCACGTGGCTGATCATGCACTGATCACGTAGCTACCATGCACTGGTCACGTGACTGATCATGCACTGATCACGTGACTGATCATGCACTGATCACGTGGCTGATCATGCACTGATCACGTGGCTGATCACACATCACGTGACTGATCATGCACTGATCACGTGACTGATCATGCACTGATCACGTGGCTATCATGCACTGATCACGTGGATATCATGCACTGATCACGTGGCTGATCATGCACTGATCACGTGACTGATCATGCACTGATCACGTGACTGATCATGCACTGATCACGTGGCTGATCATGCACTGATCACGTGGCTATCATGCACTGATCACATGACTGATCATGCACTGATCACATGACTGATCATGCACTGATCACGTGGCTTATCATGCACTGATCATGTGACTGATCATGCTGATCATGTTTGCTATCATACACTGATCATGTGCCTCTGGAGGCAATAAACAAAGAGCTGAGTAGGCACGAATCAGTCAGCAGGCAATAATCATGGAACTCAGCTGTGAGAAATCATGCTGCTCAGCTGGCAATAATCAAGCAGCTGAGCAGGCAGGAATTACGCAGCACAGCTGGCAATTGTCAAGCAGATGACAGGCAGGAATCGTGCAGCTCAGCTGGCAATTGTCAAGCAGATGAGCAGACAGTAATCACGCAGCTCAGCAGGCCCTGATCACGTGACTGAGCATGCACTGTTCACGTGGCTGATCATACACTGATCACGTGACTGATCATGCACTGATCACGTGACTGATCATGCACTGATCACGTGGCTATCATGCACTGATCACGTGGCTGATCATGCACTGATCACGGGACTGATCATGCACTGATCACGGGCTATCATGCACTGATACATGACTCCACATGCACTGATCACGTGGCTGATCATGCACTGATCACGTGACTGATCATGCACTGATCACGTGACTGATCATGCACTGATCACGTGGCTATCATGCACTGATCACGTGGCTGATCATGCACTGATCACGTGACTGATCATGCACTGATCACGTGGCTGATCATGCACTGATCACGTGACTGATCATGCACTGATCACGTGACTGATCATGCACTGATCACGTGGCTATCATGCACTGATCACGTGGCTGATCATGCACTGATCACGTAGCTACCATGTACTGATCACGTGACTGATCATGCACTGATCACGTGACTGATCATGCACTGATCACGTGGCTGATCATGCACTGATCACGTGGCTATCATGCACTGATCACGTGGCTGATCATGCACTGATCACGTAGCTACCATGCACTGATCACGTGACTGATCATGCACTGATCACGTGACTGATCATGCACTGATCACGTGGCTATCATGCACTGATCACGTGACTGATCATGCACTGATCACGTCTGATCATGCACTGATCACGTGACTGATCATGCACTGATCACGTGGATGATCATGCACTGATCACGTGCTGATCATGCACTGATCACGTGACTGATCATGCACTGATCACGTGGCTATCATGCACTGATCACGTGGCTGATCATGCACTGATCACGTGACTGATCATGCACTGATCACGTGACTGATCATGCACTGATCACGTGACTGATCATGCACTGATCACGTGGCTATCATGCACTGATCACGTGGCTATCATGCACTGATCACGTGGCTGATCATAACTGATCACGTAACTGATCATGCACTGATCACGTGGCTATCATGCACTGATCACGTGGCTGATCATGCAATGATCACGTAGCTACCATATACTGATCACGTGACTGATCATGCACTGATCACGTGAATGATCATGCACTGATCACGTGACTGATCATGCACTGATCACGTGACTGATCATGCACTGATCACGTGGCTATCATGCACTGCTCACGTGGCTGATCATGCACTGATCACGTAGCAACCATGCACTGATCACGTGACTGATCATGCACTGATCACGTAATTGATCATGCACTGATCACGTGACTGATCATGCACTGATCACGTGGCTGATCACACACTGATCACGTGACTGATCATGCACTGATCACGTGGCTATCATGCACTGATCACGTGGCTATCATGCACTGATCACGTGGCTGATCATGCACTGATCACGTGGCTATCATGCACTGATCACGTGACTGATCATGCACTGATCACGTGACTGATCATGCACTGATCACGTGGCTGATCATGCACTGATCACGTGGCTATCATGCACTGATCACGTGGCTGATCATGCACTGATCACGTAGCTATCATGCACTGATCACGTGACTGATCATGCACTGATCACGTGGCTGATCATGCACTGATCACGTGACTGATCATGCACTGATCACGTGGCTATCATGCACTGATCACGTGGCTGATCATGCACTGATCACGTAGCTACCATGCACTGATCACGTGACTGATCATGCACTGATCACGTAATTGATCATGCACTGATCACGTGGCTGATCATGCACTGATCACGTGACTGATCATGCACTGATCACGTGACTGATCATGCACTGATCACGTGGCTATCATGCACTGATCACGTGGCTGATCATGCACTGATCACGTGCCTGATCATGCACTGATCACATGACTGATCATGCACTGATCACGTGACTGATCATGCACTGATCACGTGGCTATCATGCACTACTCACGTGGCTGATCATGCAATGATCACGTAGCTACCATGTACTGGTCACGTGACTGATCATGCACTGATCACGTGACTGATCATGCACTGATCACGTGGCTATCATGCACTGATCACGTGGCTGATCATGCACTGATCACGTGCCTGATCATGCACTGATCACGTGACTGATCATGCACTGATCACGTGGCAATCATGCACTGATCACGTGGCTGATCATGCACTGATCACGTGGCTGATCATGCACTGATCACGTGGCTGATCATGCACTGATCACGTGGCTGATCATGCATTGATACCGTGACTGAGCATGGACTGATCACATGACTATCATGTAGTGATCACGTGACTTAATGGCGCTGATCATGTGACAGATCATGCGCTGAGCATGTTTGCTATCATACACTGATCATGTGCCTCTGGAGGCAATAAACAAAGAGCTGAGTAGGCACGAATCAATCAGCAGGCAATAATCATGGAACTCAGCTGTGAGGAATCATGCTGCTCAGCTGGCAATAATCAAGCAGCTGAGCAGGCAGGAATTACACAGCACAGCTGGCAATTGTCAAGCAGATGAGCAGACAGTAATCACGCAGCTCAGCAGGCCCTGATCACGTGACTGAGCATGCACTGTTCACGTGGCTGATCATACACTGATCACGTGATTGATCATGCACTGATCACTTGGATATCATGCACTGATCACGTGGCTGATCATACACTGTTCACGTGTCTGACCATGCACTGATCACGTGGCTGATCATACACTGCTCACGTAACTGATCATGCACTGATCACGTGGCTATCATGCACTGATCACGTGGCTGAACATGCACTGTTCACGTGGCTGATCACACACCTGTCACGTGACATATCATGCACTGATCACGTGGCACTCATGCACTGATCACGTGGCTGATCATACTCTGCTCACGTAACTCATCATGCACACATCACGTGGCTATCATGCACTGCTCACGTGGCTGATCATGCATGATCACGTAGCTACCATATACTGGTCACGTGACTGATCATGCACAGATCACGTAAATGATCATGCACTGTTCACGTGACTGATCATGCACTGATCACGTGACTGATCATGCACTGATCACGTGGCTGATCATGCACTGATCACGTGGCTGATCATGCACTGATCACGTGGCTGATCATGCACTGATCACGTGGCTGATCATGCACTGATCACGTGACTGATCATGCACTGATCACGTGGCTGATCATGCACTGATCACGTGACTGATCATGCACTGATCACGTGGCTATCATGCACTGATCACGTGGCTGATCATGCACTGATCACGTGGCTGATCATGCACTGATCACGTGACTGATCATGCACTGATCACGTGACTGATCATGCACTGATCACGTGGCTGATCATGCACTGATCACGTGGCTGATCATGCACTGATCACGTGGCTGATCATGCACTGATCACGTGACTGATCATGCACTGATCACGTGACTGATCATGCACTGATCACGTGACTGATCATGCACTGATCACGTGGCTGATCATGCACTGATCACGTGGCTGATCATGCACTGATCACGTGACTGATCATGCACTGATCACGTGGCTGATCATGCACTGATCACGTGACTGATCATGCACTGATCACGTGGCTGATCATGCACTGATCACGTGACTGATCATGCACTGATCACGTGACTGATCATGCACTGATCACGTAACTGATCATGCACTGATCACGTGGCTGATCATGCACTGATCACGTAACTGATCATGCACTGATCACGTGGCTGATCATGCACTGATCACGTGACTGATCATGCACTGATCACGTGGCTGATCATGCACTGATCACGTGACTGATCATGCACTGATCACGTGGCTGATCATGCACTGATCACGTGACTGATCATGCACTGATCACGTGGCTGATCATGCACTGATCACGTGACTGATCATGCACTGATCACGTGGCTGATCATGCACTGATCACGTGACTGATCATGCACTGATCACGTGACTGATCATGCACTGATCAGTGGCTATCATGCACTGATCACGTGGCTGATCATGCACTGATCACGTGACTGATCATGCACTGATCACTGGCTATCATGCACTGATCACGTGGCTATCATGCACTGATCACGTGGCTGATCATGCACTGATCACGTGACTGATCATGCACTGATCACGTCTATATCATGCACTGATCACGTGACTGATCATGCACTGATCACGTGGATGATCATGCACTGATCATGTGATGATCATGCACTGATCACGTGGCTATCATGCACTGATCACGTGGCTGATCATGCACTGATCACGTAGCTACCATGCACTGATCACGTGACTGATCATGCACTGATCACGTAACTGATCATGCACTGATCACGTGACTGATCATGCACTGATCACGTGACTGATCATGCACTGATCACGTGGCTATCATGCACTGATCACGTGGCTGATCATGCACTGATCACGTAGCTACCATGCACTGATCACGTGACTGATCATGCACTGATCACGTAATTGATCATGCACTGATCACGTGGCTGATCATGCACTGATCACGTGGCTGATCATGCACTGATCACGTGACTGATCATGCACTGATCACGTGACTGATCATGCACTGATCACGTGGCTGATCATGCACTGATCACGTGGCTGATCATGCACTGATCACGTGCCTGATCATGCACTGATCACGTGACTGATCATGCACTGATCACGTGACTGATCATGCACTGATCACGTGGCTATCATGCACTGATCACGTGGCTGATCATGCACTGATCACGTGCCTGATCATGCACTGATCACGTGACTGATCATGCACTGATCACGTGGCTATCATGCACTGATCACGTGGCTGATCATGCACTGATCACGTGGCTGATCATGCACTGATACCGTGACTGAGCATGGACTGATCACATGACTATCATGTAGTGATCACGTGACTTAATGGCTCTGATCATGTGACTGATCATGCGCTGATCATGTTTGCTATCATACACTGATCATGTGCCTCTGGAGGCAATAAACAAAGAGCTGAGTAGGCACGAATCAAACAGTCAGCAGGCAATAATCATGGAACTCAGGTGTGAGGAATCATGCTGCTCAGCTGGCAATAATCAAGCAGCTGAGCAGGCAGGAATTACGCAGCACAGCTGGCAATTGTCAAGCAGATGACAGGCAGGAATCGTGCAGCTCAGCTGGCAATTGTCAAGCAGATGAGCAGACAGTAATCACGCAGCTCAGCAGGCCCTGATCACGTGACTGAGCATGCACTGATCACGTGGCTGATCATACACTGATCACGTGACTGATCATGCACTGATCACTTGGATATCATGCACTGATCACGTGGCTGATCATACACTGATCACGTGTCTGACCATGCACTGATCACGTGGCTGATCATGCACTGATCACGTAACTGATCATGCACTGATCACGTGGCTATCATGCACTGATCACGTGGCTGATCATGCACTGATCACGTGGCTGATCATGCACTGATCACGTGACTGATCATGCACTGATCACGTGACTGATCATGCACTGATCACGTGGCTATCATGCACTGCTCACGTGGCTGATCATGCAATGATCACGTAGCTACCATGTACTGGTCACGTGACTGATCATGCACTGATCACTGACTGATCATGCACTGATCACGTGGCTATCATGCACTGATCACGTGGCTGATCATGCACTGATCACGTGACTGATCATGCACTGATCACGTGACTGATCATGCACTGATCACGTAGCAATCATGCACTGATCACGTGGCTGATCATGCACTGATCACGTGGCTGATCATGCACTGATCACGTGGCTATCATGCACTGATCACGTGGCTGATCATGCACTGATCACGTGACTGATCATGCACTGATCACGTGACTATCATGCACTGATCACGTGACTTAATGCACTGATCATGTGACTGATCATGCACTGATCATGTTTGCTATCATACACTGATCATGTGCCTCTGGAGGCAATGAACAAAGAGCTGAGTAGGCACGAATCAATCAGCAGGCAATAATCATGGAACTCAGCTGTGAGGAATCATGCTGCTCAGCTGGCAATAATCAAGCAGCTGATCAGGCAGGAATTACACAGCACAGCTGGCAATTGTCAAGCAGATGATCAGACAGTAATCACGCAGCTCAGCATGCACTGATCACGTGACTGATCATGCACTGATCACGTGGCTGATCATACACTGATCACGTGACTGATCATGCACTGATCACGTGGCTATCATGCACTGATCACGTGGCTGATCATGCACTGATCACGTGTCTGATCATGCACTGATCACGTGGCTATCATGCACTGCTCACGTGGCTGATCATGCATGATCACGCAGCTACCATGTACTGGTCACATGACTGATCATGCACTGATCACGTGACTGATCATGCACTGATCACGTGGCTATCATGCACTACTCACGTGGCTGATCATGCAATGATCATGTAGCTACCATGTACTGGTCACGTGAATGATCATACACCCATCAGGTGACTGATCATGCACTGATCACGTGGCTATCATGCACTGATCACGTGGCTATCATGCACTGATCACGAGACTGATCATGCACTGATCACGTCTATATCATGCACTGATCACATGACTGCCCATGCACTGATCACGTGGATGATCATACACTAATCATGTGACATATCATGCACTGATCACGTGGCTGATCATGCACTGATACCGTGACTGAGCATGGACTGATCACATGACTATCATGTAGTGATCACGTGACTTAATGGCGCTGATCATGTGACTGATCATGCACTGATCATGTTTGCTATCATACACTGATCATGTGCCTCTGGAGGCAATAAACAAAGAGCTGAGTAGGCACGAATCAAACAGTCAGCAGGCAATAATCATGGAACTCAGGTGTGAGGAATCATGCTGCTCAGCTGGCAATAATCAAGCAGCTGAGCAGGCAGGAATTACGCAGCACAGCTGGCAATTGTCAAGCAGATGACAGGCAGGAATCGTGCAGCTCAGCTGGCAATTGTCAAGCAGATGAGCAGACAGTAATCACGCAGCTCAGCAGGCCCAGATCACGTGACTGAGCATGCACTGTTCACGTGGCTGATCATACACTGATCACGTGATTGATCATGCACTGATCACTTGGATATCATGCACTGATCACGTGGCTGATCATACACTGTTCACGTGTCTGACCATGCACTGATCACGTGGCTGATCATACACTGCTCACGTAACTGATCATGCACTGATCACGTGGCTATCATGCACTGATCACGTGGCTGAACATGCACTGTTCACGTGGCTGATCACACACCTGTCACGTGACATATCATGCACTGATCACGTGGCACTCATGCACTGATCACGTGGCTGATCATACTCTGCTCACGTAACTCATCATGCACACATCACGTGGCTATCATGCACTGCTCACGTGGCTGATCATGGCATGATCACGTAGCTACCATATACTGGTCACGTGACTGATCATGCACAGATCACGTAAATGATCATGCACTGTTCACGTGACTGATCATGTACTGATCACGTGACTGATCATGCACTGATCACGTGGCTGATCATGCACTGATCACGTGGCTGATCATGCACTGATCACGTGGCTGATCATGCACTGATCACGTGACTGATCATGCACTGATCACGTGACTGATCATGCACTGATCACGTGGCTGATCATGCACTGATCACGTGGCTGATCATGCACTGATCACGTGACTGATCATGCACTGATCACGTGGCTGATCATGCACTGATCACGTGGCTGATCATGCACTGATCACGTGACTGATCATGCACTGATCACGTGACTGATCATGCACTGATCACGTCTATCATGCACTGATCACGTGACTGATCATGCACTGATCACGTGGATGATCATGCACTGATCATGTGATGATCATGCACTGATCACGTGGCTATCATGCACTGATCACGTGGCTGATCATGCACTGATCACGTAGCTACCATGCACTGATCACGTGACTGATCATGCACTGATCACGTAACTGATCATGCACTGATCACGTGACTGATCATGCACTGATCACGTGACTGATCATGCACTGATCACGTGGCTATCATGCACTGATCACGTGGCTGATCATGCACTGATCACGTAGCTATCATGCACTGATCACGTGACTGATCATGCACTGATCACGTGATTGATCATGCACTGATCACGTGGCTGATCATGCACTGATCACGTGGCTGATCATGCACTGATCACGTGACTGATCATGCACTGATCACGTGACTGATCATGCACTGATCACGTGACTGATCATGCACTGATCACGTGGCTGATCATGCACTGATCACGTGCCTGATCATGCACTGATCACGTGACTGATCATGCACTGATCACGTGACTGATCATGCACTGATCACGTGGCTATCATGCACTGATCACGTGGCTGATCATGCACTGATCACGTGCCTGATCATGCACTGATCACGTGACTGATCATGCACTGATCACGTGGCTATCATGCACTGATCACGTGGCTGATCATGCACTGATCACGTGGCTGATCATGCACTGATACCGTGACTGAGCATGGACTGATCACATGACTATCATGTAGTGATCACGTGACTTAATGGCGCTGATCATGTGACTGATCATGCGCTGATCATGTTTGCTATCATACACTGATCATGTGCCTCTGGAGGCAATAAACAAAGAGCTGAGTAGGCACGAATCAAACAGTCAGCAGGCAATAATCATGGAACTCAGGTGTGAGGAATCATGCTGCTCAGCTGGCAATAATCAAGCAGCTGAGCAGGCAGGAATTACGCAGCACAGCTGGCAATTGTCAAGCAGATGACAGGCAGGAATCGTGCAGCTCAGCTGGCAATTGTCAAGCAGATGAGCAGACAGTAATCACGCAGCTCAGCAGGCCCTGATCACGTGACTGAGCATGCACTGATCACGTGGCTGATCATACACTGATCACGTGATTGATCATGCACTGAACACTTGGATATCATGCACTGATCACGTGGCTGATCATACACTGTTCACGTGTCTGACCATGCACTGATCACGTGGCTGATCATACACTGCTCACGTAACTGATCATGCACTGATCACGTGGCTATCATGCACTGATCACGTGGCTGATCATGCACTGATCACGTGGCTGATCATGCACTGATCACGTGACTGATCATGCACTGATCACGTGACTGATCATGCACTGATCACGTGGCTATCATGCACTGCTCACGTGGCTGATCATGCAATGATCACGTAGCTACCATGTACTGTCACGTGACTGATCATGCACTGATCACTGACTGATCATGCACTGATCACGTGGCTATCATGCACTGATCACGTGGCTGATCATGCACTGATCACGTGACTGATCATGCACTGATCACGTGACTGATCATGCACTGATCACGTAGCAATCATGCACTGATCACGTGGCTGATCATGCACTGATCACGTGGCTGATCATGCACTGATCACGTGGCTATCATGCACTGATCACGTGGCTGATCATGCACTGATCACGTGACTGATCATGCACTGATCACATGACTATCATGCACTGATCACGTGACTTAATGCACTGATCATGTGACTGATCATGCACTGATCATGTTTGCTATCATACACTGATCATGTGCCTCTGGAGGCACAAAGAGCTGAGTAGGCACGAATCAATCAGCAGGCAATAATCATGGAACTCAGCTGTGAGGAATCATGCTGCTCAGCTGGCAATAATCAAGCAGCTGATCAGGCAGGAATTACACAGCACAGCTGGCAATTGTCAAGCAGATGATCAGACAGTAATCACGCAGCTCATCATGCACTGATCACGTGACTGATCATGCACTGATCACGTGGCTGATCATGCACTGATCACGTGACTGATCATGCACTGATCACGTGGATATCATGCACTGATCACGTGGCTGATCATGCACTGATCACGTGTCTGATCATGCACTGATCACGTGGCTATCATGCACTGCTCACGTGGCTGATCATGCATGATCACGCAGCTACCATGTACTGGTCACATGACTGATCATGCACTGATCACGTGACTGATCATGCACTGATCACGTGGCTATCATGCACTACTCACGTGGCTGATCATGCAATGATCATGTAGCTACCATGTACAGGTCACGTGAATGATCATACACCCATCAGGTGACTGATCATGCACTGATCACGTGGCTATCATGCACTGATCACGTGGCTATCATGCACTGATCACGAGACTGATCATGCACTGATCACGTCTATATCATGCACTGATCACATGACTGCCCATGCACTGATCACGTGGATGATCATACACTAATCATGTGACAGATCATGCACTGATCACGTGGCTGATCATGCACTGATACCGTGACTGAGCATGGACTGATCACATGACTATCATGTAGTGATCACGTGACTTAATGGCGCTGATCATGTGACTGATCATGCACTGATCATGTTTGCTATCATACACTGATCATGTGCCTCTGGAGGCAATAAACAAAGAGCTGAGTAGGCACGAATCAAACAGTCAGCAGGCAATAATCATGGAACTCAGGTGTGAGGAATCATGCTGCTCAGCTGGCAATAATCAAGCAGCTGAGCAGGCAGGAATTACGCAGCACAGCTGGCAATTGTCAAGCAGATGACAGGCAGGAATCGTGCAGCTCAGCTGGCAATTGTCAAGCAGATGAGCAGACAGTAATCACGCAGCTCAGCAGGCCCAGATCACGTGACTGAGCATGCACTGTTCACGTGGCTGATCATACACTGATCACGTGATTGATCATGCACTGATCACTTGGATATCATGCACTGATCACGTGGCTGATCATACACTGTTCACGTGTCTGACCATGCACTGATCACGTGGCTGATCATACACTGCTCACGTAACTGATCATGCACTGATCACGTGGCTATCATGCACTGATCACGTGGCTGAACATGCACTGTTCACGTGGCTGATCACACACCTGTCACGTGACATATCATGCACTGATCACGTGGCACTCATGCACTGATCACGTGGCTGATCATACTCTGCTCACGTAACTCATCATGCACACATCACGTGGCTATCATGCACTGCTCACGTGGCTGATCATGCATGATCACGTAGCTACCATATACTGGTCACGTGACTGATCATGCACAGATCACGTAAATGATCATGCACTGTTCACGTGACTGATCATGTACTGATCACGTGACTGATCATGCACTGATCACGTGGCTGATCATGCACTGATCACGTGGCTGATCATGCACTGATCACGTAGCTGATCATGCACTGATCACGTGGCTGATCATGCACTGATCACGTGACTGATCATGCACTGATCACGTGACTGATCATGCACTGATCACGTGACTGATCATGCACTGATCACGTGGCTATCATGCACTGATCACGTGGCTGATCATGCACTGATCACGTGGCTGATCATGCACTGATCACGTGACTGATCATGCACTGATCACGTGACTGATCATGCACTGATCACGTGGCTGATCATGCACTGATCACGTGGCTGATCATGCACTGATCACGTGGCTGATCATGCACTGATCACGTGGCTGATCATGCACTGATCACGTGACTGATCATGCACTGATCACGTGACTGATCATGCACTGATCACGTGGCTGATCATGCACTGATCACGTGACTGATCATGCACTGATCACGTGACTGATCATGCACTGATCACGTGACTGATCATGCACTGATCACGTGGCTGATCATGCACTGATCACGTGACTGATCATGCACTGATCACGTGGCTGATCATGCACTGATCACGTGACTGATCATGCACTGATCACGTGACTGATCATGCACTGATCACGTGGCTGATCATGCACTGATCACGTGACTGATCATGCACTGATCACGTGACTGATCATGCACTGATCACGTGGCTGATCATGCACTGATCACGTGACTGATCATGCACTGATCACGTGGCTGATCATGCACTGATCACGTGACTGATCATGCACTGATCACGTGGCTGATCATGCACTGATCACGTGATTGATCATGCACTGATCACGTGGCTGATCATGCACTGATCACGTGACTGATCATGCACTGATCACGTGACTGATCATGCACTGATCACGTGGCTGATCATGCACTGATCACGTGACTGATCATGCACTGATCACGTGGCTGATCATGCACTGATCACGTGACTGATCATGCACTGATCACGTGACTGATCATGCACTGATCACGTGGCTATCATGCACTGATCACGTGGCTGATCATGCACTGATCACGTGACTGATCATGCACTGATCACTGGCTATCATGCACTGATCACGTGGCTATCATGCACTGATCACGTGGCTGATCATGCACTGATCACGTGACTGATCATGCACTGATCACGTCTATATCATGCACTGATCACGTGACTGATCATGCACTGATCACGTGGATGATCATGCACTGATCATGTGATGATCATGCACTGATCACGTGGCTATCATGCACTGATCACGTGGCTGATCATGCAATGATCACGTAGCTACCATGTACTGGTCACGTGACTGATCATGCACTGATCACGTAATTGATCATGCACTGATCACGTGACTGATCATGCACTGATCACGTGACTGATCATGCACTGATCACGTGGCTATCATGCACTGATCACGTGGCTGATCATGCACTGATCACGTAGCTACCATGCACTGATCACGTGACTGATCATGCACTGATCACGTGACTGATCATGCACTGATCACGTGGCTGATCATGCACTGATCACGTGGCTGATCATGCACTGATCACGTGACTGATCATGCACTGATCACGTGACTGATCATGCACTGATCACGTGACTGATCATGCACTGATCACGTGGCTGATCATGCACTGATCACGTGGCTGATCATGCACAGATCACGTGACTGATCATGCACTGATCACGTGACTGATCATGCACTGATCACGTGGCTATCATGCACTGATCACGTGGCTGATCATGCACTGATCACGTGCCTGATCATGCACTGATCACGTGACTGATCATGCACTGATCACGTGGCTATCATGCACTGATCACGTGGCTGATCATGCACTGATCACGTGGCTGATCATGCACTGATACCGTGACTGAGCATGGACTGATCACATGACTATCATGTAGTGATCACGTGACTTAATGGCGCTGATCATGTGACTGATCATGCGCTGATCATGTTTGCTATCATACACTGATCATGTGCCTCTGGAGGCAATAAACAAAGAGCTGAGTAGGCACGAATCAAACAGTCAGCAGGCAATAATCATGGAACTCAGGTGTGAGGAATCATGCTGCTCAGCTGGCAATAATCAAGCAGCTGAGCAGGCAGGAATTACGCAGCACAGCTGGCAATTGTCAAGCAGATGACAGGCAGGAATCGTGCAGCTCAGCTGGCAATTGTCAAGCAGATGAGCAGACAGTAATCACGCAGCTCAGCAGGCCCTGATCACGTGACTGAGCATGCACTGTTCACGTGGCTGATCATACACTGATCACGTGATTGATCATGCACTGATCACTTGGATATCATGCACTGATCACGTGGCTGATCATACACTGTTCACGTGTCTGACCATGCACTGATCACGTGGCTGATCATACACTGCTCACGTAACTGATCATGCACTGATCACGTGGCTATCATGCACTGATCACGTGGCTGAACATGCACTGTTCACGTGGCTGATCACACACCTGTCACGTGACATATCATGCACTGATCACGTGGCTGATCATACACTGCTCACGTAACTCATCATGCACACATCACGTGGCTATCATGCACTGCTCACGTGGCTCGTCATGGAATGATCACGTAGCTACCATATACTGGTCACGTGACTGATCATGCACAGATCACGTAAATGATCATGCACTGTTCACGTGACTGATCATGTACTGATCACGTGACTGATCATGCACTGATCACGTGGCTATCATGCTCTGCTCACGTGGCTGATCATGCAACGATCACGTAGCAACCATGTACTGGTCACGTGACTGATCATGCACTGATCACGTAATTGATCCTGCACTGATCACGTGGCTCATCATGCACTGATCACGTGGCTGATCACACATGTATCACGTGACTGATCATGCACTGATCACGTGGCTCTCATGCACTGATCACGTGGCTGATCATGCACTGATCACGTGGCTGATCATGCACTGATCACGTGACTATCATGCACTGATCACGTGGCTGATCATGCACTGATCACGTGACTGATCATGCACTGATCACGTGGCTATCATGCACTGATCACGTGGCTGATCATGCAATGATCACGTAGCTACCATGTACTGGTCACGTGACTGATCATGCACTGATCACGTGACTGATCATGCACTGATCACGTGGCTGATCATGCACTGATCACGTGGCTATCATGCACTGATCACGTGGCTGATCATGCACTGATCACGTAGCTATCATGCACTGATCACGTGACTGATCATGCACTGATCACGTGGCTGATCATGCACTGATCACGTGACTGATCATGCACTGATCACGTGGCTATCATGCACTGATCACGTGGCTGATCATGCACTGATCACGCAGCTATCATGCACTGATCACGTGACTGATCATGCACTGATCACGTGGCTGATCATGCACTGATCACGTGACTGATCATGCACTGATCACGTGGCTATCATGCACTGATCACGTGGCTGATCATGCACTGATCACGTGACTGATCATGCACTGATCACGTGACTGATCATGCACTGATCACGTGGCTGATCATGCACTGATCACGTAGCTATCATGCACTGATCACGTGACTGATCATGCACTGATCACGTGACTGATCATGCACTGATCACGTGGCTGATCATGCACTGATCACGTGACTGATCATGCACTGATCACGTGACTGATCATGCACTGATCACGTGGCTGATCATGCACTGATCACGTGCCTGATCATGCACTGATCACATGACTGATCATGCACTGATCACGTGACTGATCATGCACTGATCACGTGGCTATCATGCACTACTCACGTGGCTGATCATGCAATGATCATGTAGCTACCATGTACTGTCACGTGACTGATCATGCACTGATCACTGACTGATCATGCACTGATCACGTGGCTATCATGCACTGATCACGTGGCTGATCATGCACTGATCACGTGCCTGATCATGCACTGATCACGTGACTGATCATGCACTGATCACGTGGCAATCATGCACTGATCACGTGGCTGATCATGCACTGATCACGTGGCTGATCATGCACTGATCACGTGGCTATCATGCACTGATCACGTGGCTGATCATGCACTGATACCGTGACTGAGCATGGACTGATCACATGACTATCATGCACTGATCACGTGACTTAATGGCGCTGATCATGTGACTGATCATGCGCTGATCATGTTTGCTATCATACACTGATCATGTGCCTCTGGAGGCAATAAACAAAGAGCTGAGTAGGCACGAATCAATCAGCAGGCAATAATCATGGAACTCAGGTGTGAGGAATCATGCTGCTCAGCTGGCAATAATCAAGCAGCTGAGCAGGCAGGAATTACACAGCACAGCTGGCAATTGTCAAGCAGATGACAGGCAGGAATCATGCAGCTCAGCTGGCAATTGTCAAGCAGATGAGCAGACAGTAATCACGCAGCTCAGCAGGCCCTGATCACGTGACTGAGCATGCACTGATCACGTGGCTGATCATACACTGATCACGTGACTGATCATGCACTGATCACGTGGATATCATGCACTGATCACGTGGCTGATCATGCACTGATCACGTGTCTGATCATGCACTGATCACGTGGCTATCATGCACTGCTCACGTGGCTGATCATGCATGATCACGCAGCTACCATGTACTGGTCACATGACTGATCATGCACTGATCACGTGACTGATCATGCACTGATCACGTGGCTATCATGCACTACTCACGTGGCTGATCATGCAATGATCATGTAGCTACCATGTACAGGTCACGTGAATGATCATACACCCATCAGGTGACTGATCATGCACTGATCACGTGGCTATCATGCACTGATCACGTGGCTATCATGCACTGATCACGTGACTGATCATGCACTGATCACGTCTATATCATGCACTGATCACATGACTGCCCATGCACTGATCACGTGGATGATCATACACTAATCATGTGACAGATCATGCACTGATCACGTGGCTGATCATGCACTGATACCGTGACTGATCATGGACTGATCACATGACTATCATGTAGTGATCACGTGACTTAATGGCGCTGATCATGTGACTGATCATGCACTGATCATGTTTGCTATCATACACTGATCATGTGCCTCTGGAGGCAATAAACAAAGAGCTGAGTAGGCACGAATCAAACAGTCAGCAGGCAATAATCATGGAACTCAGGTGTGAGGAATCATGCTGCTCAGCTGGCAATAATCAAGCAGCTGAGCAGGCAGGAATTACGCAGCACAGCTGGCAATTGTCAAGCAGATGACAGGCAGGAATCGTGCAGCTCAGCTGGCAATTGTCAAGCAGATGAGCAGACAGTAATCACGCAGCTCAGCAGGCCCAGATCACGTGACTGAGCATGCACTGTTCACGTGGCTGATCATACACTGATCACGTGATTGATCATGCACTGATCACTTGGATATCATGCACTGATCACGTGGCTGATCATACACTGTTCACGTGTCTGACCATGCACTGATCACGTGGCTGATCATACACTGCTCACGTAACTGATCATGCACTGATCACGTGGCTATCATGCACTGATCACGTGGCTGAACATGCACTGTTCACGTGGCTGATCACACACCTGTCACGTGACATATCATGCACTGATCACGTGGCACTCATGCACTGATCACGTGGCTGATCATACTCTGCTCACGTAACTCATCATGCACACATCACGTGGCTATCATGCACTGCTCACGTGGCTGATCATGGCATGATCACGTAGCTACCATATACTGGTCACGTGACTGATCATGCACAGATCACGTAAATGATCATGCACTGTTCACGTGACTGATCATGTACTGATCACGTGACTGATCATGCACTGATCACGTGGCTGATCATGCACTGATCACGTGGCTGATCATGCACTGATCACGTGGCTGATCATGCACTGATCACGTGGCTGATCATGCACTGATCACGTGACTGATCATGCACTGATCACGTGACTGATCATGCACTGATCACGTGACTGATCATGCACTGATCACGTGGCTATCATGCACTGATCACGTGGCTGATCATGCACTGATCACGTGGCTGATCATGCACTGATCACGTGACTGATCATGCACTGATCACGTGACTGATCATGCACTGATCACGTGGCTGATCATGCACTGATCACGTGGCTGATCATGCACTGATCACGTGGCTGATCATGCACTGATCACGTGGCTGATCATGCACTGATCACGTGACTGATCATGCACTGATCACGTGACTGATCATGCACTGATCACGTGGCTGATCATGCACTGATCACGTGGCTGATCATGCACTGATCACGTGACTGATCATGCACTGATCACGTGACTGATCATGCACTGATCACGTGGCTGATCATGCACTGATCACGTGGCTGATCATGCACTGATCACGTGGCTGATCATGCACTGATCACGTGACTGATCATGCACTGATCACGTGACTGATCATGCACTGATCACGTGGCTGATCATGCACTGATCACGTGACTGATCATGCACTGATCACGTGACTGATCATGCACTGATCACGTGACTGATCATGCACTGATCACGTGGCTGATCATGCACTGATCACGTGACTGATCATGCACTGATCACGTGGCTGATCATGCACTGATCACGTGACTGATCATGCACTGATCACGTGGCTGATCATGCACTGATCACGTGACTGATCATGCACTGATCACGTGGCTGATCATGCACTGATCACGTGACTGATCATGCACTGATCACGTGACTGATCATGCACTGATCAGTGGCTATCATGCACTGATCACGTGGCTGATCATGCACTGATCACGTGACTGATCATGCACTGATCACTGGCTATCATGCACTGATCACGTGGCTATCATGCACTGATCACGTGGCTGATCATGCACTGATCACGTGACTGATCATGCACTGATCACGTCTATATCATGCACTGATCACGTGACTGATCATGCACTGATCACGTGGATGATCATACACTGATCATGTGATGATCATGCACTGATCACGTGGCTATCATGCACTGATCACGTGGCTGATCATGCACTGATCACGTAGCTACCATGCACTGATCACGTGACTGATCATGCACTGATCACGTAATTGATCATGCACTGATCACGTGACTGATCATGCACTGTTAACGTGAGTGATCATGCACTGATCTCGTGGCTATCATGCACGGCTCATGTGGCTGATCATGCAATGATCACCTAGCAACCATATACTGGTCACGTGACTGATCATGCACTGATCACGTAATTGATCATGCACTGATCAGGTGACTTTTCATGCACTGTTAACGTGAGTGATCATGCACTGATCTCGTGGCTATCATGCACGGCTCATGTGGCTGATCATGCAATGATCACCTAGCAACCGTATACTGGTCACGTGGCTGATCATGCACTGATCACGTGACTGATCATGCACTGATCACGTGGCTGATCATGCACTGATCACGTAATTGATCATGCACTGATCACGTGGCTGATCATGCACTGATCACGTGACTGATCATGCACTGATCACGTGGCTGAACATGCACTGATCACGTAATTGATCATGCACTGATCACGTGGCTGATCATGCAATGATCACGTGACTGACCATGCACTGATCACGTGACTGATCATCCACTGATCAGTTGGCTATCATGAACTTATTACTTGGCTGATCATACACTGATCACGTGACTGAAATGCCCTGATCATCTGGCTATCCTGCACTCATTACCTGGCTATCGTGCACTGATCACGTGGTTGATCATACACTGATCACGAGACTGATCATGCACTGATCACGTCTATATCATGCACTGATCACATGACTGCCCATGCACTGATCACCCAGATGATCATACACTGATCATGCGATAGATAATGCACTGATCACGTGGCTATCATGCACTGCTCACGCGGCTGTTCATGCAATGATCACATATCTACCATGTACTGGTCACGTGAGTGATCATGCACTGATCACGTAATTGATCATGCACTGATCAGGTGACTTATCATGCACTGTTAACGTGAGTGATCATGCACTGATCTCGTGGCTATCATGCACGGCTCATGAGGCTGATCATGCAATGATCACCTAGCAACCATATACTGGTCACGTGACTGATCATGCACTGATCACGTAATTGATCATGCACTGATCATGTGGCTGATCATGAACTGATCACGTGGCTGATCATGCAATGATCACCTAGCAACCATATACTGGTCACGTGACTGATCATGCACTGATCACATAATTGATCATGCACTGATCACCTGGCTTATCATGCATTGATCATGTGACTGATCATGTGCTGATCATGTTTGGTGTCACACACTGATCATGTGCCTCTGGAAGCAATTAACATAGAGCTGAGTAAGCAGGAATCAGTCAGCAGGCTATAATCATGGAACTCAGCTCTGAGAAATCATGCTGCTCAGCTGGCAATAATCAAGTAGATGAACAGGCAGGAATTACGCAGCACAGGTGGCAATTGTCAAGGAGATGACAGGCAGGAATCGTGCAGCTCAGCTGGAAATTGTCAAGCAGATGAGCAGACACTAATCACGCAGCTCAGCAGTCCCTGATCACGTGACTGAGCATGCACTGTTCACATGGCTGACCACACACCTATCACGTGACTGATCATGCACTGATCATGTGACTGATCATGCACTGATCACGTAATTATCTTGCACTGATCACTTGGCTGATCATACACTCATCACGGGACTGATCGTGCACTGATCACGGCGCTATCATGCATTGACTACATGACTCCACATGCACTGATCACGTGGATGATCATGCACTGATCATGTGGCTATCATGCACTGCTCACGTGGCTGATCATGCACTGATGACGTAATTCATCATGCACTGATCACGTGGCTATCATGCACCGATCACTTGTCTGGTCATACACTGATCACGCAGCTACCATGTACTGGTCACGTGACTGATCATGCACTGATGACGTAATTGATCATGCACTGATCATGTGGCTGATCATGCACTGATCACGTGGCTATCATGCACTTATCACATGGCTGGTCATACACTGATCTTATAGCTACCATGTACCGGTCTCGTGAATGATCATACACCCGTCAGGTGACTGATCATGCACTGATCACGTGGCTATCATGCACTGACCACGAGACTGAAAATGCAATGATCACGTCTAATCATGCACTGATCACATGACTGCCCATGCACTGATCATGTGGATGATCATACACTAATCATGTGCAGATCATGCACTGATCACTTGACTTATCATGCACTGATCACGAGGCTATCATGCACTGATCACTTGGCTGGTCATACAATGATCACATGACTGATCATGCACTGTTCACGTGACTGATAATGTACAGACCACGTGAATAATCATGAAGTGATCACGTGGCTATCTTGCACTGATCATGTGGATATCATGCACTGATCACGTGGCTGATCATAATCTGCTCACGTAACTGATCATGCACACATCAGGTGGCTATCATGCACTTCTCACCTGGCTGGTCATGCAATGTTCACGTAGCTACCATATACTGGTCAAGTGACTGATCATGCACAGATCACGTCAATGATCATGCACTGTTCACGTGACTGATCATGTACTGATCACGTGACTGATCATGCACTGATCACGTGATTGATCATGCACTGATCACTTGGATATCATGCACTGATCACGTGGCTGATCATACACTGTTCACGTGTCTGACCATGCACTGATCACGTGGCTATCATGGACTGATCATGTGGCTGATCATACACTGCTCACGTAACTGATCATGCACTGATCACGTAATTGATCATGCACTGATCACGTGGCTGATCATGCACTGATCACGCGGCTATCATTCACTGCTCACGTGGCTGATAATGCACTGATCACGTGACTGACCATGCACTGATCACGTGACTGATCATGCACTGATCACGTGGCTATCATGCACTGATCACTTGCCTGGACATACACTGATCACGTGCCTGGTCATGCACCGATCACGTGGCTGATCATGCACTGATCACGTGACTGACCATGCACTGATCTCGTGTGTGATCATGCACTGATCACGTGGCTATCATGCACTTCTCACGTGGCTGATCCTGCGATGATCACGCAGCTACCATGTACTGGTCACATGACTGATCATGCACTGATCACGTAACTGATCATGCAGTGATCACGTGGCTATCATGCACTACTCACGTGGCTGATCATGCAATGATCATGTAGCTACCATGTACAGGTCACATGAATGATCATACACCCATCAGGTGACTGATCATGCACTGATCACGTGGCTATCATGCACTGATCACGTGGCTATCATGCCCTGATCACGAGACTGATCATGCACTGATCACGTCTATATCATGCACTGATCACATGACTGCCCATGCACTGATTACGTGGATGATCATACACTAATCATGTGACATAACATGCACTGATCACGTGGCTGATCATGCACTGATACCGTGACTGAGCATGGACTGATCACATGACTATCATGTAGTGATCACGTGACTTAATGGCGCTGATCATGTGACTGATCATGCGCTGATCATGTTTGCTATCATACACTGATCATGTGCCTCTGGAGGCAATAAACAAAGAGCTGAGTAGGCACGAATCAAACAGTCAGCAGGCAATAATCATGGAACTCAGGTGTGAGGATTCATGCTGCTCAGCTGGCAATAATCAAGCAGCTGAGCAGGCAGGAATTACACAGCACAGCTGGCAATTGTCAAGCAGATGACAGGCAGGAATCATGCAGCTCAGCTGGCAATTGTCAAGCAGATGAGCAGACAGTAATCACGCAGCTCAGCAGGCCCTGATCACGTGACTGAGCATGCACTGTTCACCTGGCTGACCATACACTGATCACGTGATTGATCATGCACTGATCACTTGGATATCATGCACTGATCACGTGACTGATCATACACTGTTCTCGTGTTTGACCATGCACTGATCACGTGGCTATCATGCACTTCTCACGTGGCTGATCCTGCGATGATCACGCAGCTACCATGTACTGGTCACATGACTGATCATGCACTGATCACGTGACTGATCATGCAGTGATCACCTGGCTATCATGCACTACTCACGTGGCTGATCATGCAATGATCATGTAGCTACCATGTACAGGTCACTTGAATGATCATACACCCATCAGGTGACTGATCATGCACTGATCACGTGGCTATCATGCACTGATCACGTGGCTATCATGCACTGATCACGAGACTGATCATGCACTGATCACGTCTATATCATGCACTGATCACATGACTGCCCATGCACTGATCACGTGGATGATCATACACTAATCATGTGACAGATCATGCACTGATCACGTGGCTGATCATGCACTGATACCGTGACTCAACATGGACTGATCCCATGACTATCATGTAGTGATCACGTGACTTAATGGTGCTGATCATGTGACTGATCATGCACTGATCATGTTTGCTATCATAAACTGATCATGTGCCTCTGGAGACAATAAACAAAGAGCTGAGTAGGCACGAAACAAACAGTCAGCAGGCAATAATCATGGAACTCAGGTGTGAGGATTCATGCTGCTCAGCTCGCAATAATCAAGCAGCTGAGCAGACAGGAATTACGCAGCACAGCTGACAATTGTCAAGCAGATGACAGGCAGGAATCCTGCAGCTCAGCTGGCAATTGTCAAACAGATGAGCAGACAGTAATCACGCAGCTCAGCAGGCCCAGATCACGTGACTGAGCATGCACTGTTCACGTGGCTGATCATACACTGATCACGTGATTGATCATGCACTGATCACTTGGATATCATGCACTGATCACGTGGCTGATCATACACTGTTCTCGTGTTTGACCATGCACTGCTCACGTGGCTGATCATACACTACTCACGTAACTGATCATGCACTGATCACGTGGCTATCATGCACTGATCATGTGGCTGAACATGCACTGTTCACGTGGCTGATCACACACCTGTCACGTGACATATCATGCACTGCTCACGTGGCACTCATGCACTGATCACGTGGCTGATCATACTCTGCTCACGTAACTCATCATGCACACATCACGTTTCTATCATGCACTGCTCACGTGGCTGGTCATGGCATGATCACGTAGCTAAGATATACTGGTCACGTGACTGATTATGCACAGATCACGTAAATGATCATGCACTGTTCAAGTGACTGATCATGTACTGATAACGTGACTGATCATGCACTGATCACGTGGCTGATCATGCACTGATCACGTAATTGATCATGCACTTATCATTTGGCTGATCATGCACTGATCACGTGGCTGATCATACACTGATCACGTGACTGATCATGCACTGATCACGTGACTGATCATGCACTGATCACGTGACTGATCATGCACTGATCACGTGGCTATCATGCAATGATCACTTGGCTGGTCATACACAGATCACGTAAATGATCACGCACTGTTCCCGTGACTGATCATGTACTGATCACGTGACTGATCATGCACTGATCACGTGGCTGATCATGCACTGATCTCGTAATTGATCATGCACTTATCATTTGGCTGATCATGCACAGATCATGTAAATGATCATGCACTGTTTACGTGACTGATCATGTACTGATCACGTGACTGATCATGCACTGATCACGTGGCTGATCATGCCCTGATCACGTAATTGATCATGCACTGATCACGTGACTGATCATGCACTGATCACGTGACTGGTCATGCACTGATCACGTGGCTGATCATGCACTGATCACGTAATTGATCATGCACTGATCACGTGGCTGATCATGCACTGCTCACGTGACTGATCATGTACTGATCACGTGACTGATCATGCACTGATCACGTGGCTGATCATGCCCTGATCACGTAATTGATCATGCACTGATCACGTGACTGATCATGCACTGATCACGTGACTGATCATGCACTGATCACGTGGCTGATCATGCACTGATCACGTAATTGATCATGCACTGATCACGTGGCTGATCATGCACTGATCACGTGACTGATCATGCACTGATCACGTGGCTGAACATGCACTGATCACGTAACTGATCATGCACTGATCACGTGGCTGATCATGCAATGATCACGTGACTGACCATGCACTGATCACGTGACTGATCATCCACTGATCAGTTGGCTATCATGCACTTATTACTTGGCTGATCATACACTGATCACGTGACTGAAATGCCCTGATCATCTGGCTATCCTGCACTCATTACCTGGCTATCGTGCACTGATCACGTGGTTGATCATACACTGATCACGAGACTGATCATGCACTGATCACGTCTATATCATGCACTGATCACATGACTGCCCATGCACTGATCACCCAGATGATCATACACTGATCATGCGATAGATAATGCACTGATCACGTGGCTATCATGCACTGCTCACGGGGCTGTTCATGCAATGATCACATATCTACCATGTACTGGTCACGTGAGTGATCATGCACTGATCACGTAATTGATCATGCACTGATCAGGTGACTTATCATGCACTGTTAACGTGAGTGATCATGCACTGATCTCGTGGCTATCATGCACGGCTCATGTGGCTGATCATGCAATGATCACCTAGCAACCATATACTGGTCACGTGACTGATCATGCACTGATCACGTAATTGATCATGCACTGATCAGGTGACTTGTCATGCACTGTTAACGTGAGTGATCATGCACTGATCTCGTGGCTATCATGCACGGCTCATGTGGCTGATCATGCAATGATCACCTAGCAACCGTATACTGGTCACGTGGCTGATCATGCACTGATCACGTGACTGATCATGCACTGATCACGTGGCTGATCATGCACTGATCACGTAATTGATCATGCACTGATCACGTGGCTGATCATGCACTGATCACGTGACTGATCATGCACTGATCACGTGGCTGATCATGCACTGATCACGTAATTGATCATGCACTGATCACGTGGCTGATCATGCACTGATCACGTGACTGATCATGCACTGATCACGTGACTGATCATCCACTGATCAGTTGGCTATCATGAACTTATTACTTGGCTGATCATACACTGATCACGTGACTGAAATGCCCTGATCATCTGGCTATCCTGCACTCATTACCTGGCTATCGTGCACTGATCACGTGGTTGATCATACACTGATCACGAGACTGATCATGCACTGATCACGTCTATATCATGCACTGATCACATGACTGCCCATGCACTGATCACCCAGATGATCATACACTGATCATGCGATAGATAATGCACTGATCACGTGGCTATCATGCACTGCTCACGCGGCTGTTCATGCAATGATCACATATCTACCATGTACTGGTCACGTGAGTGATCATGCACTGATCACGTAATTGATCATGCACTGATCAGGTGACTTATCATGCACTGTTAACGTGAGTGATCATGCACTGATCTCGTGGCTATCATGCACGGCTCATGAGGCTGATCATGCAATGATCACCTAGCAACCATATACTGGTCACGTGACTGATCATGCACTGATCACGTAATTGATCATGCACTGATCATGTGGCTGATCATGAACTGATCACGTGGCTGATCATGCAATGATCACCTAGCAACCATATACTGGTCACGTGACTGATCATGCACTGATCACATAATTGATCATGCACTGATCACCTGGCTTATCATGCATTGATCATGTGACTGATCATGTGCTGATCATGTTTGGTGTCACACACTGATCATGTGCCTCTGGAAGCAATTAACATAGAGCTGAGTAAGCAGGAATCAGTCAGCAGGCTATAATCATGGAACTCAGCTCTGAGAAATCATGCTGCTCAGCTGGCAATAATCAAGTAGATGAACAGGCAGGAATTACGCAGCACAGGTGGCAATTGTCAAGGAGATGACAGGCAGGAATCGTGCAGCTCAGCTGGAAATTGTCAAGCAGATGAGCAGACACTAATCACGCAGCTCAGCAGTCCCTGATCACGTGACTGAGCATGCACTGTTCACATGGCTGACCACACACCTATCACGTGACTGATCATGCACTGATCATGTGACTGATCATGCACTGATCACGTAATTATCTTGCACTGATCACTTGGCTGATCATACACTCATCACGGGACTGATCGTGCACTGATCACGGCGCTATCATGCATTGACTACATGACTCCACATGCACTGATCACGTGGATGATCATGCACTGATCATGTGGCTATCATGCACTGCTCACGTGGCTGATCATGCACTGATGACGTAATTCATCATGCACTGATCACGTGGCTATCATGCACCGATCACTTGTCTGGTCATACACTGATCACGCAGCTACCATGTACTGGTCACGTGACTGATCATGCACTGATGACGTAATTGATCATGCACTGATCATGTGGCTGATCATGCACTGATCACGTGGCTATCATGCACTTATCACATGGCTGGTCATACACTGATCTTATAGCTACCATGTACCGGTCTTGTGAATGATCATACACCCGTCAGGTGACTGATCATGCACTGATCACGTGGCTATCATGCACTGACCACGAGACTGAAAATGCAATGATCACGTCTAATCATGCACTGATCACATGACTGCCCATGCACTGATCATGTGGATGATCATACACTAATCATGTGCAGATCATGCACTGATCACTTGACTTATCATGCACTGATCACGAGGCTATCATGCACTGATCACTTGGCTGGTCATACAATGATCACATGACTGATCATGCACTGTTCACGTGACTGATAATGTACAGACCACGTGAATAATCATGAAGTGATCACGTGGCTATCTTGCACTGATCATGTGGATATCATGCACTGATCACGTGGCTGATCATAATCTGCTCACGTAACTGATCATGCACACATCAGGTGGCTATCATGCACTTCTCACCTGGCTGGTCATGCAATGTTCACGTAGCTACCATATACTGGTCAAGTGACCGATCATGCACAGATCACGTCAATGATCATGCACTGTTCACGTGACTGATCATGTACTGATCACGTGACTGATCATGCACTGATCACGTGATTGATCATGCACTGATCACTTGGATATCATGCACTGATCACGTGGCTGATCATACACTGTTCACGTGTCTGACCATGCACTGATCACGTGGCTATCATGGACTGATCATGTGGCTGATCATACACTGCTCACGTAACTGATCATGCACTGATCACGTAATTGATCATGCACTGATCACGTGGCTGATCATGCACTGATCACGCGGCTATCATTCACTGCTCACGTGGCTGATAATGCACTGATCACGTGACTGACCATGCACTGATCACGTGACTGATCATGCACTGATCACGTGGCTATCATGCACTGATCACTTGCCTGAACATACACTGATCACGTGCCTGGTCATGCACCGATCACGTGGCTGATCATGCACTGATCACGTGACTGACCATGCACTGATCTCGTGTGTGATCATGCACTGATCACGTGGCTATCATGCACTTCTCACGTGGCTGATCATGCGATGATCACGCAGCTACCATGTACTGGTCACATGACTGATCATGCACTGATCACGTAACTGATCATGCAGTGATCACGTGGCTATCATGCACTACTCACGTGGCTGATCATGCAATGATCATGTAGCTACCATGTACAGGTCACATGTATGATCATACACCCATCAGGTGACTGATCATGCACTGATCACGTGGCTATCATGCACTGATCACGTGGCTATCATGCCCTGATCACGAGACTGATCATGCACTGATCACGTCTATATCATGCACTGATCACATGACTGCCCATGCACTGATCACGTGGATGATCATACACTAATCATGTGACATAACATGCACTGATCACGTGGCTGATCATGCACTGATACCGTGACTGAGCATGGACTGATCACATGACTATCATGTAGTGATCACGTGACTTAATGGCGCTGATCATGTGACTGATCATGCGCTGATCATGTTTGCTATCATACACTGATCATGTGCCTCTGGAGGCAATAAACAAAGAGCTGAGTAGGCACGAATCAAACAGTCAGCAGGCAATAATCATGGAACTCAGGTGTGAGGATTCATGCTGCTCAGCTGGCAATAATCAAGTAGCTGAGCAGACAGGAATTACGCAGCACAGCTGACAGTTGTCAAGCAGATGACAGGCAGGAATCGTGCAGCTCAGCTGGCAATTGTCAAGCAGATGAGCAGACAGTAATCACGCAGCTCAGCAGGCCCAGATCACGTGACTGAGCATGCACTGTTCACGTGGCTGATCATACACTGATCACGTGATTAATCATGCACTGATCACTTGGATATCATGCACTGATCACGTGGCTGATCATACACTGTTCTCGTGTTTGACCATGCACTGCTCACATGGCTGATCATACACTGCTCACGTAACTGATCATGCACTGATCACGTGGCTATCATGCACTGATCATGTGGCTGAACATGCACTGTTCACGTGGCAGATCACACACCTGTCACGTGACATATCATGCACTGATCACGTGGCACTCATGCACTGATCACGTGGCTGATCATACTCTGCTCACGTAACTCATCATGCACACATCACGTTTCTATCATGCACTGTTCACGTGGCTGGTCTTCGCATGATCACGTAATTGATCATGCACTGATCAGGTGACTTATCATGCACTGTAATCACGCAGCTCAGCAGGCCCTGATCACGTGACTGAGCATGCACTGTTCACGTGGCTGATCATACACTGATTACGTGTTTGATCATGCACTGATCACTTGGATATCATGCATGGATCACGTGGCTGATCATACACTGTTCACGTGTCTGACCATGCACTGATCAAGTGGCTGATCATACACTGCTCACGTGACTGATCATGCACTGATCACGTGGCTCTCATGGACTGATTACGTGGCTGAACATGCACTGTTCACGTGGCTGATCACACACCTGTCACGTGACATATCATGCACTGATCACGTGGCACTCATGCACTGATCACGTGGCTGATCATACTCTGCTCACGTAACTCATCATGCACACATCACGTGGCTATCATGCACTGCTCACGTGGCTCGTCATGGAATGATCACATAGCTACCATATACTGGTCACGTGACTGATCATGCACAGATCACGTAAATGATCATGCACTGTTCACGTGACTGATCATGTACTGATCACGTGACTGATCATGCACTGATCACGTGGCTATCATGCTCTGCTCACGTGGCTGATCATGCAACGATCACGTAGCAACCATGTACTGGTCACGTGACTGATCAAGCACTGATCACGTAATTGATCCTGCACTGATCACGTGGCTCATCATGCACTGATCACGTGACTGATCACACATGTATCACGTGACTGATCATGCACTGATCACGTGGCTCTCATGCACTGATCACGTGGATATCATGCACTGATCACGTGGATATCATGCACTGATCACGTGGCTGATCACACACGTATCACATGACTGATCATGCACTGATCACGTGGCTATCATGCACTGATCACGTGGCTATCATGCACTGATCATGTGGCTGATCACGCAATGATCACGTAGCTACCATATACTGGTCACCTGACTGATCATGCACTGATCACCTAATTGATCCTGCACTGATCACATGGCTCATCTCGCACTGATCAGTTGGCTGATCACACACGTATCACGTGACTGATCATGTACAGATCACGTGACTAATCATGAAGTGATCACATGGCTATCCTGCACTGATCACGTGTATATCATGCACTGATCATGTGGCTGATCACACACGTATCACGTGACTGATCATGCACTGATCACGTGAGTGATCATGCACTGCTCACGTGGCTGATCATGCAATGATCACACAGCTACCATGTACTGGTCACATGACTGATCATGCACTGATCACATAATTGATCATGCACTGATCACCTGGCTTATCATGCATTGATCATGTGACTGATCATGTGCTGATCATGTTTGGTGTCACACACTGATCATGTGCCTCTGGAAGCAATTAACATAGAGCTGAGTAAGCAGGAATCAGTCAGCAGGCTATAATCATGGAACTCAGCTCTGAGAAATCATGCTGCTCAGCTGGCAATAATCAAGTAGATGAGCAGGCAGGAATTACGCAGCACAGGTGGCAATTGTCAAGGAGATGACAGGCAGGAATCGTGCAGCTCATCTGGAAATTGTCAAGCAGATGAGCAGACACTAATCACGCAGCTCAGCAGTCCCTGATCACGTGACTGAGCATGCACTGTTCACATGGCTGACCACACACCTATCACGTGACTGATCATGCACTGATCATGTGACTGATCATGCACTGATCACGTAGCTATCTTGCACTGATCACTTGGCTGATCATACACTCATCAGGGGACTGATCGTGCACTGATCACGGCGCTATCATGCATTGACTACATGACTCCACTTGCACTGTTCACGTGGATGATCATGCACTGATCACGTGACTGACCATGCACTGATCACGTGACTGATCAGGCACTGATCACGTGGCTATCATGCACTGCTCACGTGGCTGATCATGCACTGATGACGTAATTCATCATGCACTGATCATGTGGCTGATCATGCACTGATCACGTGACTGATCATGCACTGATCACGTGACTGATCATGCACTGATCACGTGGCTATCATGCACTGATCACTTCTCTGGTCATACACTGATCATGCAGCTACCATGTACGGGTACCGTGACTGATCATACACCCATCAGCTGACTGATCATGCACTGATCACGTGGCTATCATGCACTGTTCACGTGGCTGATCATACACTGATCACCTGCCTGGTCATGCACAGATCACGTGTCTAATCATGACCTGATCATGTAGCAATCATTCACTGATCACCTGGCTGATCATGCACTGATCACGTGGCTATCATGCACTGATCACGTGGCTCTCATGCACTGATCACGTGGCTGATCATGCATTGATACAGTGACTGAGCATGGACTGATCACATGACTATCATGTAGTGAACACCTGACTTAATGGCGCTGTCCATGTGACTGATCATGCGCTGAGCATGTTTGCTATCATACACTGATCATGTGCCTCTGGAGGCAATAAACAAAGAGCTGAGTAGGCATGAATCAAACAGTCAGCAGGCAATAATCATGGAACTCAGGTGTGAGGAATCATGCTGCTCAGCTGGCAATAATCAAGCAGCTGAGCAGGCAGGAATTACACAGCACAGCTGGCAATTGTCAAGCAGATGAGCAGACAGTAATCACGCAGCTCAGCAGGCCCAGATCACGTGACTGAGCATGCACTGTTCACGTGGCTGATCATACACTGATCACGTGATTGATCATGCTCTGATCACTTGGATATCATGCACTGATCACGTGGCTGATCATACACTGTTCTCGTGTTTGAACATGCACTGCTCACGTGGCTGATCATACACTGCTCACGTAACTGATCATGCACTGATCACGTGGCTATCATGCACTGATCATGTGGCTGAACATGCACTGTTCACGTGGCTGATCACACACCTGTCACGTGACATATCATGCACTGATCACGTGGCACTCATGCACTGATCACGTGGCTGATCATACTCTGCTCACGTAACTCATCATGCACACATCACGTTTCTATCATGCACTGCTCACGTGGCTGGTCTTCGCATGATCACGTAGCTAACATATACGGGTCACGTGACTGATTATGCACAGATCACGTAAATGATCATGCACTGTTCACGTGACTGATCATGTACTGATCACGTGACTGATCATGCACTGATCACGTGGCTGATCATGCACTGATCACGTAATTGATCATGCACTTATCATTTGGCTGATCATGCACTGATCACGTGGCTGATCATACACTGATCACGTGACTGATCATGCACTGATCACATGGCTATCATGCACTGATCACTTGGCTGGTCATACACAGATCACGTAAATGATCACGCACTGTTCCCGTGACTGATCATGCACTGATCACGTGGCTGATCATGCACTGATCACGTGGCTGATCACACACTGATCACGTGATAATCATGCACTGATCACTTGGATATCATGCACTGATCACGTGGCTGATCATACACTGTTTACGTGTCTGACCATGCACTGATCACGTGGCTGATCATACACTGCCTAGGTAACTGATCATGCGCTGATCACGTGGCTATCATGCACTGATCACGTGGCTGAACATGCACTGTTCACGTGGCTGATCACACACCTGTCACGTGACATATCATGCACTGATCACGTGGCACTCATGCACTGATCACGTGGCTGATCATACTCTGCTCACGTAACTGATCATGCACACATCACGTGGCTATCATGCACTGCTCACGTGGCTCGTCATGGAATGATCACGTAGCTACCATATACTGGTCACGTGACTGATCATACACAGATCACGTAAATGATCATGCACTGTTCACGTGACTGATCATGTACTGATCACGTGAATGATCATGCACTGATCACGTGGCTATCATGCTCTGCTCACGTGGCTGATCATGCAACGATCACGTAGCAACCATGTACAGGTCACGTGACTGATCATGCACTGATCACGTGGCTCATCATGCACTGATCACGTGGCTGATCACACATGTATAACGTGACTGATCATGCACTGATCACGTGGCTCTCATGCACTGATCACGTGGCTATCATGCACTGATCACGTGGATATCATGCACTGATCACGTGGCTGATCACACACGTATCACATGACTGATCATGCACTGATCACGTGGCTATCATGAACTGATCACGTGTCTATCATGCACTGAACACGTGGCTGAACATGCAATGATCACGTAGCTACCACGTACTGGTCACGTGACTGATCATGCACTCATCACGTAATTGATCCTGCACTGATCACATGGCTCATCACGCACTGATCCGGTGGCTGATCACACACATATCACGTGACTGATCATGTACAGATCACGTGAGTAATCATGAAGTGATCACGTGGCTATCCTGCACTGATCACGTGGATATCATGCACTGATCACGTGGCTGATCACACACGTATCACGTGACTGATCATGCACTGATCACGTGACTGATCATGCACTGCTCACGTGGCTGATCATGCAATGATCACACAGCTACCATGTACTGGTCACATGACTGATCATGCACTGATCAGTTAATTGATCATGCACTGATCACGTGACTGATCATGCACAGATCACGGGACTGATCATGCACAGATCACGTGACTGATCATGCACTGATCACGTGACTGATCATGCACTGCTCACGTGGCTGATCATGCAAAGATAACGTAGCTACCATGCACTGGTCACGTGACTGATCATGCACTGATCAGTTAATTGATCATGCACTGATCACGTGACTGATCATGCACAGATCACGGGACTGATCATGCACAGATCACGTGACTGATCATGCACTGATCACGTGGCTATCATGCACTGCTCACGTGGCTGATCATGCAATTATCACGCAGCTACCATGTACTGGTCACATGACTGATCATGAACTGATCACATAATTGATCATGCACTGATCACCTGGCTTATCATGCATTGATCACGTGACTGATCATGTGCTGATCATATTTGGTGTCACACACTGATCATGTGCCTCTGGAGGCAATGAACACAGAGCTGAGTAGGCAGGAATCAGTCAGCAGGCTATAATCATGGAACTCACCTCTGAGAAATCATGCTGCTCAGCTGGCAATAATCAAGTAGATGAGCAGGCAGGAATTACGCAGCACAGGTGGCAATTGTCAAGGAGATGAGAGGCAGGAATCGTGCAGCTCAGCTGGAAATTGTCAAGCAGAAGAGCAGACAGCAATCACGCAGCTCAACAGGCCCTGATCACGTGACTGAGCATGCACTGTTCACATGGCTGATCACACACCTATCACGTGACTGATCATGCACTGATCATGTGACTGATCATGCACTGATCACGTAGCTATTTTGCACTGATCACTTGGCTGATCATACACTCATCACGGGACTGATCGTGCACTGATCACGGCGCTATCATGCATTGACTACATGACTCACATGCACTGATCACGAGGATGATCATGCACTGATCACGTGACTGCCCATGCACTGATCAGGTGACTGATCATGTACTGATTACATGGCTGATCATGCACTGATCACGTTGCTATCATTCACTGCTCACGTGGCTGATCTGGCAATGATCAACTAGCTACCATGTATTGGTCACGTGGCTGATCATACACTGATCACGTGACTAATCATGCACTTATCACGTTACTGATCATGCACGGATCACTTGGCCATCATGCACTGATCACTTGGCTGGACATACACTGATCACGTGTCTGGTCATGCACTGATCACGTGGCTGATCATGCACCTATCACGTGACTGATCATGCACTGATCTCGTGTCTGATCATGCACTGATCACGTGGCTATCATGCACTGCTCACGTGGCTGAGTATGCGATGATCACGCAGCTACCATGTACTGATCACATGACTGATCATGCACTGATTACGTAATTGATCATGCACTGATCACGTGGCTGATCATGCACTGTTAACGTGAGTGATCATGCACTGATCTCGTGGCTATCATGCACGGCTCATGTGGCTGATCATGCAATGATCACCTAGCAACCATATACTGGTCACGTGACTGATCATGCACTGATCACGTGACTGATCATGCACTGATCACGTGACTGATCATGCACTGATCACGTGACTGATCATGCACTGATCACTTGGCTGGTCATACACTGATCCCGAGCCTGGTCATGCACAGATTACATGACTGATCATGCACTGAACACGAGACTGATCATGCACTGATCACGTGGCTATCATGCACTGTTCACGTGGCTGATCATACACTGATCACCTGCCTGGTCATGCACAGATCACGTGACAAATCATGAACTGATAACATAGCTATCATGAACTGATCACCTGGCTGATCATGCACTGATCATGTGGCTGATCATGCACTGATACCGTGACTGAGCATGGACTGAGCACATGACTATCATGTAGTGATCACGTGACTCAATAGCTCTGATCATGTGACTGATCATGCGCTGATCATGTTTGCTATCATACACTGATCATGTGCCTCTGGAGGCAATAAACAAAGAGCTGAGTAGGCACGAATCAAACAGTCAGCAGGCAATAATCATGGAACTCAGGTGTGAGGAATCATGCTGCTCAGCTGGCAATAATCAAGCAGCTGAGCAGGCAGGAATTACGCAGCACAGCTGGCATTTATCAAGCAGATGACAGGCAGGAATCGTGCAGCTCAGCTGACAATTGTCAAGCAGATGAGCAGACAGTAATCACGCAGCTCAGCAGGCCCTGATCACGTGACTGAGCATGCACTGTTCACGTGACTGATCATACACTGATTACGTGATTGATCATGCACTGATCACTTGGATATCATGCCTTGATCACGTGGCTGATCATACACTGTTCACGTGTCTGACCATGCACTGATCAAGTTGCTGATCATACACTGCTCACGTAACTGATCATGCACTGATCACGTGGCTATCATGGACTGATCACGTGGCTGAATATACACTGTTCACGTGGCTGATCACACACCTGTCACGTGACATATCATGCACTGATCACGTGGCTGATCATACTCTGCTCACGTAACTCATCACGCACACATCACGTGGCTATCATGCACTGCTCACGTGGCTCGTCATGGAATGATCACATAGCTACCACATACTGGTCACGTGACTGATCATGCACAGATCACGTAAATGATCATGCACTGTTCACGTGACTGATCATGTACTGATCACGTGACTGATCATGCACTGATCACGTGGCTATCATGCTCTGCTCACGTGGCTGATCATGCAACGATCACGTAGCAACCATGTACTGGTCACGTGACTGATCATGCACTGATCACGTAATTGATCCTGCACTGATCACGTGGCTCATCATGCACTGATCACGTGGCTGATCACACATGTATCACGTGACTGATCATGCACTGATCACGTGGCTCTCATGCACTGATCACGTGGCTGATCATGCACTGATCACGTGGCTGATCATGCACTGATCACGTGACTATCATGCACTGATCACGTGGCTGATCATGCACTGATCACGTGACTGATCATGCACTGATCACGTGGCTATCATGCACTGATCACGTGGCTGTCATGCAATGATCACGTAGCTACCATGTACTGGTCACGTGACTGATCATGCACTGATCACGTGACTGATCATGCACTGATCACGTGACTGATCATGCACTGATCACGTGACTGATCATGCACTGATCACGTGGCTATCATGCACTGATCACGTGGCTGATCATGCACTGATCACGTAGCTACCATGCACTGATCACGTGACTGATCATGCACTGATCACGTAATTGATCATGCACTGATCACTGACTGATCATGCACTGATCACGTGGCTGATCACACTATCACGTGACTGATCATGCACTGATCACGTGGCTGATCATGCACTGATCACGTGGCTATCATGCACTGATCACGTGGCTGATCATGCACTGATCACGTGCTATCATGCACTGATCACGTGACTGATCATGCACTGATCACGTGACTGATCATGCACTGATCACGTGGCTGATCATGCACTGATCACGTGGCTATCATGCACTGATCACGTGGCTGATCATGCACTGATCACGCAGCTATCATGCACTGATCACGTGACTGATCATGCACTGATCACGTGACTGATCATGCACTGATCACGTGACTGATCATGCACTGATCACGTGGCTATCATGCACTGATCACGTGGCTGATCATGCACTGATCACGCAGCTATCATGCACTGATCACGTGACTGATCATGCACTGATCACGTGACTGATCATGCACTGATCACGTGGCTGATCATGCACTGATCACGTGACTGATCATGCACTGATCACGTGGCTGATCATGCACTGATCACGTGACTGATCATGCACTGATCACGTGACTGATCATGCACTGATCACGTGACTGATCATGCACTGATCACGTGGCTATCATGCACTGATCACGTGGCTGATCATGCAATGATCACGTAGCTACCATGTACTGTCACGTGACTGATCATGCACTGATCACTGACTGATCATGCACTGATCACGTGGCTATCATGCACTGATCACGTGGCTGATCATGCACTGATCACGTGGCTGATCATGCACTGATCACGTGACTGATCATGCACTGATCACGTGGCAATCATGCACTGATCACGTGGCTGATCATGCACTGATCACGTGGCTATCATGCACTGATCACGTGGCTATCATGCACTGATCACGTGGCTGATCATGCACTGATACCGTGACTGAGCATGGACTGATCACATGACTATCATGCACTGATCACGTGACTTAATGCACTGATCATGTGACTGATCATGCGCTGATCATGTTTGCTATCATACACTGATCATGTGCCTCTGGAGGCAATAAACAAAGAGCTGAGTAGGCACGAATCAATCAGCAGGCAATAATCATGGAACTCAGGTGTGAGGAATCATGCTGCTCAGCTGGCAATAATCAAGCAGCTGAGCAGGCAGGAATTACGCAGCACAGCTGGCAATTGTCAAGCAGATGACAGGCAGGAATCATGCAGCTCAGCTGGCAATTGTCAAGCAGATGAGCAGACAGTAATCACGCAGCTCAGCAGGCCCTGATCACGTGACTGAGCATGCACTGATCACGTGGCTGATCATACACTGATCACGTGACTGATCATGCACTGATCACGTGGATATCATGCACTGATCACGTGGCTGATCATGCACTGATCACGTGTCTGATCATGCACTGATCACGTGGCTATCATGCACTGCTCACGTGGCTGATCATGCATGATCACGCAGCTACCATGTACTGGTCACATGACTGATCATGCACTGATCACGTGACTGATCATGCACTGATCACGTGGCTATCATGCACTACTCACGTGGCTGATCATGCAATGATCATGTAGCTACCATGTACAGGTCACGTGAATGATCATACACCCATCAGGTGACTGATCATGCACTGATCACGTGGCTATCATGCACTGATCACGAGACTGATCATGCACTGATCACGTCTATATCATGCACTGATCACATGACTGCCCATGCACTGATCACGTGGATGATCATACACTAATCATGTGACAGATCATGCACTGATCACGTGGCTGATCATGCACTGATACCGTGACTGAGCATGGACTGATCACATGACTATCATGTAGTGATCACGTGACTTAATGGCGCTGATCATGTGACTGATCATGCACTGATCATGTTTGCTATCATACACTGATCATGTGCCTCTGGAGGCAATAAACAAAGAGCTGAGTAGGCACGAATCAAACAGTCAGCAGGCAATAATCATGGAACTCAGGTGTGAGGAATCATGCTGCTCAGCTGGCAATAATCAAGCAGCTGAGCAGGCAGGAATTACGCAGCACAGCTGGCAATTGTCAAGCAGATGACAGGCAGGAATCGTGCAGCTCAGCTGGCAATTGTCAAGCAGATGAGCAGACAGTAATCACGCAGCTCAGCAGGCCCAGATCACGTGACTGAGCATGCACTGTTCACGTGGCTGATCATACACTGATCACGTGATTGATCATGCACTGATCACTTGGATATCATGCACTGATCACGTGGCTGATCATACACTGTTCACGTGTCTGACCATGCACTGATCACGTGGCTGATCATACACTGCTCACGTAACTGATCATGCACTGATCACGTGGCTATCATGCACTGATCACGTGGCTGAACATGCACTGTTCACGTGGCTGATCACACACCTGTCACGTGACATATCATGCACTGATCACGTGGCACTCATGCACTGATCACGTGGCTGATCATACTCTGCTCACGTAACTCATCATGCACACATCACGTGGCTATCATGCACTGCTCACGTGGCTGATCATGGCATGATCACGTAGCTACCATATACTGGTCACGTGACTGATCATGCACAGATCACGTAAATGATCATGCACTGTTCACGTGACTGATCATGTACTGATCGTGACTGATCATGCACTGATCACGTGGCTGATCATGCACTGATCACGTGGCTGATCATGCACTGATCACGTGGCTGATCATGCACTGATCACGTGGCTGATCATGCACTGATCACGTGACTGATCATGCACTGATCACGTGACTGATCATGCACTGATCACGTGACTGATCATGCACTGATCACGTGGCTATCATGCACTGATCACGTGGCTGATCATGCACTGATCACGTGGCTGATCATGCACTGATCACGTGACTGATCATGCACTGATCACGTGACTGATCATGCACTGATCACGTGGCTGATCATGCACTGATCACGTGGCTGATCATGCACTGATCACGTGACTGATCATGCACTGATCACGTGACTGATCATGCACTGATCACGTGGCTGATCATGCACTGATCACGTGACTGATCATGCACTGATCACGTGGCTGATCATGCACTGATCACGTGACTGATCATGCACTGATCACGTGACTGATCATGCACTGATCACGTGGCTGATCATGCACTGATCACGTGACTGATCATGCACTGATCACGTGACTGATCATGCACTGATCACGTGACTGATCATGCACTGATCACGTGGCTGATCATGCACTGATCACGTGACTGATCATGCACTGATCACGTGGCTGATCATGCACTGATCACGTGACTGATCATGCACTGATCACGTGGCTGATCATGCACTGATCACGTGACTGATCATGCACTGATCACGTGGCTGATCATGCACTGATCACGTGACTGATCATGCACTGATCACGTGACTGATCATGCACTGATCAGTGGCTATCATGCACTGATCACGTGGCTGATCATGCACTGATCACGTGACTGATCATGCACTGATCACTGGCTATCATGCACTGATCACGTGGCTATCATGCACTGATCACGTGGCTGATCATGCACTGATCACGTGACTGATCATGCACTGATCACGTCTATATCATGCACTGATCACATGACTGATCATGCACTGATCACGTGGATGATCATACACTGATCATGTGATGATCATGCACTGATCACGTGGCTATCATGCACTGATCACGTGGCTGATCATGCACTGATCACGTAGCTACCATGCACTGATCACGTGACTGATCATGCACTGATCACGTAATGATCATGCACTGATCACGTGACTGATCATGCACTGATCACGTGACTGATCATGCACTGATCACGTGGCTATCATGCACTGATCACGTGGCTGATCATGCACTGATCACGTAGCAACCATGCACTGATCACGTGACTGATCATGCACTGATCACGTAATTGATCATGCACTGATCACGTGACTGATCATGCACTGATCACGTGACTGATCATGCACTGATCACGTGGCTATCATGCACTGATCACGTGGCTGATCATGCACTGATCACGTAGCTACATATACTGATCACGTGGCTGATCATGCACTGATCACGTGACTGATCATGCACTGATCACGTGGCTGATCATGCACTGATCACGTGACTGATCATGCACTGATCACGTGGCTGATCATGCACTGATCACGTGACTGATCATGCACTGATCACGTGGCTGATCATGCACTGATCACGTGACTGATCATGCACTGATCACGTGGCTGATCATGCACTGATCACGTGACTGATCATGCACTGATCACGTGACTGATCATGCACTGATCACGTGGCTATCATGCACTGATCACGTGGCTGATCATGCACTGATCACGTGACTGATCATGCACTGATCACTGGCTATCATGCACTGATCACGTGGCTATCATGCACTGATCACGTGGCTGATCATGCACTGATCACGTGACTGATCATGCACTGATCACGTGGCTATCATGCACTGATCACGTGACTGATCATGCACTGATCACGTGGATGATCATGCACTGATCATGTGATGATCATGCACTGATCACGTGGCTATCATGCACTGATCACGTGGCTGATCATGCAATGATCACGTAGCTACCATGTACTGGTCACGTGACTGATCATGCACTGATCACGTGACTGATCATGCACTGATCACGTGACTGATCATGCACTGATCACGTGACTGATCATGCACTGATCACGTGGCTATCATGCACTGATCATGTGGCTGATCATGCAATGATCACGTGGCTACCATGCACTGATCACGTGACTGATCATGCACTGATCACGTGACTGATCATGCACTGATCACGTGGCTTATCATGCACTGATCATGTGACTGATCATGTGCTGATCATGTTTGGTATCATACACTGATCATGTGCCTCTGGAGGCAATAAACAAAGAGCTGAGTAGGCACGAATCAGTCAGCAGGCAATAATCATGGAACTCAGCTGTGAGGAATCATGCTGCTCAGCTGGCAATAATCAAGCAGCTGAGCAGGCAGGAATTACGCAGCACAGGTGGCAATTGTCAAGCAGATGACAGGCAGGAATCGTGCAGCTCAGCTGGCAATTGTCAAGCAGATGAGCAGACAGTAATCACGCAGCTCAGCATGCCCTGATCACGTGACTGAGCATGCACTGTTCACGTGGCTGATCACACACTGATCACGTGACTGATCATGCACTGATCACGTGACTGATCATGCACTGATCACGTGGCTGATCATGCACTGATCACGTGGCTGATCATACACTGATCACGGGACTGATCATGCACTGATCACGGGCTATCATGCACTGATACATGACTGACATGCACTGATCACGTGGCTGATCATGCACTGATCACGTGGCTATCATGCACTGATCACGTGGCTGATCATGCACTGATCACGTGACTGATCATGCACTGATCACGTGGCTATCATGCACTGATCACGTGGCTGATCATGCACTGATCACGTAGCTACCATGCACTGATCACGTGACTGATCATGCACTGATCACGTAACTGATCATGCACTGATCACGTGGCTGATCATGCACTGATCACGTGGCTATCATGCACTGATCACGTGGCTGATCATGCACTGATCACGTAGCTACCATGTACTGGTCACGTGACTGATCATGCACTGATCACGTGACTGATCATGCACTGATCACGTGGCTATCATGCACTGATCACGTGACTGATCATGCACTGATCACGTCTGATCATGCACTGATCACGTGACTGATCATGCACTGATCACGTGGATGATCATGCACTGATCACGTGCTGATCATGCACTGATCACGTGACTGATCATGCACTGATCACGTGGCTATCATGCACTGATCACGTGGCTGATCATGCACTGATCACGTGACTGATCATGCACTGATCACGTGACTGATCATGCACTGATCACGTGACTGATCATGCACTGATCACGTGGCTATCATGCACTGATCACGTGGCTATCATGCACTGATCACGTGGCTGATCATAACTGATCACGTGACTGATCATGCACTGATCACGTGGCTATCATGCACTGATCACGTGGCTGATCATGCACTGATCACGTAGCTATCATGCACTGATCACGTGACTGATCATGCACTGATCACGTGAATGATCATGCACTGATCACGTGACTGATCATGCACTGATCACGTGACTGATCATGCACTGATCACGTGACTGATCATGCACTGATCACGTGGCTATCATGCACTGATCACGTGGCTGATCATGCACTGATCACGTGACTGATCATGCACTGATCACGTGGCTATCATGCACTGATCACGTGGCTGATCATGCACTGATCACGTGACTGATCATGCACTGATCACGTGACTGATCATGCACTGATCACGTGGCTGATCATGCACTGATCACGTGGCTATCATGCACTGATCACGTGGCTGATCATGCACTGATCACGTGACTGATCATGCACTGATCACGTGACTGATCATGCACTGATCACGTGGCTATCATGCACTGATCACGTGGCTGATCATGCACTGATCACGTGACTGATCATGCACTGATCACGTGGCTGATCATGCACTGATCACGTGACTGATCATGCACTGATCACGTGCTGATCATGCACTGATCACGTGGCTATCATGCACTGATCACGTGGCTGATCATGCATGATCACGCAGCTACCATGCACTGATCACGTGACTGATCATGCACTGATCACGTGACTGATCATGCACTGATCACGTGGCTATCATGCACTGATCACGTGGCTGATCATGCACTGATCACGTAGCTACCATGCACTGGTCACGTGACTGATCATGCACTGATCACGTGACTGATCATGCACTGATCACGTGGCTATCATGCACTGATCACGTGGCTATCATGCACTGATCACGTGGCTGATCATGCACTGATCACGTAGCAACCATGCACTGATCACGTGACTGATCATGCACTGATCACGTAATTGATCATGCACTGATCACGTGGCTGATCATGCACTGATCACGTGGCTGATCACACATGATCACGTGACTGATCATGCACTGATCACGTGGCTATCATGCACTGATCACGTGGCTATCATGCACTGATCACGTGGATATCATGCACTGATCACGTGGCTGATCACACACGTATCACGTGACTGATCATGCACTGATCACGTGGCTATCATGCACTGATCACGTGGCTATCATGCACTGATCACGTGGCTGATCATGCACTGATCACGTAGCTACCATGCACTGGTCACGTGACTGATCATGCACTGATCACGTGATTGATCATGCACTGATCACGTGGCTGATCATGCACTGATCACGTGGCTGATCACACACGTATCACGTGACTGATCATGCACTGATCACGTGACTGATCATGCACTGATCACGTGGCTATCATGCACTGATCACGTGATATCATGCACTGATCACGTGGCTGATCATGCACTGATCACGTGACTGATCATGCACTGATCACGTGACTGATCATGCACTGATCACGTGGCTGATCATGCACTGATCACACAGCTATCATGCACTGATCACATGACTGATCATGCACTGATCACATGACTGATCATGCACTGATCACGTGGCTTATCATGCACTGATCATGTGACTGATCATGTGCTGATCATGTTTGGTGTCATACACTGATCATGTGCCTCTGGAGGCAATAAACAAAGAGCTGAGTAGGCACGAATCAGTCAGCAGGCAATAATCATGGAACTCAGCTGTGAGAAATCATGCTGCTCAGCTGGCAATAATCAAGCAGATGAGCAGGCAGGAATTACGCAGCACAGCTGGCAATTGTCAAGCAGATGACAGGCAGGAATCGTGCAGCTCAGCTGGCAATTGTCAAGCAGATGAGCAGACAGTAATCACGCAGCTCAGCAGGCCCTGATCACGTGACTGAGCATGCACTGTTCACGTGGCTGATCACACACTGATCACGTGACTGATCATGCACTGATCACGTGACTGATCATGCACTGATCACGTGGCTATCATGCACTGATCACGTGGCTGATCATGCACTGATCACGGGACTGATCATGCACTGATCACGGGCTATCATGCACTGATACATGACTGACATGCACTGATCACGTGGCTGATCATGCACTGATCACGTGACTGATCATGCACTGATCACGTGACTGATCATGCACTGATCACGTGGCTATCATGCACTGATCACGTGGCTGATCATGCACTGATCACGTAACTGATCATGCACTGATCACGTGGCTGATCATGCACTGATCACGTGACTGATCATGCACTGATCACGTGACTGATCATGCACTGATCACGTGGCTATCATGCACTGATCACGTGGCTGATCATGCACTGATCATGCAGCTACCATGTACTGGTCACGTGACTGATCATGCACTGATCACTGACTGATCATGCACTGATCACGTGGCTATCATGCACTGATCACGTGGCTGATCATGCACTGATCACGTGACTGATCATGCACTGATCACGTGACTGATCATGACTGATCACGTAGCAATCATGCACTGATCACGTGGCTGATCATGCACTGATCACGTGGCTGATCATGCACTGATCACGTGGCTGATCATGCACTGATCACGTGGCTGATCATGCACTGATACAGTGACTGAGCATGGACTGATCACATGACTATCATGTAGTGAACACGTGACTTAATGGCGCTGTTCATGTGACTGATCATGCGCTGATCATGTTTGCTATCATACACTGATCATGTGCCTCTGGAGGCAATAAACAAAGAGCTGAGTAGGCACGAATCAAACAGTCAGCAGGCAATAATCATGGAACTCAGGTGTGAGGAATCATGCTGCTCAGCTGGCAATAATCAAGCAGCTGAGCAGGCAGGAATTACACAGCACAGCTGGCAATTGTCAAGCAGATGAGCAGACAGTAATCACGCAGCTCAGCAGGCCCAGATCACGTGACTGAGCATGCACTGTTCACGTGGCTGATCATACACTGATCACGTGATTGATCATGCACTGATCACTTGGATATCATGCACTGATCACGTGGCTGATCATACACTGTTCTCGTGTTTGACCATGCACTGATCACGTGGCTGATCATACACTGCTCACGTAACTGATCATGCACTGATCACGTGGCTATCATGCACTGATCACGTGGCTGAACATGCACTGTTCACGTGGCTGATCACACACCTGTCACGTGACATATCATGCACTGATCACGTGGCACTCATGCACTGATCACGTGGCTGATCATACTCTGCTCACGTAACTGATCATGCACACATCACGTGGCTATCATGCACTGCTCACGTGGCTGATCATGGCTGATCACGTAGCTACATATACTGGTCACGTGACTGATCATGCACTGATCACGTAAATGATCATGCACTGATCACGTGACTGATCATGCACTGATCACGTGACTGATCATGCACTGATCACGTGGCTGATCATGCACTGATCACGTGGCTGATCATGCACTGATCACGTGGCTGATCATGCACTGATCACGTGGCTGATCATGCACTGATCACGTGGCTGATCATGCACTGATCACGTGGCTATCATGCACTGATCACGTGGCTGATCATGCACTGATCACGTGACTGATCATGCACTGATCACGTGACTGATCATGCACTGATCACGTGGCTGATCATGCACTGATCACGTGGCTGATCACACACTGATCACGTGATGATCATGCACTGATCACGTGGCTATCATGCACTGATCACGTGGCTGATCATGCACTGATCACGTGTCTGATCATGCACTGATCACGTGGCTGATCATGCACTGATCACGTAACTGATCATGCACTGATCACGTGGCTATCATGCACTGATCACGTGGCTGATCATGCACTGATCACGTGGCTGATCACACACCTGTCACGTGACTATCATGCACTGATCACGTGGCACTCATGCACTGATCACGTGGCTGATCATACACTGATCACGTAACTGATCATGCACTGATCACGTGGCTATCATGCACTGATCACGTGGCTGTCATGCAATGATCACGTAGCTACATGCACTGGTCACGTGACTGATCATGCACTGATCACGTGAATGATCATGCACTGATCACGTGGCTGATCATGCACTGATCACGTGACTGATCATGCACTGATCACGTGACTGATCATGCACTGATCACGTGACTGATCATGCACTGATCACGTGGCTATCATGCACTGATCACGTGGCTGATCATGCACTGATCACGTAGCTCATGCACTGATCACGTGACTGATCATGCACTGATCACGTGGCTGATCATGCACTGATCACGTGGCTGATCACACATGATCACGTGACTGATCATGCACTGATCACGTGGCTATCATGCACTGATCACGTGGCTATCATGCACTGATCACGTGGATATCATGCACTGATCACGTGGCTGATCACACTGATCACGTGACTGATCATGCACTGATCACGTGGCTATCATGCACTGATCACGTGGCTATCATGCACTGATCACGTGGCTGATCATGCACTGATCACGTAGCTACCATGCACTGATCACGTGACTGATCATGCACTGATCACGTAATTGATCATGCACTGATCACGTGGCTGATCATGCACTGATCACGTGACTGATCATGCACTGATCACGTGACTGATCATGCACTGATCACGTGGCTATCATGCACTGATCACGTGGCTATCATGCACTGATCACGTGGCTGATCACACACTGATCACGTGACTGATCATGCACTGATCACGTGGCTATCATGCACTGATCACGTGGCTATCATGCACTGATCACGTGGCTGATCATGCACTGATCACGTAGCTACCATGCACTGGTCACGTGACTGATCATGCACTGATCAGTTAATTGATCATGCACTGATCACGTGACTGATCATGCACTGATCACGGGACTGATCATGCACTGATCACGTGACTGATCATGCACTGATCACGTGGCTATCATGCACTGATCACGTGGCTGATCATGCACTGATCACGCAGCTACCATGCACTGATCACGTGACTGATCATGCACTGATCACATGATTGATCATGCACTGATCACGTGGCTTATCATGCACTGATCACGTGACTGATCATGTGCTGATCATGTTTGGTGTCATACACTGATCATGTGCCTCTGGAGGCAATGAACAAAGAGCTGAGTAGGCACGAATCAGTCAGCAGGCAATAATCATGGAACTCAGCTGTGAGAAATCATGCTGCTCAGCTGGCAATAATCAAGCAGATGAGCAGGCAGGAATTACGCAGCACAGCTGGCAATTGTCAAGCAGATGAGAGGCAGGAATCGTGCAGCTCAGCTGGCAATTGTCAAGCAGAAGAGCAGACAGTAATCACGCAGCTCAACAGGCCCTGATCACGTGACTGAGCATGCACTGTTCACGTGGCTGATCACACACTGATCACGTGACTGATCATGCACTGATCACGTGACTGATCATGCACTGATCACGTGGCTATCATGCACTGATCACGTGGCTGATCATGCACTGATCACGGGACTGATCATGCACTGATCACGGCGCTATCATGCATTGACTACATGACTCACATGCACTGATCACGTGGCTGATCATGCACTGATCACGTGACTGCTCATGCACTGATCAGGTGACTGATCATGTACTGATTACATGGCTGATCATGCACTGATCACGTGGCTATCATTCACTGATCACGTGGCTGATCTGGCAATGATCACGTAGCTACCATGTATTGGTCACGTGGCTGATCATGCACTGATCACGTGACTAATCATTCACTGATCACGTTACTGATCATGCACTGATCACTTGGCTATCATGCACTGATCACTTGGCTGGACATACACTGATCACGTGTCTGGTCATGCACTGATCACGTGGCTGATCATGCACTGATCACGTGACTGATCATGCACTGATCTCGTGTCTGATCATGCACTGATCACGTGGCTATCATGCACTGCTCACGTGGCTGAGTATGCGATGATCACGCAGCTACCATGTACTGATCACATGACTGATCATGCACTGATTACGTAATTGATCATGCACTGATCACGTGGCTGATCATGCACTGATCACGTGGCTGATCATGCAATGATCACGTAGCTACCATGTACTGGTCACGTGACTGATCATGCACTGACCACGTAATTGATCATGCACTGATCACGGGGCTGAACATGCACTAATCACCTGACTGGTCATGCACTGATCACGTGGCTGATCATGCACTGATCACGTGACTGATCATGCACACATCACGTGGCTATCATGCACTGCTCACGTGGCTGGTCATGCAGTGATCACGTAGCTACCATATAGTAGTCACGTGACTGATCATGCACTGATCACGTAAATGATCATGCACTGTTCCCGTGACTGATCATGTACTGATCACGTGACTGATCATGCACTGATCACGTGGCTATCATGGTCTCCTCACGTGGGTGATCATGCAATGATCACGTAGCAACCATGCACTGGTCACCTGACTGATCATGCACTGATCATGTAATTGATCCAGCACTGATCACGTGGCTCATCATGCACTGATCACGTGACTGATCATGCACTGATCACGTGACTGATCATGCACTGATCACGTGGCTATAATGCACTGATCACGTGGCTGATCATACACTTTTCACGTGACTGTTCATGCACAGATCACGTGACTAATCATGAACTTATCCCGTGGCTATAATGCACTGATCACGTGGCTGATCATACACTGTTCAAGTGGCTGATCATGCACAGATCACGTGAATAATCATGAACTTATCACGTGGCTATAATCACTGATCACGTGAATATCATGCACTGATTACGTGCTGGTCAGGCACAGATCACGTGACTAATCATGAACTGATCACGTGGTATCATGCACTGATCACGTGGCTGATCATACACTGTTCATGTGTCTCATCATGCACTGATCACGTGGCTGATCATACACTGCTCACGTAGCTGATCATGCACTGATCACGTGTCTATCATGCAGTGCTCACGTGACTTATCCTGTAATAATCACGTAGCTTACATGTACTGGTCACGTGCCTGATCATGCAATGATCACGTAATTGATCATGCACTGATAACGTGACTGATCATGTACTGATCACATCATTGATCATGCACTGATCACCTGTGAATCATGCACTGCTTACGTGGCTGATCATGCAATGTTCACATAGCTACCATGTACGGGTCACATGACTGATTATGCACTGATCACGTAATTGATCATGCACTGATCAAGTGGCTGATCATACACTGATCACGTGACTGATCATGCACTGTTCACGAGACTCATCATGCACTGATCACGTGGCTATCATGCACTGATCACGTGGCTGATCATGCACTGATCACGTGACTGATCATGCACTGTTCACGAGACTGATCATGCACTGATCACGTGGCTATCATGCACTGATCACGTGACTGCGCATGCACTGATGACGTGGCTGATCAGGCACTGATCACATGGCTCATCATGCACTGATCACGTGTTTATCAGGCACTGATCAGTGACTGACAGGCGCTGATCATGGGACTGTGCACGCACTGATCACGTGGCTATCATGCACTGATCACGTGACTGCATGCACTGATGACGTGGCTGTTCGGGCACTGATCACGTGTTTATCAGGCAGTGATCAGTGACTGACAGGCGCTGATCAGGGACTGTGCACGCACTGATCAGGTGGCTGATCAGGAACTGACCACCTGACTGCGCATGCAGTGATCACGTGGCTGGTCATTCACTGATCACGTGTTTATCATACGGTGATCACGTGACTGAGAGGTTCTGATCACGTGACTGTGCCGTCAGTGATCACGTGGCTGAGCAGGCACTGATATCGTGACTGAGCATGCACTGATCATGTGCCGGGAGCTGGGGAGGCCTTCCATTCTGGACAAAGGTCATGAGGAAGGAGGTTCGGCATACGCAAATGCGGGATCAAGCCTCAGGAGTCCACCCGGATATTCTCGAGCATCTCCCCCAAAAAAACCAGAGTCTGCCTACTGTATTGCTTTGTGCTCTCACCTCTGATTTCACTGGGGGCTGTCCCCCACCACCATCTCACTCTCTCTGTCAAAGAGTTAACTTACAGCTCCAATTCATAAAGTTCCTTGTCATTCTTCCCTTTACCTTCCAGCTGAGTCTCCATCTGGAGCGCGGAACCCACCACGCTTACTAATTATGCCTGGGCTGCTAAGACCCACTCGAGAAGGTGTCTAGGGTGAGGCACCTTTCGCTATTCGAGAGGGCGCCTGCGGCCTACGTAAGTGGTGCAAACTTCTTGTCTTGAAGTTTGATTGGTCTTCCGCGTAAACCAAGCTACTCAGTCTCTTTTCTCCACCGAATTTTCCTACTGAGCTCTCCTCATACTATTATTCTTGACATCTCTGATTAGCATATAAACAGTCCCCTAGGCCATATTTCCTTCGAATACCCTGGATTAGTTGGGGCTGGTCCCCGGCAGGTGGCGACCGAACAGGGACCTCAGGAGGCGATACTCAAAGAGCTGAGCAGACACGAACCACGCAATCAGCAGGCAATAAGCGTGGAGCTCAGCAGTGACGAATCATGCTGCTCAACTGGCAATAATCAAGCACGTGACCAGGCAGGAATCACGCAGCTCAGCTGGCAATTGTCAAGCAGATGAGCCCACAGGAATCACGCAGCTCAGATGGCAATTGTCATGCAGATGAGCCGGCAGGAATCACGCAGCTCAGCAGGCCCTGATCACGTGACTCTGCAGAAACTGATCACGTGGCTGATCACGTACAGATCACGTGACTGAGCATGCACTGATCACGTGGCTATCATGCACTACTCACGTGGCTGATCATGCAATGATCATGTAGCTACCATGTACCGGTCAGTTGACTGATCATACACCCATCAGGTGACGGATCATGCACTGATCACGTGGCTTATCATGCACTGATCACGTGACTGGTCATGCACAGATCACGTGACAAATCATGAACTGATCACGTAGCTATCATGCACTGATCACCTGGCTGATCATGCACTGATCACGTGGCTGATCATGCACTGATACCGTGACTGAGCATGGACTGATCACATGACTATCATGTAGTGATCACGTGACTTAATGGCGCTGATCATGTGACTGATCTTGCGCTGATCATGTTTGCTATCATACACTGATCATGTGCCTCTGGAGGCAATAAACAAAGAGCTGAGTAGGCACGAATCAAACAGTAAGCAGGTAATAATCATGGAACTCAGGTGTGAGGAATCATGCTGCTCAGCTGGCAATAATCCAGCAGCTGAGCAGGCAGGAATTATGCAGCACAGCTGGCAATTGTCAAGCAGATGACAGGCAGAAATCATGCAGCTCAGCTGGCAAATGTCAAGCAGATGAGCAGACAGTAATCACGCAGCTCAGCAGGCCCTGATCACGTGACTGAAAATACACTGTTCACATGGATGATCACACGCCTATCACGTGACTGATCATGCACTGATCACGTGACTGATCATGCACTGATCACGTGACTGAGCATGCACTGTTCACGTGGCTGATCATGCACTGATCACGTGATTGATCATGCACTGATCACTTGGATATCATGCACTGATCACGTGGCTGATCATACACTGTTCCGTGTCTGACCATGCACTGATCACGCGGCTGATCATACACTGCTCATGTAACTGATCATGCACTGATCACGTGTCTATCATGCACTGAATACGTGGCTGAACATGCACTGTTCACGTGGCTCATCACACACCTGTCACGTGACATATCATGCAGTGATCACTTGGCACTCATGCACTGATCACGTGGCTGATCATCCTCTGCTCACGTAACTCATCATGCACACATCACGTTGCTATCATTCACTGCTCACGTGGCTGTCATGGAATGATCACGTAGCTACCATATACTGGTCACGTGACTGATCATGCACAGATCACGTAAATGATCATGCACTGTTCACGTAACTGATCATACACTGATCACATGACTGATTATGCACTGTTCACGTGACTGATCATGTACAGATCACGTTTATAATCATGAAGTGATCACGTGTCTATCCTGCACTGATCACATGGATATCATGCACTGAGCACGTGGCTGATCACACACGTATCACATGACTGATCATGCACTGATCACGTGGCTATCATGCACTGATCACGTGGCTATCATGCACTGATCACGTGGCTGATCATGCAATGATCACGTAGCTACCATGCACTGATCACGTGACTGATCATGCACTGATCAGGTAATTGATCATGCACTGATCACGTGACTGATCATGCACAGATCACGTGACTGATCATGCACAGATCACGTGACTGATCATGCACTGATCACGTGTCTATCATGCACTGTTCACGTGGCTGATCATGCAATGATCACGCAGCTACCAAGTACTGGTCACATGACTGATCATGCACTGATCACATAATTGATCATGCACTGATCACCTGGCTTATCATGCAGTGATCATTTGACTGATCATGTGCTGATCACGTTTGGTGTCATACACTGATCGTGTGCCTCTGGAGGCAATGAACATAGAGCTGAGTAGGCAGGAATCATTCAGCAGGCTATAATCATTGAACTCACCTCTGAGAAATCATGCTGCTCAGCTGGCAATAATCAAGTAGATGATCAGGCAGGAATTACGCAGCACAGGTGGCAATTGTCAAGGAGATGACAGGCAGGAATCATGCAGTTCAGCTGGAAATTGTCAAGCAGATGAGCAGACAGTAATCACGCAGCTCAGCAGGCCCTGATCACGTGACTGAAAATACACTGTTCACATGGATGATCACACGCCTATCACGTGACTGATCATGCACTGATCAGGTGACTGATCATGCACTGATCACGTAGCTATCATGCACTGATCACGTGGCTGATCATACCCTCATCACGGGACTGATTGTGCACTGATCACGGCGCTATCATGCACTGACTACATGACTCCACATGCACTGATCACGTGGATGATCCTTCACTGATCACGTGGCTCATCGTGGCTGATCACACATGTATCACGTGACTGATCATGCACTGATCACGTGGATGATCATGCACTGATCACGTGACAAATCATGCACTGATCACATAGCTATCATGCACTGATCACGTGGCTGATCATGCACTGATCACGTGGCTGATCATGCACTGATACCGTGACTGAGCATGGACTGATCACATGACTATCATGAAGTGATCACGTGACTTAATGGCGCTGATCATGTGACTGATCTTGCGCTGATCATGTTTGCTATCATACCCTGATCATGTGCCTCTGGAGGCAATAAACAAAGAGCTGAGTAGGCACGAATCAAACAGTCAGCAGGCAATAATCATGGAACTCAGGTATGAGGAATCATGCTGCTCAGCTGGCAATAATCAAGCAGCTGAGCAGGCAGGAATTACGCAGCACAGCTGGCAATTGTCAAGCAGATGACAGGCAGGAATCGTGCAGCTCAGCTGGCAATTGTCAAGCAGATGAGCAGACAGTAATCACGCAGCTCAGCAGGCCCTGATCACGTGACTGAGCATGCACTGATTCACGTGGCTGATCATACACTGATCACGTGATGATCATGCACTGATCACTTGGATATCATGCACTGATCACGTGGCTGATCATACACTGTTCACGTGTCTGACCATGCACTGATCACGTGGCTGATCATACACTGCTCATGTAACTGATCATGCACTGATCACGTGGCTATCATGCACTGATCACGTGGCTGAACATGCACTGTTCACGTGGCTGATCACACACCTGTCACGTGACATATCATGCACTGATCACGTGGCACTCATGCACTGATCACGTGGCTGATCATACTCTGCTCACGTAACTGATCATGCACACATCACGTGGCTATCATGCACTGCTCACGTGGCTCGTCATGGAATGATCACGTAGCTACCATATACTGGTCACGTGACTGATCATACACAGATCACGTAAATGATCATGCACTGTTCACGTGACTGATCATGTACTGATCACGTGACTGATCATGCACTGATCACGTGGCTATCATGCACTGCTCACGTGGCTGATCATGCAACGATCACGTAGCAACCATGTACTGGTCACGTGACTGATCATGCACTGATCACGTGGCTCATCATGCACTGATCACGTGGCTGATCACACATGATCACGTGACTGATCATGCACTGATCACGTGGCTCTCATGCACTGATCACGTGGCTATCATGCACTGATCACGTGGATATCATGCACTGATCACGTGGCTGATCACACACGTATCACATGACTGATCATGCACTGATCACGTGGCTATCATGCACTGATCACGTGGCTATCATGCACTGATCACGTGGCTGATCATGCACTGATCACGTAGCTATCATGCACTGATCACGTGACTGATCATGCACTGATCACGTGATTGATCATGCACTGATCACGTGGCTGATCATGCACTGATCACGTGGCTGATCATGCATGATCACGTGACTGATCATGCACTGATCACGGACTGATCATGCACTGATCACGTGACTGATCATGCACTGATCACGTGGCTATCATGCACTGATCACGTGGCTGATCATGCAATGATCACGCAGCTATCATGCACTGGTCACGTGACTGATCATGCACTGATCACGTGACTGATCATGCACTGATCACGTGGCTTATCATGCACTGATCACGTGACTGATCATGTGCTGATCATGTTTGGTGTCATACACTGATCATGTGCCTCTGGAGGCAATGAACAAAGAGCTGAGTAGGCAGGAATCAGTCAGCAGGCAATAATCATGGAACTCAGCTCTGAGAAATCATGCTGCTCAGCTGGCAATAATCAAGCAGATGAGCAGGCAGGAATTACGCAGCACAGCTGGCAATTGTCAAGCAGATGACAGGCAGGAATCGTGCAGCTCAGCTGGCAATTGTCAAGCAGATGAGCAGACAGTAATCACGCAGCTCAGCAGGCCCTGATCACGTGACTGAGCATGCACTGTTCACGTGGCTGATCATACACTGATCACGTGACTGATCATGCACTGATCACGTGACTGATCATGCACTGATCACGTGGCTATCATGCACTGATCACGTGGCTGATCATGCACTGATCACGGGACTGATCATGCACTGATCACGGGCTATCATGCACTGATACATGACTCCACATGCACTGATCACGTGGCTGATCATGCACTGATCACGTGACTGATCATGCACTGATCACGTGACTGATCATGCACTGATCACATGGCTGATCATGCACTGATCACGTGGCTATCATGCACTGATCACGTGGCTGATCATGCAATGATCACGTAGCTACCATGCACTGATCACGTGGCTGATCATGCACTGATCACGTGACTGATCATGCACTGATCACGTGACTGATCATGCACTGATCACGTGGCTATCATGCACTGATCACGTGGCTGATCATGCACTGATCACGTGGCTGATCATGCACTGATCACGTGGCTGATCATGCACTGATCACGTGACTGATCATGCACTGATCACGTGACTGATCATGCACTGATCACGTGGCTATCATGCACTGATCACGTGGCTGATCATGCATGATCACGCAGCTATCATGCACTGATCACGTGACTGATCATGCACTGATCACGTGACTGATCATGCACTGATCACGTGGCTGATCATGCACTGATCACGTGACTGATCATGCACTGATCACGTGGCTGATCATGCACTGATCACGTGCTATCATGCACTGATCACGTGACTGATCATGCACTGATCACGTGGCTGATCATGCACTGATCACGTGGCTGATCATGCACTGATCACGTGACTGATCATGCACTGATCACGTGGCTGATCATGCACTGATCACGTGACTGATCATGCACTGATCACGTGGCTATCATGCACTGATCACGTGGCTGATCATGCACTGATCACGTACCATATATGATCACGTGACTGATCATGCACTGATCACGTGACTGATCATGCACTGATCACGTGACTGATCATGCACTGATCACGTGACTGATCATGCACTGATCACGTGGCTATCATGCACTGATCACGTGGCTGATCATGCACTGATCACGTAGCAACCATGCACTGGTCACGTGACTGATCATGCACTGATCATGTAATTGATCAGCACTGATCACGTGGCTGATCATGCACTGATCACGTGACTGATCTGCACTGATCACGTGACTGATCATGCACTGATCACGTGGCTATCATGCACTGATCACGTGGCTGATCATGCACTGATCACGTGCCTGATCATGCACTGATCACGTGACTGATCATGCACTGATCACGTGGCTATCATGCACTGATCACGTGGCTGATCATGCACTGATCACGTTCCTGATCATGCACTGATCACGTGACTGATCATGCACTGATCACGTGGCTATCATCACTGATCACGTGAATATCATGCACTGATCACGTGCTGATCATGCACTGATCACGTGACTGATCATGCACTGATCACGTGGTATCATGCACTGATCACGTGGCTGATCATGCACTGATCACGTGTCTGATCATGCACTGATCACGTGGCTGATCATGCACTGATCACGTAGCTGATCATGCACTGATCACGTGGCTATCATGCACTGCTCACGTGACTGATCATGCAATGATCACGTAGCTGACATGCACTGATCACGTGACTGATCATGCAATGATCATGTAATTGATCATGCACTGATCACGTGACTGATCATGCACTGATCACGTGACTGATCATGCACTGATCACGTGGAATCATGCACTGATCACGTGGCTGATCATGCACTGATCACGTGGCTATCATGTACTGATCACGTGACTGATCATGCACTGATCACGTGGCTGATCATGCACTGATCACGTGGCTGATCATGCACTGATCACGTGGCTGATCATGCACTGATCACATGGCTCATCATGCACTGATCACGTGTTTATCAGGCAATGATCAGTGACTGACAGGCGCTGATCATGGGACTGTGCACGCACTGATCACGTGGCTATCATGCACTGATCACGTGACTGCGCATGCACTGATCACGTGGCTGTTCGGGCACTGATCACGTGTTTATCAGGCAGTGATCAGTGACTGACAGGCGCTGATCAGGGGACTGTGCACGCACTGATCAGGTGGCTGATCAGGAACTGACCACCTGACTGCGCATGCAGTGATCACGTGGCTGGTCGTTCACTGATCACGTGTTTATCATAGGGTGATCACGTGACTGAGAGGCGCTGATCACGTGACTGTGCCATCAGTGATCACGTGGCTGAGCAGGCACTGATATCGTGACTGAGCATGCACTGATCATGTGCCGGGAGCCGGGGAGGCATTCCACTCTGGACAAAGGTCATGAGGAAGGAGGCTCGGCATATGCAAATTCGGGATCGAGCCTCAGGAGTCCACCCGGATATTCTCGAGCATCTCCCCCAAAAAAACCGGAGTCTGCCTACTGTATTGCTTTGTGCTCTCACCTCTGATTTCACTGGGGGCTGTCCCCCACCATCTCGCTCTCTCTGTCAAAGAGTTAACTTACAGCTCCAATTCATAAAGTTCCTTGTCATTCTTCCCTTTAACTTCCAGCTGAGTCTCCATCTGGAGCGCGGAACCCACCACGCTTACTAATTATGCCTGGGCTGCTAAGACCCACTCGAGAAGGTGTCTAGGGTGAGGCACCTTTCGCTATTCGAGAGGGCGCCTGCGGCCTACGTAAGTGGTGCAAACTTCTTGTCTTGAAGTTTGATTGGTCTTCCGCATAAACCAAGCTACTCAGTCTCTTTTCTCCACCGAATTTTCCTACTGAGCTCTCCTCATACTATTATTCTTGACATCTCTGATTAGCATATAAATAGTCGCCTAGGCCATCTCTCCTTCGAATACCCTGGATCAGTTGGGGCTGGTCCCCGGCAGGTGGCGACCGAACAGGGACCTCAGGAGGCAATACTCAAAGAGCTGAGCAGACACGAACCACGCAATCAGCAGGCAATAAGCATGGAGCTCAGCAGTGACGAATCATGCTGCTCAACTGGCAATAATCAAGCACGTGACCAGGCAGGAATCACGCAGCTCAGCTGGCAATTGTCAAGCAGATGAGCCGACAGGAATCACGCAGCTCAGCAGGCACTGATCACGTGACTGACAGGCACTGATCACGTGGCTGATCAAGTCCTGATCACGTGACTGAGCATGCACTGATCACGTGGCTATCATGCACTGATCACGTGACTGATCATGCACTGATCACGTGGCTGATCATGCACTGATCACGTGGCTGATCATGCACTGATCACGTGTTTATCATGCAATGATCAGTGACTGACATGCACTGATCATGGGACTGATCATGCACTGATCACGTGGCTATCATGCACTGATCACGTGACTATGCAGGCACTGATCACGTGGCTGATCAAGTCAGGATCACGTGACTGAGCATGCACTGATCACGTGGCTATCATGCACTGATCACGTGACTGCGCATGCACTGATGACGTGGCTGTTCGGGCACTGATCACCTGTTTATCAGCCAGTGATCAGTGACTGACAGGCGCTGATCAGGGGACTGTGCACGCACTGATCAGGTGGCTGATCAGGAACTGACCACCTGACTGCGCATGCAGTGATCACGTGGCTGGTCGTTCACTGATCACGTGTTTATCATAGGGTGATCACGTGACTGAGAGGCGCTGATCACGTGACTGTGCCATCAGTGATCACGTGGCTGAGCAGGCACTGATACCGTGACTGAGCATGCACTGATCATGTGCCGGGAGCCGGGGAGGCATTCCACTCTGGACAAAGGTCATGAGGAAGGAGGCTCGGCATATGCAAATTCGGGATCGAGCCTCAGGAGTCCACCCGGATATTCTCGAGCATCTCTCCCCCCAAAAAACCGGAGTCTGCCTACTGTATTGCTTTGTGCTCTCACCTCTGATTTCACTGGGGGCTGTCCTCCACCACCATCTCGCTCTCTCTGTCAAAGAGTTAACTTACAGCTCCAATTCATAAAGTTCCTTGTCATTCTTCCCTTTAACTTCCAGCTGAGTCTCCATCTGGAGCGCGGAACCCACCACGCTTACTAATTATGCCTGGGCTGCTAAGACCCACTCGAGAAGGTGTCTAGGGTGAGGCACCTTTCGCTATTCGAGAGGGCGCCTGCGGCCTACGTAAGTGGTGCAAACTTCTTGTCTTGAAGTTTGATTGGTCTTCCGCATAAACCAAGCTACTCAGTCTCTTTTCTCCACCGAATTTTCCTACTGAGCTCTCCTCATACTATTATTCTTGACATCTCTGATTAGCATATAAATAGTCGCCTAGGCCATCTCTCCTTCGAATACCCTGGATCAGTTGGGGCTGGTCCCCGGCAGGTGGCGACCGAACAGGGACCTCAGGAGGCAATACTCAAAGAGCTGAGCAGACACGAACCACGCAATTAGCAGGCAATAAGCATGGAGCTCAGCAGTGACGAATCATGCTGCTCAACTGGCAATAATCAAGCACGTGACCAGGCAGGAATCACGCAGCTCAGCTGGCAATTGTCAAGCAGATGAGCCGACAGGAATCACGCAGCTCAGCTGGCAATTGTCATGCAGATGAGCCGGCAGGAATCACGCAGCTCAGCAGGCCCTGATCACGTGACTCTGCAGGCACTGATCACGTGGCTGATCAAGTCCAGATCACGTGACTGAGCATGCACTGATCACGTGGCTATCATGCACTGATCACGTGACTGCGCATGCACTGATGACGTGGCTGATCATGCACTGATCACATGGCTCATCATGCACTGATCACGTGTTTATCAGGCAATGATCAGTGACTGACAGGCGCTGATCACGTGGCTATCACGTGACTGCATGCACTGATCACGTGGCTGATCATGATCACGTGACTGATCATGCACTGATCACGTGGCTATCATGCACTGATCATGCACTGATGACGTGGCTGATCATGCACTGATCACGTGGCTCATCATGCACTGATCACGTGTTTATCAGGCAATGATCAGTGACTGACAGGCGCTGATCATGGGACTGTGCACGATCACGTGGCTATCATGCACTGATCACGTGACTGCGCATGCACTGATGACGTGGCTGTTCGGGCACTGATCACCTGTTTATCAGGCAGTGATCAGTGACTGACAGGCGCTGATCAGGGGACTGTGCACGCACTGATCAGGTGGCTGATCAGGAACTGACCACCTGACCGCGCATGCAGTGATCACGTGGCTGGTCGTTCACTGATCACGTGTTTATCATAGGGTGATCATGTGACTGAGAGGTGCTGATCACGTGACTGTGCCATCAGTGATCACGTGGCTGAGCAGGCACTGATATCGTGACTGAGCATGCACTGATCATGTGCCGGGAGCCGGGGAGGCATTCCACTCTGGACAAAGGTCATGAGGAAGGAGGCTCGGCATACGCAAATTCGGGATCGAGCCTCAGGAGTCCACCCGGATGTTCTCGAGCATCTCCCCACCCAAAAAAAACCGGAGTCTGCCTACTGTATTGCTTTGTGCTCTCACCTCTGATTTCACTGGGGGCTGTCCCCCACCACCATCTCGCTCTCTCTATCAAAGAGTTAACTTACAGCTCCAATTCATAAAGTTCCTTGTCATTCTTCCCTTTAACTTCCAGCTGAGTCTCCATCTGGAGCGCGGAACCCACCACGCTTACTAATTATGCCTGGGCTGCTAAGACCCACTCGAGAAGGTGTCTAGGGTGAGGCACCTTTCGCTATTCGAGAGGGCGCCTGCGGCCTACGTAAGTGGTGCAAACTTCTTGTCTTGAAGTTTGATTGGTCTTCCGCGTAAACCAAGCTACTCAGTCTCTTTTCTCCACCGAATTTTCCTACTGAGCTCTCCTCATACTATTATTCTTGACATCTCTGATTAGCATATAAATAGTCGCCTAGGCCATCTCTCCTTCGAATACCCTGGATCAGTTGGGGCTGGTCCCCGGCAGGTGGCGACCGAACAGGGACCTCAGGAGGCAATACTCAAAGAGATGAGCAGACACGAACCACGCAATCAGCAGGCAATAAGCATGGAGCTCAGCAGTGACGAATCATGCTGCTCAACTGGCAATAATCAAGCACGTGACCAGGCAGGAATCACGCAGCTCAGCTGGCAATTGTCAAGCAGATGAGCCGACAGGAATCACGCAGCTCAGCTGGCAATTGTCATGCAGATGAGCTGGCAGGAATCACGCAGCTCAGCAGGCCCTGATCTCGTGACTCTGCAGGCACTGATCACGTGGCTGATCAAGTCCAGATCACGTGACTGAGCATGCACTGATCACGTGGCTATCATGCACTGATGACGGGACTGCGCATGCACTGATGACGTGGCTGATCAGGCACTGATCACATGGCTCATCATGCACTGATCACGTGTTTATCAGGCAATGATCACTGACTGACAGGCGCTGATCATGGGACTGTGCACGCACTGATCACGTGGCTATCATGCACTGATCACGTGACTGCGCATGCACTGATGACGTGGCTGATCGGGCACTGATCACATGGCTCATTATGCACTGATCACGTGTTTATCAGGCAATGATCAGTGACTGACAGGCGCTGATCATGGGACTGTGCACGCACTGATCACGTGGCTATCATGCACTGATCACGTGACTGCGCATGCACTGATGACGTGGCTGTTCGGGCACTGATCACGTGTTTATCAGGCAGTGATCAGTGACTGACAGGCGCTGATCAGGGGACTGTGCACGCACTGATCAGGTGGCTGATCAGGAACTGACCACCTGACCGCGCATGCCGTGATCACGTGGCTGGTCGTTCACTGATCACGTGTTTATCATACGGCGATCACGTGACTGAGAGGCGCTGATCACGTGACTGTGCCGTCAGTGATCACGTGGCTGAGCAGGCACTGATATCGTGACTGAGCATGCACTGATCATGTGCCGGGAGCCGGGGAGGCATTCCACTCTGGACAAAGGTCATGAGGAAGAAGGCTCGGCATACGCAAATGCGGGATCGAGCCTCAGGAGTCCACCCGGATATTCTCGAGCATCTCCCCCCAAAAAAACCGGAGTCTGCCTACTGTATTGCTTTGTGCTCTCACCTCTGATTTCACTGGGGGCTGTCCCCCACCACCATCTCGCTCTCTCTGTCAAAGAGTTAACTTACAGCTCCAATTCATAAAGTTCCTTGTCATTCTTCCCTTTAACTTCCAGCTGAGTCTCCGTCTGGAGCGCGGAACCCACCACGCTTACTAATTATGCCTGGGCTGCTAAGACCCACTCGAGAAGGTGTCTAGGGTGAGGCACCTTTCGCTATTCGAGAGGGCGCCTGCGGCCTACATAAGTGGTGCAAACTTCTTGTCTTGAAGTTTGATTGGTCTTCCGCGTAAACCAAGCTACTCAGTCTCTTTTCTCCACCGAATTTTCCTACTGAGCTCTCCTCATACTATTATTCTTGACATCTCTGATTAGCATATAAATAGTCGCCTAGGCCATCTCTCCTTCGAATACCCTGGATCAGTTGGGGCTGGTCCCCGGCAGGTGGCGACCGAACAGGGACCTCAGGAGGCAATACTCAAAGAGCTGAGCAGACACGAACCACGCAATCAGCAGGCAATAAGCATGGAGCTCAGCAGTGACGAATCATGCTGCTCAACTGGCAACAATCAAGCACGTGACCAGGCAGGAATCACGCAGCTCAGCTGGCAATTGTCAAGCAGATGAGCCGACAGGAATCACGCAGCTCAGCTGGCAATTGTCATGCAGATGAGCCGGCAGGAATCACGCAGCTCAGCAGGCCCTGATCACGTGACTCTGCAGGCACTGATCACGTGGCTGATCAAGTCCAGATCACGTGACTGAGCATGCACTGATCACGTGGCTATCATGCACTGATGACGTGACTGCGCATGCACTGATGACGTGGCTGATCGGGCACTGATCACATGGCTCATCATGCACTGATCACGTGTTTATCAGGCAATGATCAGTGACTGACAGGCGCTGATCATGGGACTGTGCACGCACTGATCACGTGGCTATCATGCACTGATCACGTGACTGCGCATGCACTGATGACGTGGCTGTTCGGGCACTGATCACCTGTTTATCAGCCAGTGATCAGTGACTGACAGGCGCTGATCAGGGGACAGTGCACGCACTGATCAGGTGGCTGATCAGGAACTGACCACCTGACCGCGCATGCAGTGATCACGTGGCTGGTCGTTCACTGATCACGTGTTTATCATACGGTGATCACGTGACTGAGAGGCGCTGATCACGTGACTGTGCCATCAGTGATCACGTGGCTGAGCAGGCACTGATATCGTGACTGAGCATGCACTGATCATGTGCCGGGAGCCGGGGAGGCATTCCACTCTGGACAAAGGTCATGAGGAAGGAGGCTCGGCATATGCAAATTCGGGATCGAGCCTCAGGAGTCCACCCGGATATTCTCGAGCATCTCCCCCCAAAAAAACCGGAGTCTGCCTACTGTATTGCTTTGTGCTCTCACCTCTGATTTCACTGGGGGCTGTCCTCCACCACCATCTCGCTCTCTCTATCAAAGAGTTAACTTACAGCTCCAATTCATAAAGTTCCTTGTCATTCTTCCCTTTAACTTCCAGCTGAGTCTCCATCTGGAGCGCGGAACCCACCACGCTTACTAATTATGCCTGGGCTGCTAAGACCCACTCGAGAAGGTGTCTAGGGTGAGGCACCTTTCGCTATTCGAGAGGGCGCCTGCGGCCTACGTAAGTGGTGCAAACTTCTTGTCTTGAAGTTTGATTGGTCTTCCGCGTAAACCAAGCTACTCAGTCTCTTTTCTCCAACGAATTTTCCTACTGAGCTCTCCTCATACTATTATTCTTGACATCTCTGATTAGCATATAAATAGTCGCCTAGGCCATCTCTCCTTCGAATACCCTGGATCAGTTGGGGCTGGTCCCCGGCAGGTGGAGACCGAACAGGGACCTCAGGAGGGAATACTCAAAGAGCTGAGCAGACACGAACCACGCAATCAGCAGGCAATAAGCATGGAGCTCAGCAGTGACGAATCATGCTGCTCAACTGGCAATAATCAAGCACGTGACCAGGCAGGAATCACGCAGCTCAGCTGGCAATTGTCAAGCAGATGAGCCGACAGGAATCACGCAGCTCAGCTGGCAATTGTCATGCAGATGAGCCGGCAGGAATCACGCAGCTCAGCAGGCCCTGATCACGTGACTCTGCAGGCACTGATCACGTGGCTGATCAAGTCCAGATCACGTGACTGAGCATGCACTGATCACGTGGCTATCATGCACTGATGACGTGACTGCGCATGCACTGATGACGTGGCTGATCGGGCACTGATCACATGGCTCATCATGCACTGATCACGTGTTGATCAGGCAATGATCAGTGACTGACAGGCGCTGATCATGGGACTGTGCACGCACTGATCACGTGGCTATCATGCACTGATCACGTGACTGCGCATGCACTGATGACGTGGCTGTTCGGGCACTGATCACGTGTTTATCAGGCAGTGATCAGTGACTGACAGGCGCTGATCAGGGGACTGTGCACGCACTGATCAGGTGGCTGATCAGGAACTGACCACCTGACCGCGCATGCAGTGATCACGTGGCTGGTCGTTCACTGATCACGTGTTTATCATACGGTGATCACGTGACTGAGAGGCGCTGATCACGTGACTGTGCCGTCAGTGATCACGTGGCTGAGCAGGCACTGATATCGTGACTGAGCATGCACTGATCATGTGCCGGGAGCCGGGGAGGCATTCCACTCTGGACAAAGGTCATGAGGAAGGAGGCTCGGCATACGCAAATGCGGGATCGAGCCTCAGGAGTCCACCCGGATATTCTCGAGCATCTCCCCCAAAAAAACCGGAGTCTGCCTACTGTATTGCTTTGTGCTCTCACCTCTGATTTCACTGGGGGCTGTCCCCCACCACCATCTCGCTCTCTCTATCAAAGAGTTAACTTACAGCTCCAATTCATAAAGTTCCTTGTCATTCTTCCCTTTAGCTTCCAGCTGAGTCTCCATCTGGAGCGCGGAACCCAGCACGCTTACTAATTATGCCTGGGCTGCTAAGACCCACTCGAGAAGGTGTCTAGGGTGAGGCACCTTTCGCTATTCGAGAGGGCGCCTGCGGCCTACGTAAGTGGTGCAAACTTCTTGTCTTGAAGTTTGATTGGTCTTCCGCGAAAACCAAGCTACTCAGTCTCTTTTCTCCAACGAATTTTCCTACTGAGCTCTCCTCATACTATTATTCTTGACATCTCTGATTAGCATATAAATAGTCGCCTAGGCCATCTCTCCTTCGAATACCCTGGATCAGTTGGGGCGGGTCCCCGGCAGGTGGCGACCGAACAGGGACCTCAGGAGGCATTACTCAAAGAGCTGAGCAGACAGGAACCACGCAATCAGCAGGCAATAAGCATGGAGCTCAGCAGTGACGAATCATGCTGCTCAACTGGCAATAATCAAGCACGTGACCAGGCAGGAATCACGCAGCTCAGCTGGCAATTGTCAAGCAGATGAGCCGACAGGAATCACGCAGCTCAGCTGGCAATTGTCATGCAGATGAGCCGGCAGGAATCACGCAGCTCAGCAGGCCCTGATCACGTGACTCTGCAGGCACTGATCACGTGGCTGATCAAGTCCAGATCACGTGACTGAGCATGCACTGATCACGTGGCTATCATGCACTGATGACGTGACTGCGCATGCACTGATGACGTGGCTGATCGGGCACTGATCACATGGCTCATCATGCACTGATCACGTGTTTATCAGGCAATGATCAGTGACTGACAGGCGCTGATCATGGGACTGTGCACGCACTGATCACGTGGCTATCATGCACTGATCACGTGACTGCGCATGCACTGATGACGTGGCTGTTCGGGCACTGATCACCTGTTTATCAGGCAGTGATCAGTGACTGACAGGCGCTGATCAGGGGACAGTGCACGCACTGATCAGGTGGCTGATCAGGAACTGACCACCTGACCGCGCATGCAGTGATCACGTGGCTGGTCGTTCACTGATCACGTGTTTATCATACGGTGATCACGTGACTGAGAGGCGCTGATCACGTGACTGTGCCGTCAGTGATCACCTGGCTGAGCAGGCACTGATATCGTGACTGAGCATGCACTGATCATGTGCCGGGAGCCGGGGAGGCATTCCACTCTGGACAAAGGTCATGAGGAAGGAGGCTCGGCATACACAAATGCGGGATCGAGCCTCAGGAGTCCACCCGGATGTTCTCGAGCATCTCCCCCAAAACCGGAGTCTGCCTACTGTATTGCTTTGTGCTCTCACCTCTGATTTCACTGGGGGCTGTCCCCCACCACCATCTCGCTCTCTCTGTCAAAGAGTTAACTTACAGCTCCAATTCATAAAGTTCCTTGTCATTCTTCCCTTTAACTTCCAGCTGAGTCTCCATCTGGAGCGCGGAACCCACCACGCTTACTAATTATGCCGGGGCTGCTAAGACCCACTCGAGAAGGTGTCTAGGGTGAGGCACCTTTCGCTATTCGAGAGGGCGCCTGCGGCCTACGTAAGTGGTGCAAACTTCTCGTCTTGAAGTTTGATTGGTCTTCCGCGTAAACCAAGCTACTCAGTCTCTTTTCTCCACCGAATTTTCCTACTGAGCTCTCCTCATACTATTATTCTTGACATCTCTGATTAGCATATAAATAGTCGCCTAGGCCATCTCTCCTTCGAATACCCTGGATCAGTTGGGGCTGGTCCGCGGCAGGTGGCGACCGAACAGGGACCTCAGGAGGCAATACTCAAAGAGCTGAGCAGACACGAACCACGCAATCAGCAGGCAATAAGCATGGAGCTCAGCAGTGACGAATCATGCTGCTCAACTGGCAATAATCAAGCACGTGACCAGGCAGGAATCACGCAGCTCAGCTGGCAATTGTCAAGCAGATGAGCCGGCAGGAATCACGCAGCTCAGCAGGCCCTGATCACGTGACTCTGCAGGCACTGATCACGTGGCTGATCAAGTCCAGATCACGTGACTGAGCATGCACTGATCACGTGGCTATCATGCACTGATGATGTGACTGCGCATGCACTGATGACGTGGCTGATCGGGCACTGATCACATGGCTCATCATGCACTGATCACGTGTTTATCAGGCAATGATCAGTGACTGACAGGCGCTGATCATGGGACTGTGCACGCACTGATCACGTGGCTATCATGCACTGATCACGTGACTGCGCATGCACTGATGACGTGGCTGTTCGGGCACTGATCACGTGTTTATCAGGCAGTGATCAGTGACTGACAGGCGCTGATCAGGGGACTGTGCACGCACTGATCAGGTGGCTGATCAGGAACTGACCACCTGACCGCGCATGCAGTGATCACGTGGCTGGTCGTTCACTGATCACGTGTTTATCATACGGTGATCACGTGACTGAGAGGCGCTGATCACGTGACTGTGCCGTCAGTGATCACGTGGCTGAGCAGGCACTGATATCGTGACTGATCATGCACTGATCATGTGCCGGGAGCCGGGGAGGCATTCCACTCTGGACAAAGGTCATGAGGAAGGAGGCTCGGCATACGCAAATGCGGGATCGAGCCTCAGGAGTCCACCCGGATATTCTCGAGCATCTCCCCCCAAAAAAACCGGAGTCTGCCTACTGTATTGCTTTGTGCTCTCACCTCTGATTTCACTGGGGGCTGTCCCCCACCACCATCTCGCTCTCTCTGTCAAAGAGTTAACTCACAGCTCCAATTCATAAAGTTCCTTGTCATTCTTCCCTTTAACTTCCAGCTGAGTCTCCATCTGGAGCGCGGAACCCACCACGCTTACTAATTATGCCTGGGCTGCTAAGACCCACTCGAGAAGGTGTCTAGGGTGAGGCACCTTTCGGTATTCGAGAGGGCTCCTGCGGCCTACGTAAGTGGTGCAAACTTCTTGTCTTGAAGTTTGATTGGTCTTCCACGTAAACCAAGCTACTCAGTCTCTTTTCTCCACCGAATTTTCCTACTGAGCTCTCCTCATACTATTATTCTTGACATCTCTGATTAGCATATAAATAGTCGCCTAGGCCATCTCTCCTTCGAATACCCTGGATCAGTTGGGGCTGGTCCCCGGCAGGTGGCGACCGAACAGGGACCTCAGGAGGCAATACTCAAAGAGCTGAGCAGACACGAACCACGCAATCAGCAGGCAATAAGCATGGAGCTCAGCAGTGACGAATCATGCTGCTCAACTGGCAATAATCAAGCACGTGACCAGGCAGGAATCACGCAGCTCAGCTGGCAATTGTCAAGCAGATGAGCGGACAGGAATCACGCAGCTCAGCTGGCAATTGTCATGCAGATGAGCCGGCAGGAATCACGCAGCTCAGCAGGCCCTGATCACGTGATCTGCAGGCACTGATCACGTGGCTGATCAAGTCCAGATCACGTGACTGAGCATGCACTGATCACGTGGCTATCATGCACTGATGACGTGACTGCGCATGCACTGATGACGTGGCTGATCGGGCACTGATCACATGGCTCATCATGCACTGATCACGTGTTTATCATGCGGTGATCACGTGACTGAGAGGCGCTGATCACGTGACTGTGCCGTCAGTGATCACGTGGCTGAGCAGGCACTGATATCGTGACTGAGCATGCACTGATCATGTGCCGGGAGCCGGGGAGGCATTCCACTCTGGACAAAGGTCATGAGGAAGGAGGCTCGGCATACGCAAATGCGGGATCGAGCCTCAGGAGTCCACCCGGATATTCTCGAGCATCTCCCCCAAAAAACCGGAGTCTGCCTACTGTATTGCTTTGTGCTCTCACCTCTGATTTCACTGGGGGCTGTCCCCCACCACCATCTCGCTCTCTCTGTCAAAGAGTTAACTTACAGCTCCAATTCATAAAGTTCCTTGTCATTCTTCCCTTTAACTTCCAGCTGAGTCTCCATCTGGAGCGCGGAACCCACCACGCTTACTAATTATGCCTGGGCTGCTAAGACCCACTCGAGAAGGTGTCTAGGGTGAGGCACCTTTCGCTATTCGAGAGGGCGCCTGCGGCCTACGTAAGTGGTGCAAACTTCTTGTCTTGAAGTTTGATTGGTCTTCCGCGTAAACCAAGCTACTCAGTCTCTTTTCTCCACCGAATTTTCCTACTGAGCTCTCCTCATACTATTATTCTTGACATCTCTGATTAGCATATAAATAGTCGCCTAGGCCATCTCTCCTTCGAATACCCTGGATCAGTTGGGGCTGGTCCCCGGCAGGTGGCGACCGAACAGGGACCTCAGGAGGCAATACTCAAAGAGCTGAGCAGACACGAACCACGCAATCAGCAGGCAATAAGCATGGAGCTCAGCAGTGACGAATCATGCTGCTCAACTGGCAATAATCAAGCACGTGACCAGGCAGGAATCACGCAGCTCAGCTGGCAATTGTCAAGCAGATGAGCCGACAGGAATCACGCAGCTCAGCTGGCAATTGTCATGCAGATGAGCCGGCAGGAATCACGCAGCTCAGCAGGCCCTGATCACGTGACTCTGCAGGCACTGATCACGTGGCTGATCAAGTCCAGATCACGTGACTGAGCATGCACTGATCACGTGGCTATCATGCACTGATGACGTGACTGCGCATGCACTGATGACGTGGCTGATCGGGCACTGATCACATGGCTCATCATGCACTGATCACGTGTTTATCAGGCAATGATCAGTGACTGACAGGCGCTGATCATGGGACTGTGCACGCACTGATCACGTGGCTATCATGCACTGATCACGTGACTGCGCATGCACTGATGACGTGGCTGTTCGGGCACTGATCACGTGTTTATCAGGCAGTGATCAGTGACTGACAGGCGCTGATCAGGACTGTGCACGCACTGATCAGTGGCTGATCAGGCACTGATCACCTGACTGCATGCACTGATCACGTGGCTGACTGATCAGGCAGTGATCAGTGACTGACAGGCGCTGATCAGGGGACTGTGCACGCACTGATCAGGTGGCTGATCAGGAACTGACCACCTGACGCATGCAGTGATCACGTGGCTGGTCGTTCACTGATCACGTGTTTATCATACGGTGATCACGTGACTGAGAGGCGCTGATCACGTGACTGTGCCGTCAGTGATCACGTGGCTGAGCAGGCACTGATATCGTGACTGAGCATGCACTGATCATGTGCCGGGAGCCGGGGAGGCATTCCACTCTGGACAAAGGTCATGAGGAAGGAGGCTCGGCATACGCAAATGCGGGATCGAGCCTCAGGAGTCCACCCGGATATTCTCGAGCATCTCCCCCCAAAAAAACCGGAGTCTGCCTACTGTATTGCTTTGTGCTCTCACCTCTGATTTCACTGGGGGCTGTCCCCCACCACCATCTCGCTCTCTCTGTCAAAGAGTTAACTTACAGCTCCAATTCATAAAGTTCCTTGTCATTCTTCCCTTTAACTTCCAGCTGAGTCTCCATCTGGAGCGCGGAACCCACCACGCTTACTAATTATGCCTGGGCTGCTAAGACCCACTCGAGAAGGTGTCTAGGGTGAGGCACCTTTCGCTATTCGAGAGGGCGCCTGCGGCCTACGTAAGTGGTGCAAACTTCTTGTCTTGAAGTTTGATTGGTCTTCCGCGTAAACCAAGCTACTCAGTCTCTTTTCTCCACCGAATTTTCCTACTGAGCTCTCCTCATACTATTATTCTTGACATCTCTGATTAGCATATAAATAGTCGCCTAGGCCATCTCTCCTTCGAATACCCTGGATCAGTTGGGGCTGGTCCCCGGCAGGTGGCGACCGAACAGGGACCTCAGGAGGCAATACTCAAAGAGCTGAGCAGACACGAACCACGCAATCAGCAGGCAATAAGCATGGAGCTCAGCAGTGACGAATCATGCTGCTCAACTGGCAATAATCAAGCACGTGACCAGGCAGGAATCACGCAGCTCAGCTGGCAATTGTCAAGCAGATGAGCCGACAGGAATCACGCAGCTCAGCTGGCAATTGTCATGCAGATGAGCCGGCAGGAATCACGCAGCTCAGCAGGCCCTGATCACGTGACTCTGCAGGCACTGATCACGTGGCTGATCAAGTCCAGATCACGTGACTGAGCATGCACTGATCACGTGGCTACCATGCACTGATGACGTGACTGCGCATGCACTGATGACGTGGCTGATCGGGCACTGATCACATGGCTCATCATGCACTGATCACGTGTTTATCAGGCAATGATCAGTGACTGACAGGCGCTGATCATGGGACTGTGCACGCACTGATCACGTGGCTATCATGCACTGATCACGTGACTGCGCATGCACTGATGACGTGGCTGTTCGGGCACTGATCACGTGTTTATCAGGCAGTGATCACGTGACTGACAGGCGCTGATCACGTGACTGTGCCGTCAGTGATCACGTGGCTGAGCAGGCACTGATATCGTGACTGAGCATGCACTGATCATGTGCCGGGAGCCGGGGAGGCATTCCACTCTGGACAAAGGTCATGAGGAAGGAGGCTCGGCATACGCAAATGCGGGATCGAGCCTCAGGAGTCCACCCGGATATTCTCGAGCATCTCCCCCCAAAAAAGGAGTCTGCCTACTGTATTGCTTTGTGCTCTCACCTCTGATTTCACTGGGGGCTGTCCCCCACCACCATCTCGCTCTCTCTGTCAAAGAGTTAACTTACAGCTCCAATTCATAAAGTTCCTTGTCATTCTTCCCTTTAACTTCCAGCTGAGTCTCCATCTGGAGCGCGGAACCCACCACGCTTACTAATTATGCCTGGGCTGCTAAGACCCACTCGAGAAGGTGTCTAGGGTGAGGCACCTTTCGCTATTCGAGAGGGCGCCTGCGGCCTACGTAAGTGGTGCAAACTTCTTGTCTTGAAGTTTGATTGGTCTTCCGCGTAAACCAAGCTACTCAGTCTCTTTTCTCCACCGAATTTTCCTACTGAGCTCTCCTCATACTATTATTCTTGACATCTCTGATTAGCATATAAATAGTCGCCTAGGCCATCTCTCCTTCGAATACCCTGGATCAGTTGGGGCTGGTCCCCGGCAGGTGGCGACCGAACAGGGACCTCAGGAGGCAATACTCAAAGAGCTGAGCAGACACGAACCACGCAATCAGCAGGCAATAAGCATGGAGCTCAGCAGTGACGAATCATGCTGCTCAACTGGCAATAATCAAGCACGTGACCAGGCAGGAATCACGCAGCTCAGCTGGCAATTGTCAAGCAGATGAGCCGACAGGAATCACGCAGCTCAGCTGGCAATTGTCATGCAGATGAGCCGGCAGGAATCACGCAGCTCAGCAGGCCCTGATCACGTGACTCTGTAGGCACTGATCACGTGGCTGATCAAGTCCAGATCACGTGACTGAGCATGCACTGATCACGTGGCTATCATGCACTGATGACATGACTGCGCATGCACTGATGACGTGGCTGATCGGGCACTGATCACATGGCTCATCATGCACTGATCACGTGTTTATCATACGGTGATCACGTGACTGAGAGGCGCTGATCACGTGACTGTGCCGTCAGTGATCACGTGGCTGAGCAGGCACTGATATCGTGACTGAGCATGCACTGATCATGTGCCGGGAGCCGGGGAGGCATTCCACTCTGGACAAAGGTCATGAGGAAGGAGGCTCGGCATACGCAAATGCGGGATCGAGCCTCAGGAGTCCACCCGGATATTCTCGAGCATCTCCCCCCAAAAAAAGTCTGCCTACTGTATTGCTTTGTGCTCTCACCTCTGATTTCACTGGGGGCTGTCCCCCACCACCATCTCGCTCTCTCTGTCAAAGAGTTAACTTACAGCTCCAATTCATAAAGTTCCTTGTCATTCTTCCCTTTAACTTCCAGCTGAGTCTCCATCTGGAGCGCGGAACCCACCACGCTTACTAATTATGCCTGGGCTGCTAAGACCCACTCGAGAAGGTGTCTAGGGTGAGGCACCTTTCGCTATTCGAGAGGGCGCCTGCGGCCTACGTAAGTGGTGCAAACTTCTTGTCTTGAAGTTTGATTGGTCTTCCGCGTAAACCAAGCTACTCAGTCTCTTTTCTCCACCGAATTTTCCTACTGAGCTCTCCTCATACTATTATTCTTGACATCTCTGATTAGCATATAAATAGTCGCCTAGGCCATCTCTCCTTCGAATACCCTGGATCAGTTGGGGCTGGTCCCCGGCAGGTGGCGACCGAACAGGGACCTCAGGAGGCAATACTCAAAGAGCTGAGCAGACACGAACCACGCAATCAGCAGGCAATAAGCATGGAGCTCAGCAGTGACGAATCATGCTGCTCAACTGGCAATAATCAAGCACGTGACCAGGCAGGAATCAGCTGCAATGGCAATCAAGCAGATGAGCCGACAGGAATCACGCAGCTCAGCTGGCAGCTGTCAAGCAGATGAGCCGACAGGAATCACGCAGCTCAGCTGGCAATTGTCATGCAGATGAGCCGGCAGGAATCACGCAGCTCAGCAGGCCCTGATCACGTGACTCTGCAGGCACTGATCACGTGGCTGATCAAGTCCAGATCACGTGACTGAGCATGCACTGATCACGTGGCTATCATGCACTGATGACGTGACTGCGCATGCACTGATGACGTGGCTGATCGGGCACTGATCACATGGCTCATCATGCACTGATCACGTGTTTATCAGGCAATGATCAGTGACTGACAGGCGCTGATCATGGGACTGTGCACGCACTGATCACGTGGCTATCATGCACTGATCACGTGACTGCGCATGCACTGATGACGTGGCTGTTCGGGCACTGATCACGTGTTTATCAGGCAGTGATCAGTGACTGACAGGCGCTGATCAGGGGACTGTGCACGCACTGATCAGGTGGCTGATCAGGAACTGACCACCTGACCGCGCATGCAGTGATCACGTGGCTGGTCGTTCACTGATCACGTGTTTATCATACGGTGATCACGTGACTGAGAGGCGCTGATCACGTGACTGTGCCGTCAGTGATCACGTGGCTGAGCAGGCACTGATATCGTGACTGAGCATGCACTGATCATGTGCCGGGAGCCGGGGAGGCATTCCACTCTGGACAAAGGTCATGAGGAAGGAGGCTCGGCATACGCAAATGCGGGATCGAGCCTCAGGAGTCCACCCGGATATTCTCGAGCATCTCCCCCAAAAAACCGGAGTCTGCCTACTGTATTGCTTTGTGCTCTCACCTCTGATTTCACTGGGGGCTGTCCCCCACCACCATCTCGCTCTCTCTGTCAAAGAGTTAACTTACAGCTCCAATTCATAAAGTTCCTTGTCATTCTTCCCTTTAACTTCCAGCTGAGTCTCCATCTGGAGCGCGGAACCCACCACGCTTACTAATTATGCCTGGGCTGCTAAGACCCACTCGAGAAGGTGTCTAGGGTGAGGCACCTTTCGCTATTCGAGAGGGCGCCTGCGGCCTACGTAAGTGGTGCAAACTTCTTGTCTTGAAGTTTGATTGGTCTTCCGCGTAAACCAAGCTACTCAGTCTCTTTTCTCCACCGAATTTTCCTACTGAGCTCTCCTCATACTATTATTCTTGACATCTCTGATTAGCATATAAATAGTCGCCTAGGCCATCTCTCCTTCGAATACCCTGGATCAGTTGGGGCTGGTCCCCGGCAGGTGGCGACCGAACAGGGACCTCAGGAGGCAATACTCAAAGAGCTGAGCAGACACGAACCACGCAATCAGCAGGCAATAAGCATGGAGCTCAGCAGTGACGAATCATGCTGCTCAACTGGCAATAATCAAGCACGTGACCAGGCAGGAATCACGCAGCTCAGCTGGCAATTGTCAAGCAGATGAGCCGACAGGAATCACGCAGCTCAGCTGGCAATTGTCATGCAGATGAGCCGGCAGGAATCACGCAGCTCAGCAGGCCCTGATCACGTGACTCTGCAGGCACTGATCACGTGGCTGATCAAGTCCAGATCACGTGACTGAGCATGCACTGATCACGTGGCTATCATGCACTGATGACATGACTGGGCATGCACTGATGACGTGGCTGATCGGGCACTGATCACATGGCTCATCATGCACTGATCACGTGTTTATCATACGGTGATCACGTGACTGAGAGGCGCTGATCACGTGACTGTGCCGTCAGTGATCACGTGGCTGAGCAGGCACTGATATCGTGACTGAGCATGCACTGATCATGTGCCGGGAGCCGGGGAGGCATTCCACTCTGGACAAAGGTCATGAGGAAGGAGGCTCGGCATACGCAAATGCGGGATCGAGCCTCAGGAGTCCACCCGGATATTCTCGAGCATCTCCCCCCAAAAAAACCGGAGTCTGCCTACTGTATTGCTTTGTGCTCTCACCTCTGATTTCACTGGGGGCTGTCCCCCACCACCATCTCGCTCTCTCTGTCAAAGAGTTAACTTACAGCTCCAATTCATAAAGTTCCTTGTCATTCTTCCCTTTAACTTCCAGCTGAGTCTCCATCTGGAGCGCGGAACCCACCACGCTTACTAATTATGCCTGGGCTGCTAAGACCCACTCGAGAAGGTGTCTAGGGTGAGGCACCTTTCGCTATTCGAGAGGGCGCCTGCGGCCTACGTAAGTGGTGCAAACTTCTTGTCTTGAAGTTTGATTGGTCTTCCGCGTAAACCAAGCTACTCAGTCTCTTTTCTCCACCGAATTTTCCTACTGAGCTCTCCTCATACTATTATTCTTGACATCTCTGATTAGCATATAAATAGTCGCCTAGGCCATCTCTCCTTCGAATACCCTGGATCAGTTGGGGCTGGTCCCCGGCAGGTGGCGACCGAACAGGGACCTCAGGAGGCAATACTCAAAGAGCTGAGCAGACACGAACCACGCAATCAGCAGGCAATAAGCATGGAGCTCAGCAGTGACGAATCATGCTGCTCAACTGGCAATAATCAAGCACGTGACCAGGCAGGAATCACGCAGCTCAGCTGGCAATTGTCAAGCAGATGAGCCGACAGGAATCACGCAGCTCAGCTGGCAATTGTCATGCAGATGAGCCGGCAGGAATCACGCAGCTCAGCAGGCAATGATCACGCAGATGATCAGGATCACGCAGCTCAGCTGGCAATTGTCATGCAGATGAGCCGGCATGATCACGTGGCTGATCAGGCACTGATCACGTGGCTCATCATGCACTGATCACGTGGCTGATCAGGCCTGATCATGTGACTGTGCACGCACTGATCACGTGGCTATCATGCACTGATCACGTGACTGCGCATGCACTGATGACGTGGCTGTTCGGGCACTGATCACGTGTTTATCAGGCAGTGATCAGTGACTGACAGGCGCTGATCAGGGGACTGTGCACGCACTGATCAGGTGGCTGATCAGGAACTGACCACCTGACCGCGCATGCAGTGATCACGTGGCTGGTCGTTCACTGATCACGTGTTTATCATACGGTGATCACGTGACTGAGAGGCGCTGATCACGTGACTGTGCCGTCAGTGATCACGTGGCTGAGCAGGCACTGATATCGTGACTGAGCATGCACTGATCATGTGCCGGGAGCCGGGGAGGCATTCCACTCTGGACAAAGGTCATGAGGAAGGAGGCTCGGCATACGCAAATGCGGGATCGAGCCTCAGGAGTCCACCCGGATATTCTCGAGCATCTCCCCCAAAAAAACCGGAGTCTGCCTACTGTATTGCTTTGTGCTCTCACCTCTGATTTCACTGGGGGCTGTCCCCCACCACCATCTCGCTCTCTCTGTCAAAGAGTTAACTTACAGCTCCAATTCATAAAGTTCCTTGTCATTCTTCCCTTTAACTTCCAGCTGAGTCTCCATCTGGAGCGCGGAACCCACCACGCTTACTAATTATGCCTGGGCTGCTAAGACCCACTCGAGAAGGTGTCTAGGGTGAGGCACCTTTCGCTATTCGAGAGGGCGCCTGCGGCCTACGTAAGTGGTGCAAACTTCTTGTCTTGAAGTTTGATTGGTCTTCCGCGTAAACCAAGCTACTCAGTCTCTTTTCTCCACCGAATTTTCCTACTGAGCTCTCCTCATACTATTATTCTTGACATCTCTGATTAGCATATAAATAGTCGCCTAGGCCATCTCTCCTTCGAATACCCTGGATCAGTTGGGGCTGGTCCCCGGCAGGTGGCGACCGAACAGGGACCTCAGGAGGCAATACTCAAAGAGCTGAGCAGACACGAACCACGCAATCAGCAGGCAATAAGCATGGAGCTCAGCAGTGACGAATCATGCTGCTCAACTGGCAATAATCAAGCACGTGACCAGGCAGGAATCACGCAGCTCAGCTGGCAATTGTCATGCAGATGAGCCGGCAGGAATCACGCAGCTCAGCAGGCCCTGATCACGTGACTCTGCAGGCACTGATCACGTGGCTGATCAAGTCCAGATCACGTGACTGAGCATGCACTGATCACGTGGCTATCATGCACTGATGACGTGACTGCGCATGCACTGATGACGTGGCTGATCGGGCACTGATCACATGGCTCATCATGCACTGATCACGTGTTTATCAGGCAATGATCAGTGACTGACAGGCGCTGATCATGGGACTGTGCACGCACTGATCACGTGGCTATCATGCACTGATCACGTGACTGCGCATGCACTGATGACGTGGCTGTTCGGGCACTGATCACGTGTTTATCAGGCAGTGATCAGTGACTGACAGGCGCTGATCAGGGGACTGTGCACGCACTGATCAGGTGGCTGATCAGGAACTGACCACCTGACCGCGCATGCAGTGATCACGTGGCTGGTCGTTCACTGATCACGTGTTTATCATACGGTGATCACGTGACTGAGAGGCGCTGATCACGTGACTGTGCCGTCAGTGATCACGTGGCTGAGCAGGCACTGATATCGTGACTGAGCATGCACTGATCATGTGCCGGGAGCCGGGGAGGCATTCCACTCTGGACAAAGGTCATGAGGAAGGAGGCTCGGCATACGCAAATGCGGGATCGAGCCTCAGGAGTCCACCCGGATATTCTCGAGCATCTCCCCCCAAAAAAACCGGAGTCTGCCTACTGTATTGCTTTGTGCTCTCACCTCTGATTTCACTGGGGGCTGTCCCCCACCACCATCTCGCTCTCTCTGTCAAAGAGTTAACTTACAGCTCCAATTCATAAAGTTCCTTGTCATTCTTCCCTTTAACTTCCAGCTGAGTCTCCATCTGGAGCGCGGAACCCACCACGCTTACTAATTATGCCTGGGCTGCTAAGACCCACTCGAGAAGGTGTCTAGGGTGAGGCACCTTTCGCTATTCGAGAGGGCGCCTGCGGCCTACGTAAGTGGTGCAAACTTCTTGTCTTGAAGTTTGATTGGTCTTCCGCGTAAACCAAGCTACTCAGTCTCTTTTCTCCACCGAATTTTCCTACTGAGCTCTCCTCATACTATTATTCTTGACATCTCTGATTAGCATATAAATAGTCGCCTAGGCCATCTCTCCTTCGAATACCCTGGATCAGTTGGGGCTGGTCCCCGGCAGGTGGCGACCGAACAGGGACCTCAGGAGGCAATACTCAAAGAGCTGAGCAGACACGAACCACGCAATCAGCAGGCAATAAGCATGGAGCTCAGCAGTGACGAATCATGCTGCTCAACTGGCAATAATCAAGCACGTGACCAGGCAGGAATCACGCAGCTCAGCTGGCAATTGTCAAGCAGATGAGCCGACAGGAATCACGCAGCTCAGCTGGCAATTGTCATGCAGATGAGCCGGCAGGAATCACGCAGCTCAGCAGGCCCTGATCACGTGACTCTGCAGGCACTGATCACGTGGCTGATCAAGTCCAGATCACGTGACTGAGCATGCACTGATCACGTGGCTATCATGCACTGATGACATGACTGGGCATGCACTGATGACGTGGCTGATCGGGCACTGATCACATGGCTCATCATGCACTGATCACGTGTTTATCTTACGGTGATCACGTGACTGAGAGGCGCTGATCACGTGACTGTGCCGTCAGTGATCACGTGGCTGAGCAGGCACTGATATCGTGACTGAGCATGCACTGATCATGTGCCGGGAGCCGGGGAGGCATTCCACTCTGGACAAAGGTCATGAGGAAGGAGGCTCGGCATACGCAAATGCGGGATCGAGCCTCAGGAGTCCACCCGGATATTCTCGAGCATCTCCCCCCAAAAAAACCGGAGTCTGCCTACTGTATTGCTTTGTGCTCTCACCTCTGATTTCACTGGGGGCTGTCCCCCACCACCATCTCGCTCTCTCTGTCAAAGAGTTAACTTACAGCTCCAATTCATAAAGTTCCTTGTCATTCTTCCCTTTAACTTCCAGCTGAGTCTCCATCTGGAGCGCGGAACCCACCACGCTTACTAATTATGCCTGGGCTGCTAAGACCCACTCGAGAAGGTGTCTAGGGTGAGGCACCTTTCGCTATTCGAGAGGGCGCCTGCGGCCTACGTAAGTGGTGCAAACTTCTTGTCTTGAAGTTTGATTGGTCTTCCGCGTAAACCAAGCTACTCAGTCTCTTTTCTCCACCGAATTTTCCTACTGAGCTCTCCTCATACTATTATTCTTGACATCTCTGATTAGCATATAAATAGTCGCCTAGGCCATCTCTCCTTCGAATACCCTGGATCAGTTGGGGCTGGTCCCCGGCAGGTGGCGACCGAACAGGGACCTCAGGAGGCAATACTCAAAGAGCTGAGCAGACACGAACCACGCAATCAGCAGGCAATAAGCATGGAGCTCAGCAGTGACGAATCATGCTGCTCAACTGGCAATAATCAAGCACGTGACCAGGCAGGAATCACGCAGCTCAGCTGGCAATTGTCAAGCAGATGAGCCGACAGGAATCACGCAGCTCAGCTGGCAATTGTCATGCAGATGAGCCGGCAGGAATCACGCAGCTCAGCAGGCAATTGATCAAGCAGATGAGCCTGATCAGAATCACGCAGCTCAGCTGGCAATTGATCATGCAGATGAGCCGGCAGGAATCACGCAGCTCATCATGCACTGATCACGTGACTCTGCAGGCACTGATCACGTGGCTGATCATGTCACTGATCACGTGACTGCGCATGCACTGATCACGTGGCTATCATGCACTGATCACGTGACTGCGCATGCACTGATGACGTGGCTGATCGGGCACTGATCACATGGCTCATCATGCACTGATCACGTGTTTATCATACGGTGATCACGTGACTGAGAGGCGCTGATCACGTGACTGTGCCGTCAGTGATCACGTGGCTGAGCAGGCACTGATATCGTGACTGAGCATGCACTGATCATGTGCCGGGAGCCGGGGAGGCATTCCACTCTGGACAAAGGTCATGAGGAAGGAGGCTCGGCATACGCAAATGCGGGATCGAGCCTCAGGAGTCCACCCGGATATTCTCGAGCATCTCCCCCCAAAAAAACCGGAGTCTGCCTACTGTATTGCTTTGTGCTCTCACCTCTGATTTCACTGGGGGCTGTCCCCCACCACCATCTCGCTCTCTCTGTCAAAGAGTTAACTTACAGCTCCAATTCATAAAGTTCCTTGTCATTCTTCCCTTTAACTTCCAGCTGAGTCTCCATCTGGAGCGCGGAACCCACCACGCTTACTAATTATGCCTGGGCTGCTAAGACCCACTCGAGAAGGTGTCTAGGGTGAGGCACCTTTCGCTATTCGAGAGGGCGCCTGCGGCCTACGTAAGTGGTGCAAACTTCTTGTCTTGAAGTTTGATTGGTCTTCCGCGTAAACCAAGCTACTCAGTCTCTTTTCTCCACCGAATTTTCCTACTGAGCTCTCCTCATACTATTATTCTTGACATCTCTGATTAGCATATAAATAGTCGCCTAGGCCATCTCTCCTTCGAATACCCTGGATCAGTTGGGGCTGGTCCCCGGCAGGTGGCGACCGAACAGGGACCTCAGGAGGCAATACTCAAAGAGCTGAGCAGACACGAACCACGCAATCAGCAGGCAATAAGCATGGAGCTCAGCAGTGACGAATCATGCTGCTCAACTGGCAATAATCAAGCACGTGACCAGGCAGGAATCACGCAGCTCAGCTGGCAATTGTCATGCAGATGAGCCGGCAGGAATCACGCAGCTCAGCAGGCCCTGATCACGTGACTCTGCAGGCACTGATCACGTGGCTGATCAAGTCCAGATCACGTGACTGAGCATGCACTGATCACGTGGCTATCATGCACTGATGACGTGACTGCGCATGCACTGATGACGTGGCTGATCGGGCACTGATCACATGGCTCATCATGCACTGATCACGTGTTTATCAGGCAATGATCAGTGACTGACAGGCGCTGATCATGGGACTGTGCACGCACTGATCACGTGGCTATCATGCACTGATCACGTGACTGCGCATGCACTGATGACGTGGCTGTTCGGGCACTGATCACGTGTTTATCAGGCAGTGATCAGTGACTGACAGGCGCTGATCAGGGGACTGTGCACGCACTGATCAGGTGGCTGATCAGGAACTGACCACCTGACCGCGCATGCAGTGATCACGTGGCTGGTCGTTCACTGATCACGTGTTTATCATACGGTGATCACGTGACTGAGAGGCGCTGATCACGTGACTGTGCCGTCAGTGATCACGTGGCTGAGCAGGCACTGATATCGTGACTGAGCATGCACTGATCATGTGCCGGGAGCCGGGGAGGCATTCCACTCTGGACAAAGGTCATGAGGAAGGAGGCTCGGCATACGCAAATGCGGGATCGAGCCTCAGGAGTCCACCCGGATATTCTCGAGCATCTCCCCCAAAAAAACCGGAGTCTGCCTACTGTATTGCTTTGTGCTCTCACCTCTGATTTCACTGGGGGCTGTCCCCCACCACCATCTCGCTCTCTCTGTCAAAGAGTTAACTTACAGCTCCAATTCATAAAGTTCCTTGTCATTCTTCCCTTTAACTTCCAGCTGAGTCTCCATCTGGAGCGCGGAACCCACCACGCTTACTAATTATGCCTGGGCTGCTAAGACCCACTCGAAAAGGTGTCTAGGGTGAGGCACCTTTCGCTATTCGAGAGGGCGCCTGCAGCCTACGTAAGTGGTGCAAACTTCTTGTCTTGAAGTTTGATTGGTCTTCCGCGTAAACCAAGCTACTCAGTCTCTTTTCTCCACCGAATTTTCCTACTGAGCTCTCCTCATACTATTATTCTTGACATCTCTGATTAGCATATAAATAGTCGCCTAGGCCATCTCTCCTTCGAATACCCTGGATCAGTTGGGGCTGGTCCCCGGCAGGTGGCGACTGAACAGGGACCTCAGGAGGCAATACTCAAAGAGCTGAGCAGACACGAACCACGCAATCAGCAGGCAATAAGCATGGAGCTCAGCAGTGATGAATCATGCTGCTCAACTGGCAATAATCAAGCACGTGACCAGGCAGGAATCACGCAGCTCAGCTGGCAATTGTCAAGCAGATGAGCCGACAGGAATCACGCAGCTCAGCTGGCAATTGTCATGCAGATGAGCCGGCAGGAATCACGCAGCTCAGCTGGCAATTGTCATGCAGATGAGCCGGCAGGAATCACGCAGCTCAGCAGGCACTGATCACGTGACTCTGTAGGCACTGATCACGTGGCTGATGAAGTACAGATCACGTGACTGAGCATGCACTGATCACGTGGCTATCATGCACTGATCACGTGACTGCGCATGCACTGTTGACGTGGCTGATCGGGCACTGATCACATGGCTCATCATGCACTGATCACGTGTTTATCATACGGTGATCTCGTGACTGAGAGGCGCTGACCACGTGACTGTGCCGTCAGTGATCACGTGGCTGAGCAGGCACTGATATCGTGACTGAGCATGCACTGATCATGTGCCGGGAGCCGGGGAGGCATTCCAGTCTGGACAAAGGTCATGAGGAAGGAGGTTCGGCATACGCAAATGCGGGATCGAGCCTCGGGAGTCCACCCGGATATTCTCGAGCATCTCCCCCCAAAAAACCGGAGTCTGCCTACTGTATTGCTTTGTGCTCTCACCTCTGATTTCACTGGGGGCTGTCCCCCACCACCATCTCGCTCTCTCTGTCAAAGAGTTAACTTACAGCTCCAATTCATAAAGTTCCTTGTCATTCTTCCCTTTAACTTCCAGCTGAGTCTCCATCTGGAGCGCGGAACCCACCACGCTTACTAATTATGCCTGGGCTGCTAAGACCCACTCGAGAAGCTGTCTAGGGTGAGGCACCTTTCGCTATTCGAGAGGGCGCCTGCGGCCGACGTAAGTGGTGCAAACTTCTTGTCTTGAAGTTTGATTGGTCTTCCGCGTAAACCAAGCTACTCAGTCTCTTTTCTCCACCGAATTTTCCTACTGAGCTCTCCTCATACTCTTATTCTTGACATCTCTGATTAGCATATAAATAGTCGCCTAGGCCATCTCTCCTTCGAATACCCTGGATCAGTTGGGGCTGGTCCCCGGCAGGTGGCGACTGAACAGGGACCTCAGGAGGCAATACTCAAAGAGCTCAGCAGACACGAACCACGCAATCAGCAGGCAATAAGCATGGAGCTCAGCAGTGACGAATCATGCTGCTCAACTGGCAATAATCAAGCACGTGACCAGGCAGGAATCACGCAGCTCAGCTGGCAATTGTCAAGCAGATGAGCCGACAGGAATCACGCAGCTCAGCTGGCAGCTGTCAAGCAGATGAGCCGACAGGAATCACGCAGCTCAGCTGGCAATTGTCATGCAGATGAGCCGGCAGGAATCACGCAGCTCAGCAGGCCCTGATCACGTGACTCTGCAGGCACTGATCACGTGGCTGATCAAGTCCAGATCACGTGACTGAGCATGCACTGATCACGTGGCTATCATGCACTGATGACGTGACTGCGCATGCACTGATGACGTGGCTGATCGGGCACTGATCACATGGCTCATCATGCACTGATCACGTGTTTATCAGGCAATGATCAGTGACTGACAGGCGCTGATCATGGGACTGTGCACGCACTGATCACGTGGCTATCATGCACTGATCACGTGACTGCGCATGCCCTGATGACGTGGCTGTTCGGGCACTGATCACGAGTTTATCAGGCAGTGATCAGTGACTGACAGGCGCTGATCAGTGGACTGTGCACGCACTGATCAGGTGGCTGATCAGGCACTGACTGACATGCAGTGATCACGTGGCTGATCACGTGCAGGCAGTGATCAGTGACTGACAGGCGCTAATCAGGGGACTGTGCACGCACTGATCAGGTGGCTGATCAGGAACTGACCACCTGACCGCGCATGCAGTGATCACGTGGCTGGTCGTTCACTGATCACGTGTTTATCATACGGTGATCACGTGACTGAGAGGCGCTGATCACGTGACTGTGCCGTCAGTGATCACGTGGCTGAGCAGGCACTGATATCGTGACTGAGCATGCACTGATCATGTGCCGGGAGCCGGGGAGGCATTCCACTCTGGACAAAGGTCATGAGGAAGGAGGCTCGGCATACGCAAATGCGGGATCGAGCCTCAGGAGTCCACCCGGATATTCTCGAGCATCTCCCCCCAAAAAAACCGGAGTCTGCCTACTGTATTGCTTTGTGCTCTCACCTCTGATTTCACTGGGGGCTGTCCCCCACCACCATCTCGCTCTCTCTGTCAAAGAGTTAACTTACAGCTCCAATTCATAAAGTTCCTTGTCATTCTTCCCTTTAACTTCCAGCTGAGTCTCCATCTGGAGCGCGGAACCCACCACGCTTTCTAATTATGCCTGGGCTGCTAAGACCCACTCGAGAAGGTGTCTAGGGTGAGGCACCTTTCGCTATTCGAGAGGGCGCCTGCGGCCTACGTAAGTGGTGCAAACTTCTTGTCTTGAAGTTTGATTGGTCTTCTGCGTAAACCAAGCTACTCAGTCTCTTTTCTCCACCGAATTTTCCTACTGAGCTCTCCTCATACAATTATTCTTGACATCTCTGATTAGCATATAAATAGTCGCCTAGGCCATCTCTCCTTCGAATACCCTGGATCAGTTGGGGCTGGTCCCTGGCAGGTGGCGACTGAACAGGGACCTCAGGAGGCAATACTCAAAGAGCTGAGCAGACACGAACCACGCAATCAGCAGGCAATAAGCATGGAGCTCAGCAGTGACGAATCATGCTGCTCAACTGGCAATAATCAAGCACGTGACCAGGCAGGAATCACGCAGCTCAGCTGGCAATTGTCAAGCAGATGAGCCGACAGGAATCACGCAGCTCAGCTGGCAATTGTCATGCAGATGAGCCGGCAGGAATCACGCAGCTCAGCAGGCCCTGATCAGGTGACTCTGCAGGCACTGATCACGTGGCTGATCAAGTCCAGATCACGTGACTGAGCATGCACTGATCACGTGGCTATCATGCACTGATGACGTGACTGCGCATGCACTGATGACGTGGCTGATCGGGCACTGATCACATGGCTCATCATGCACTGATCACGTGTTTATCAGGCAATGATCAGTGACTGACAGGCGCTGATCATGGGACTGTGCACGCACTGATCACGTGGCTATCATGCACTGATCACGTGACTGCGCATGCACTGATGACGTGGCTGTTCGGGCACTGATCACCTGTTTATCAGGCAGTGATCAGTGACTGACAGGCGCTGATCAGGGGACTGTGCACGCACTGATCAGGTGGCTGATCAGGAACTGACCACCTGACCGTGCATGCAGTGATCACGTGGCTGGTCGTTCACTGATCACGTGTTTATCATACGGTGATCACGTGACTGAGAGGCGCTGATCACGTGACTGTGCCGTCAGTGATCACGTGGCTGAGCAGGCACTGATATCGTGACTGAGCATGCACTGATCATGTGCCGGGAGCCGGGGAGGCATTCCACTCTGGACAAAGGTCATGAGGAAGGAGGCTCGGCATACGCAAATGCGGGATCGAGCCTCAGGAGTCCACCCGGATATTCTCGAGCATCTCCCCCCAAAAAAACCGGAGTCTGCCTACTGTATTGCTTTGTGCTCTCACCTCTGATTTCACTGGGGGCTGTCCTCCACCACCATCTCGCTCTCTCTGTCAAAGAGTTAACTTACAGCTCCAATTCATAAAGTTCCTTGTCATTCTTCCCTTTAACTTCCAGCTGAGTCTCCATCTGGAGCGCGGAACCCACCACGCTTTCTAATTATGCCTGGGCTGCTAAGACCCACTCGAGAAGGTGTCTAGGGTGAGGCACCTTTCGCTATTCGAGAGGGCGCCTGCGGCCTACGTAAGTGGTGCAAACTTCTTGTCTTGAAGTTTGATTGGTCTTCCGCGTAAACCAAGCTACTCAGTCTCTTTTCTCCACCGAATTTTCCTACTGAGCTCTCCTCATACTCTTATTCTTGACATCTCTGATTAGCATATAAATAGTCGCCTAGGCCATCTCTCCTTCGAATACCCTGGATCAGTTGGGGCTGGTCCCCGGCAGGTGGCGACTGAACAGGGACCTCAGGAGGCAATACTCAAAGAGCTGAGCAGACAGGAACCACGCAATCAGCAGGCAATAAGCATGGAGCTCAGCAGTGACGAATCATGCTGCTCAACTGGCAATAATCAAGCACGTGACCAGGCAGGAATCACGCAGCTCAGCTGGCAATTGTCAAGCAGATGAGCCGACAGGAATCACGCAGCTCAGCTGGCAATTGTCATGCAGATGAGCCGGCAGGAATCACGCAGCTCAGCAGGCCCTGATCACGTGACTCTGTAGGCACTGATCACGTGGCTGATCAAGTCCAGATCACGTGACTGAGCATGCACTGATCACGTGGCTATCATGCACTGATGACGTGACTGCGCATGCACTGATGACGTGGCTGATCGGGCACTGATCACATGGCTCATCATGCACTGATCACGTGTTTATCATACGGTGATCACGTGACTGAGAGGCGCTGATCACGTGACTGTGCCGTCAGTGATCACGTGGCTGAGCAGGCACTGATATCGTGACTGAGCATGCACTGATCATGTGCCGGGAGCCGGGGAGGCATTCCACTCTGGACAAAGGTCATGAGGAAGGAGGCTCGGCATACGCAAATGCGGGATCGAGCCTCAGGAGTCCAACCGGATATTCTGGAGCATCTCCCCCCCCAAAAAAAACCGGAGTCTGCCTACTGTATTGCTTTGTGCTCTCACCTCTGATTTCACTGGGGGCTGTCCCCCACCACCATCTCGCTCTCTCTGTCAAAGAGTTAACTTACAGCTCCAATTCATAAAGTTCCTTGTCATTCTTCCATTTAACTTCCAGCTGAGTCTCCATCTGGAGCGCGGAACCCACCACGCTTTCTAATTATGCCTGGGCTGCTAAGACCCACTCGAGAAGGTGTCTAGGGTGAGGCACCTTTCGCTATTCGAGAGGGCGCCTGCGGCCTACGTAAGTGGTGCAAACTTCTTGTCTTGAAGTTTGATTGGTCTTCTGCGTAAACCAAGCTACTCAGTCTCTTTTCTCCACCGAATTTTCCTACTGAGCTCTCCTCATACTCTTATTCTTGACATCTCTGATTAGCATATAAATAGTCGCCGAGGCCATCTCTCCTTCGAATACCCTGGATCAGTTGGGGCTGGTCCCCGGCAGGTGGCGACTGAACAGGGACCTCAGGAGGCAATACTCAAAGAGCTGAGCAGACACGAACCACGCAATCAGCAGGCAATAAGCATGGAGCTCAGCAGTGACGAATCATGCTGCTCAACTGGCAATAATCAAGCACGTGACCAGGCAGGAATCACGCAGCTCAGCTGGCAATTGTCAAGCAGATGAGCCGACAGGAATCACGCAGCTCAGCTGGCAATTGTCATGCAGATGAGCCGGCAGGAATCACGCAGCTCAGCAGGCCCTGATCACGTGACTCTGCAGGCACTGATCACGTGGCTGATCAAGTCCAGATCACGTGACTGAGCATGCACTGATCACGTGGCTATCATGCACTGATGACGTGACTGCGCATGCACTGATGACGTGGCTGATCGGGCACTGATCACATGGCTCATCATGCACTGATCACGTGTTTATCAGGCAATGATCAGTGACTGACAGGCGCTGATCATGGGACTGTGCACGCACTGATCACGTGGCTATCATGCACTGATCACGTGACTGCGCATGCACTGATGACGTGGCTGTTCGGGCACTGATCACGTGTTTATCAGGCAGTGATCAGTGACTGACAGGCGCTGATCAGGGGACTGTGCACGCACTGATCAGGTGGCTGATCAGGAACTGACCACCTGACCGTGCATGCAGTGATCACGTGGCTGGTCGTTCACTGATCACGTGTTTATCATACGGTGATCACGTGACTGAGAGGCGCTGATCACGTGACTGTGCCGTCAGTGATCACGTGGCTGAGCAGGCACTGATATCGTGACTGAGCATGCACTGATCACGTGCCGGGAGCCGGGGAGGCATTCCACTCTGGACAAAGGTCATGAGGAAGGAGGCTCGGCATACGCAAATGCGGGATCGAGCCTCAGGAGTCCACCCGGATATTCTCGAGCATCTCCCCCCAAAAAAACCGGAGTCTGCCTACTGTATTGCTTTGTGCTCTCACCTCTGATTTCACTGGGGGCTGTCCCCCACCACCATCTCGCTCTCTCTGTCAAAGAGTTAACTTACAGCTCCAATTCATAAAGTTCCTTGTCATTCTTCCCTTTAACTTCCAGCTGAGTCTCCATCTGGAGCGCGGAACCCACCACGCTTTCTAATTATGCCTGGGCTGCTAAGACCCACTCGAGAAGGTGTCTAGGGTGAGGCACCTTTCGCTATTCGAGAGGGCGCCTGCGGCCTACGTAAGTGGTGCAAACTTCTTGTCTTGAAGTTTGATTGGTCTTCTGCGTAAACCAAGCTACTCAGTCTCTTTTCTCCACCGAATTTTCCTACTGAGCTCTCCTCATACTCTTATTCTTGACATCTCTGATTAGCATATAAATAGTCGCCTAGGCCATCTCTCCTTCGAATACCCTGGATCAGTTGGGGCTGGTCCCCGGCAGGTGGCGACTGAACAGGGACCTCAGGAGGCAATACTCAAAGAGCTGAGCAGACACGAACCACGCAATCAGCAGGCAATAAGCATGGAGCTCAGCAGTGACGAATCATGCTGCTCAACTGGCAATAATCAAGCACGTGACCAGGCAGGAATCACGCAGCTCAGCTGGCAATTGTCAAGCAGATGAGCCGACAGGAATCACGCAGCTCAGCTGCCAATTGTCATGCAGATGAGCCGGCAGGAATCACGCAGCTCAGCAGGCCCTGATCACGTGACTCTGCAGGCACTGATCACGTGGCTGATCAAGTCCAGATCACGTGACTGAGCATGCACTGATCACGTGGCTATCATGCACTGATGACGTGACTGCGCATGCACTGATGACGTGGCTGATCGGGCACTGATCACATGGCTCATCATGCACTGATCACGTGTTTATCAGGCAATGATCAGTGACTGACAGGCGCTGATCATGGGACTGTGCACGCACTGATCACGTGGCTATCATGCACTGATCACGTGACTGCGCATGCACTGATGACGTGGCTGTTCGGGCACTGATCACGTGTTTATCAGGCAGTGATCAGTGACTGACAGGCGCTAATCAGGGGACTGTGCACGCACTGATCAGGTGGCTGATCAGGAACTGACCACCTGACCGTGCATGCAGTGATCACGTGGCTGGTCGTTCACTGATCACGTGATTATCATACGGTGATCACGTGACTGAGAGGCGCTGATCACGTGACTGTGCCGTCAGTGATCACGTGGCTGAGCAGGCACTGATATCGTGACTGAGCATGCACTGATCATGTGCCGGGAGCCGGGGAGGCATTCCACTCTGGACAAAGGTCATGAGGAAGGAGGCTCGGCATACGCAAATGCGGGATCGAGCCTCAGGAGTCCACCCGGATATTCTCGAGCATCTCCCCCCAAAAAAACCGGAGTCTGCCTACTGTATTGCTTTGTGCTCTCACCTCTGATTTCACTGGGGGCTGTCCCCCACCACCATCTCGCTCTCTCTGTCAAAGAGTTAACTTACAGCTCCAATTCATAAAGTTCCTTGTCATTCTTCCCTTTAACTTCCAGCTGAGTCTCCATCTGGAGCGCGGAACCCACCACGCTTTCTAATTATGCCTGGGCTGCTAAGACCCACTCGAGAAGGTGTCTAGGGTGAGGCACCTTTCGCTATTCGAGAGGGCGCCTGCGGCCTACGTAAGTGGTGCAAACTTCTTGTCTTGAAGTTTGATTGGTCTTCTGCGTAAACCAAGCTACTCAGTCTCTTTTCTCCACCGAATTTTCCTACTGAGCTCTCCTCATACAATTATTCTTGACATCTCTGATTAGCATATAAATAGTCGCCTAGGCCATCTCTCCTTCGAATACCCTGGATCAGTTGGGGCTGGTCCCCGGCAGGTGGCGACTGAACAGGGACCTCAGGAGGCAATACTCAAAGAGCTGAGCAGACACGAACCACGCAATCAGCAGGCAATAAGCATGGAGCTCAGCAGTGACGAATCATGCTGCTCAACTGGCAATAATCAAGCACGTGACCAGGCAGGAATCACGCAGCTCAGCTGGCAATTGTCAAGCAGATGAGCCGACAGGAATCACGCAGCTCAGCTGGCAATTGTCATGCAGATGAGCCGGCAGGAATCACGCAGCTCAGCAGGCCCTGATCAAGTGACTCTGCAGGCACTGATCACGTGGCTGATCAAGTCCAGATCACGTGACTGAGCATGCACTGATCACGTGGCTATCATGCACTGATGACGTGACTGCGCATGCACTGATGACGTGGCTGATCGGGCACTGATCACATGGCTCATCATGCACTGATCACGTGTTTATCAGGCAATGATCAGTGACTGACAGGCGCTGATCATGGGACTGTGCACGCACTGATCACGTGGCTATCATGCACTGATCACGTGACTGCGCATGCACTGATGACGTGGCTGTTCGGGCACTGATCACGTGTTTATCAGGCAGTGATCAGTGACTGACAGGCGCTGATCAGGGGACTGTGCACGCACTGATCAGGTGGCTGATCAGGAACTGACCACCTGACCGTGCATGCAGTGATCACGTGGCTGGTCGTTCACTGATCACGTGTTTATCATACGGTGATCACGTGACTGAGAGGCGCTGATCACGTGACTGTGCCGTCAGTGATCACGTGGCTGAGCAGGCACTGATATCGTGACTGAGCATGCACTGATCATGTGCCGGGAGCCGGGGAGGCATTCCACTCTGGACAAAGGTCATGAGGAAGGAGGCTCGGCATACGCAAATGCGGGATCGAGCCTCAGGAGTCCACCCGGATATTCTCGAGCATCTCCCCCCAAAAAAACCGGAGTCTGCCTACTGTATTGCTTTGTGCTCTCACCTCTGATTTCACTGGGGGCTGTCCCCCACCACCATCTCGCTCTCTCTGTCAAAGAGTTAACTTACAGCTCCAATTCATAAAGTTCCTTGTCATTCTTCCCTTTAACTTCCAGCTGAGTCTCCATCTGGAGCGCGGAACCCACCACGCTTTCTAATTATGCCTGGGCTGCTAAGACCCACTCGAGAAGGTGTCTAGGGTGAGGCACCTTTCGCTATTCGAGAGGGCGCCTGCGGCCTACGTAAGTGGTGCAAACTTCTTGTCTTGAAGTTTGATTGGTCTTCTGCGTAAACCAAGCTACTCAGTCTCTTTTCTCCACCGAATTTTCCTACTGAGCTCTCCTCATACTATTATTCTTGACATCTCTGATTAGCATATAAATAGTCGCCTAGGCCATCTCTCCTTCGAATACCCTGGATCAGTTGGGGCTGGTCCCCGGCAGGTGGCGACTGAACAGGGACCTCAGGAGGCAATACTCAAAGAGCTGAGCAGACACGAACCACGCAATCAGCAGGCAATAAGCATGGAGCTCAGCAGTGACGAATCATGCTGCTCAACTGGCAATAATCAAGCACGTGACCAGGCAGGAATCACGCAGCTCAGCTGGCAATTGTCAAGCAGATGAGCCGACAGGAATCACGCAGCTCAGCTGGCAATTGTCATGCAGATGAGCCGGCAGGAATCACGCAGCTCAGCAGGCCCTGATCACGTGACTCTGCAGGCACTGATCACGTGGCTGATCAAGTCCAGATCACGTGACTGAGCATGCACTGATCACGTGGCTATCATGCACTGATGACGTGACTGCGCATGCACTGATGACGTGGCTGATCGGGCACTGATCACATGGCTCATCATGCAATGATCACGTGTTTATCATACGGTGATCACGTGACTGAGAGGCGCTGATCACGTGACTGTGCCGTCAGTGATCACGTGGCTGAGCAGGCACTGATATCGTGACTGAGCATGCACTGATCATGTGCCGGGAGCCGGGGAGGCATTCCACTCTGGACAAAGGTCATGAGGAAGGAGGCTCGGCATACGCAAATGCGGGATCGAGCCTCAGGAGTCCACCCGGATATTCTCGAGCATCTCCCCCCAAAAAAACCGGAGTCTGCCTACTGTATTGCTTTGTGCTCTCACCTCTGATTTCACTGGGGGCTGTCCCCCACCACCATCTCGCTCTCTCTGTCAAAGAGTTAACTTACAGCTCCAATTCATAAAGTTCCTTGTCATTCTTCCATTTAACTTCCAGCTGAGTCTCCATCTGGAGCGCGGAACCCACCACGCTTTCTAATTATGCCTGGGCTGCTAAGACCCACTCGAGAAGGTGTCTAGGGTGAGGCACCTTTCACTATTCGAGAGGGCGCCTGCGGCCTACGTAAGTGGTGCAAACTTCTTGTCTTGAAGTTTGATTGGTCTTCTGCGTAAACCAAGCTACTCAGTCTCTTTTCTCCACCGAATTTTCCTACTGAGCTCTCCTCATACACTTATTCTTGACATCTCTGATTAGCATATAAATAGTCGCCGAGGCCATCTCTCCTTCGAATACCCTGGATCAGTTGGGGCTGGTCCCCGGCAGGTGGCGACTGAACAGGGACCTCAGGAGGCAATACTCAAAGAGCTGAGCAGACACGAACCACGCAATCAGCAGGCAATAAGCATGGAGCTCAGCAGTGACGAATCATGCTGCTCAACTGGCAATAATCAAGCACGTGACCAGGCAGGAATCACGCAGCTCAGCTGGCAATTGTCAAGCAGATGAGCCGACAGGAATCACGCAGCTCAGCTGGCAATTGTCATGCAGATGAGCCGGCAGGAATCACGCAGCTCAGCAGGCCCTGATCACGTGACTCTGCAGGCACTGATCACGTGGCTGATCAAGTCCAGATCACGTGACTGAGCATGCACTGATCACGTGGCTATCATGCACTGATGACGTGACTGCGCATGCACTGATGACGTGGCTGATCGGGCACTGATCACATGGCTCATCATGCACTGATCACGTGTTTATCAGGCAATGATCAGTGACTGACAGGCGCTGATCATGGGACTGTGCACGCACTGATCACGTGGCTATCATGCACTGATCACGTGACTGCGCATGCACTGATGACGTGGCTGTTCAGGCACTGATCACGTGTTTATCAGGCAGTGATCAGTGACTGACAGGCCCTGATCAGGGGACTGTGCACGCACTGATCAGGTGGCTGATCAGGAACTGACCACCTGACCGTGCATGCAGTGATCACGTGGCTGGTCGTTCACTGATCACGTGTTTATCATACGGTGATCACGTGACTGAGAGGCGCTGATCACGTGACTGTGCCGTCAGTGATCACGTGGCTGAGCAGGCACTGATATCGTGACTGAGCATGCACTGATCATGTGCCGAGAGACGGGGAGGCATTCCACTCTGGACAAAGGTCATGAGGAAGGAGGCTCGGCATACGCCAATGCGGGATCGAGCCTCAGGAGTCCACCCGGATATTCTCGAGCATCTCCCCCCAAAAAAACCGGAGTCTGCCTACTGTATTGCTTTGTGCTCTCACCTCTGATTTCACTGGGGGCAGTCTCCCACCACCATCTCGCTCTCTCTGTCAAAGTGTTAACTTACAGCTCCAATTCATAAAGTTCCTTGTCATTCTTCCCTTTAACTTCCAGCTGAGTCTCCATCTGGAGCGCGCAACCCACCACGCTTACTAATTATGCCTGGGCTGCTAAGACCCACTCGAGAAGCTGTCTAGGGTGAGGCACCTTTCGCTATTCGAGAGGGCGCCTGCGGCCTACGTAAGTGGTGCAAACTTCTTGTCTTGAAGTTTGATTGGTCTTCTGCGTAAACCAAGCTACTCAGTCTCTTTTCTCCACCGAATTTTCCTACTGAGCTCTCCTCATACTCTTATTCTTGACATCTCTGATTAGCATATAAATAGTCGCCTAGGCCATCTCTCCTTCGAATACCCTGGATCAGTTGGGGCTGGTCCCCGGCAGGTGGCGACTGAACAGGGACCTCAGGAGGAAATACTCAAAGAGCTGAGCAGACACGAACCACGCAATCAGCAGGCAATAAGCATGGAGCTCAGCAGTGACGAATCATGCTGCTCAACTGGCAATAATCAAGCACGTGACCAGGCAGGAATCACGCAGCTCAGCTGGCAATTGTCAAGCAGATGAGCCGACAGGAATCACGCAGCTCAGCTGGCAATTGTCATGCAGATGAGCCGGCAGGAATCACGCAGCTCAGCAGGCCCTGATCACGTGACTCTGCAGGCACTGATCACGTGGCTGATCAAGTCCAGATCACGTGACTGAGCATGCACTGATCACGTGGCTATCATGCACTGATGACGTGACTGCGCATGCACTGATGACGTGGCTGATCGGGCACTGATCACATGGCTCATCATGCACTGATCACGTGTTTATCAGGCAATGATCAGTGACTGACAGGCGCTGATCATGGGACTGTGCACGCACTGATCACGTGGCTATCATGCACTGATCACGTGACTGCGCATGCACTGATGACGTGGCTGTTCGGGCACTGATCACGTGTTTATCAGGCAGTGATCAGTGACTGACAGGCGCTGATCAGGGGACTGTGCACGCACTGATCAGGTGGCTGATCAGGAACTGACCACCTGACCGTGCATGCAGTGATCACGTGGCTGGTCGTTCACTGATCACGTGTTTATCATACGGTGATCACGTGACTGAGAGGCGCTGATCACGTGACTGTGCCGTCAGTGATCACGTGGCTGAGCAGGCACTGATATCGTGACTGAGCATGCACTGATCATGTGCCGGGAGCCGGGGAGGCATTCCACTCTGGACAAAGGTCATGAGGAAGGAGGCTCGGCATACGCAAATGCGGGATCGAGCCTCAGGAGTCCACCCGGATATTCTCGAGCATCTCCCCCCAAAAAACCGGAGTCTGCCTACTGTATTGCTTTGTGCTCTCACCTCTGATTTCACTGGGGGCTGTCCCCCACCACCATCTCGCTCTCTCTGTCAAAGAGTTAACTTACAGCTCCAATTCATAAAGTTCCTTGTCATTCTTCCCTTTAACTTCCAGCTGAGTCTCCATCTGGAGCGCGGAACCCACCACGCTTTCTAATTATGCCTGGGCTGCTAAGACCCACTCGAGAAGGTGTCTAGGGTGAGGCACCTTTCGCTATTCGAGAGGGCGCCTGCGGCCTACGTAAGTGGTGCAAACTTCTTGTCTTGAAGTTTGATTGGTCTTCTGCGTAAACCAAGCTACTCAGTCTCTTTTCTCCACCGAATTTTCCTACTGAGCTCTCCTCATACTATTATTCTTGACATCTCTGATTAGCATATAAATAGTCGCCTAGGCCATCTCTCCTTCGAATACCCTGGATCAGTTGGGGCTGGTCCCCGGCAGGTGGCGACTGAACAGGGACCTCAGGAGGCAATACTCAAAGAGCTGAGCAGACACGAACCACGCAATCAGCAGGCAATAAGCATGGAGCTCAGCAGTGACGAATCATGCTGCTCAACTGGCAATAATCAAGCACGTGACCAGGCAGGAATCACGCAGCTCAGCTGGCAATTGTCAAGCAGATGAGCCGACAGGAATCACGCAGCTCAGCTGGCAATTGTCATGCAGATGAGCCGGCAGGAATCACGCAGCTCAGCAGGCCCTGATCACGTGACTCTGCAGGCACTGATCACGTGGCTGATCAAGTCCAGATCACGTGACTGAGCATGCACTGATCACGTGGCTATCATGCACTGATGACGTGACTGCGCATGCACTGATGACGTGGCTGATCGGGCACTGATCACATGGCTCATCATGCACTGATCACGTGTTTATCATACGGTGATCACGTGACTGAGAGGCGCTGATCACGTGACTGTGCCGTCAGTGATCACGTGGCTGAGCAGGCACTGATATCGTGACTGAGCATGCACTGATCATGTGCCGGGAGCCGGGGAGGCATTCCACTCTGGACAAAGGTCATGAGGAAGGAGGCTCGGCATACGCAAATGCGGGATCGAGCCTCAGGAGTCCACCCGGATATTCTCGAGCATCTCCCCCCAAAAAAACCGGAGTCTGCCTACTGTATTGCTTTGTGCTCTCACCTCTGATTTCACTGGGGGCTGTCCCCCACCACCATCTCGCTCTCTCTGTCAAAGAGTTAACTTACAGCTCCAATTCATAAAGTTCCTTGTCATTCTTCCCTTTAACTTCCAGCTGAGTCTCCATCTGGAGCGCGGAACCCACCACGCTTTCTAATTATGCCTGGGCTGCTAAGACCCACTCGAGAAGGTGTCTAGGGTGAGGCACCTTTCACTATTCGAGAGGGCGCCTGCGGCCTACGTAAGTGGTGCAAACTTCTTGTCTTGAAGTTTGATTGGTCTTCTGCGTAAACCAAGCTACTCAGTCTCTTTTCTCCACCGAATTTTCCTACTGAGCTCTCCTCATACTCTTATTCTTGACATCTCTGATTAGCATATAAATAGTCGCCGAGGCCATCTCTCCTTCGAATACCCTGGATCAGTTGGGGCTGGTCCCCGGCAGGTGGCGACTGAACAGGGACCTCAGGAGGCAATACTCAAAGAGCTGAGCAGACACGAACCACGCAATCAGCAGGCAATAAGCATGGAGCTCAGCAGTGACGAATCATGCTGCTCAACTGGCAATAATCAAGCACGTGACCAGGCAGGAATCACGCAGCTCAGCTGGCAATTGTCAAGCAGATGAGCCGACAGGAATCACGCAGCTCAGCTGGCAATTGTCATGCAGATGAGCCGGCAGGAATCACGCAGCTCAGCAGGCCCTGATCACGTGACTCTGCAGGCACTGATCACGTGGCTGATCAAGTCCAGATCACGTGACTGAGCATGCACTGATCACGTGGCTATCATGCACTGATGACGTGACTGCGCATGCACTGATGACGTGGCTGATCGGGCACTGATCACATGGCTCATCATGCACTGATCACGTGTTTATCAGGCAATGATCAGTGACTGACAGGCGCTGATCATGGGACTGTGCACGCACTGATCACGTGGCTATCATGCACTGATCACGTGACTGCGCATGCACTGATGACGTGGCTGTTCGGGCACTGATCACGGGTTTATCAGGCAGTGATCAGTGACTGACAGGCGCTGATCAGGGGACTGTGCACGCACTGATCAGGTGGCTGATCAGGAACTGACCACCTGACCGTGCATGCAGTGATCACGTGGCTGGTCGTTCACTGATCACGTGTTTATCATACGGTGATCACGTGACTGAGAGGCGCTGATCACGTGACTGTGCCGTCAGTGATCACGTGGCTGAGCAGGCACTGATATCGTGACTGAGCATGCACTGATCATGTGCCGGGAGCCGGGGAGGCATTCCACTCTGGACAAAGGTCATGAGGAAGGAGGCTCGGCATACACAAATGCGGGATCGAGCCTCAGGAGTACACCTGGATATTCTCCAGCATCTCCCCCCCAAAATAACCGGAGTCTGCCTACTGTATTGCTTTGTGCTCTCACCTCTGATTTCACTGGGGGCTGTCCCCCACCACCATCTCGCTCTCTCTGTCAAAGAGGTAACTTACAGCTCCAATTCATAAAGTTCCTTGTCATTCTTCCCTTTAACTTCCAGCTGAGTCTCCATCTGGAGCGCGGAACCCACCACGCTTCCTAATTATGCCTGGGCTGCTAAGACCCACTCGAGAAGGTGTCTAGGGTGAGGCACCTTTCGCTCTTCGAGAGGGCGCCTGCGGCCTACGTAAGTGGTGCAAACTTCTTGTCTTGAAGTTTGATTGGTCTTCTGCGTAAACCAAGCTACTCAGTCTCTTTTCTCCACCGAATTTTCCTACTGAGCTCTCCTCATACTATTATTCTTGACATCTCTGATTAGCATATAAATAGTCGCCTAGGCCATCTCTCCTTCGAATACCCTGGATCAGTTGGAGCTGGTCCCTGGCAGGTGGCGACTGAACAGGGACCTCAGGAGGCAATACTCAAAGAGCTGAGCAGACACAAACCACGCAATCAGCAGGCAATAAGCATGGAGCTCAGCAGTGACGAATCATGCTGCTCAACTGGCAATAATCAAGCACGTGACCAGGCAGGAATCACGCAGCTCAGCTGGCAATTGTCAAGCAGATGAGCCGACAGGAATCACGCAGCTCAGCTGGCAATTGTCATGCAGATGAGCCGGCAGGAATCACGCAGCTCAGCAGGCCCTGATCACGTGACTCTGTAGGCACTGATCACGTGGCTGATCAAGTCCAGATCACGTGACTGAGCATGCACTGATCACGTGGCTATCATGCACTGATGACGTGACTGCGCATGCACTGATGACGTGGCTGATCGGGCACTGATCACATGGCTCATCATGCACTGATCACGTGTTTATCATACGGTGATCACGTGACTGAGAGGCGCTGATCACGTGACTGTGCCGTCAGTGATCACGTGGCTGAGCAGGCACTGATATCGTGACTGAGCATGCACTGATCATGTGCCGGGAGCCGGGGAGGCATTCCACTCTGGACAAAGGTCATGAGGAAGGAGGCTCGGCATACGCAAATGCGGGATCGAGCCTCAGGAGTCCACCCGGATATTCTCGAGCATCTCCCCCCCAAAAAAACCAAAGTCTGCCTACTGTATTGCTTTGTGCTCTCACCTCTGATTTCACTGGGGGCTGTCCCCCACCACCATCTCGCTCTCTCTGTCAAAGAGTTAACTTACAGCTCCAATTCATAAAGTTCCTTGTCATTCTTCCATTTAACTTCCAGCTGAGTCTCCATCTGGAGCGCGGAACCCACCACGCTTTCTAATTATGCCTGGGCTGCTAAGACCCACTCGAGAAGGTGTCTAGGGTGAGGCACCTTTCACTATTCGAGAGGGCGCCTGCGGCCTACGTAAGTGGTGCAAACTTCTTGTCTTGAAGTTTGATTGGTCTTCTGCGTAAACCAAGCTACTCAGTCTCTTTTCTCCCCCGAATTTTCCTACTGAGCTTTTCTCATACACTTATTCTTGACATCTCTGATTAGCATATAAATAGTCGCCGAGGCCATCTCTCCTTCGAATACCCTGGATCAGTTGGGGCTGGTCCCCGGCAGGTGGCGACTGAACAGGGACCTCAGGAGGCAATACTCAAAGAGCTGAGCAGACACGAACCACGCAATCAGCAGGCAATAAGCATGGAGCTCAGCAGTGACGAATCATGCTGCTCAACTGGCAATAATCAAGCACGTGACCAGGCAGGAATCACGCAGCTCAGCTGGCAATTGTCAAGCAGATGAGCCGACAGGAATCACGCAGCTCAGCTGGCAATTGTCATGCAGATGAGCCGGCAGGAATCACGCAGCTCAGCAGGCCCTGATCACGTGACTCTGCAGGCACTGATCCCGTGGCTGATCAAGTCCAGATCACGTGACTGAGCATGCACTGATCACGTGGCTATCATGCACTGATGACGTGACTGCGCATGCACTGATGACGTGGCTGATCGGGCACTGATCACATGGCTCATCATGCACTGATCACGTGTTTATCAGGCAATGATCAGTGACTGACAGGCGCTGATCATGGGACTGTGCACGCACTGATCACGTGGCTATCATGCACTGATCACGTGACTGCGCATGCACTGATGACGTGGCTGTTCGGGCACTGATCACGTGTTTATCAGGCAGTGATCAGTGACTGACAGGCGCTGATCAGGGGACTGTGCACGCACTGATCAGGTGGCTGATCAGGAACTGACCACCTGACCGTGCATGCAGTGATCACGTGGCTGGTCGTTCACTGATCACGTGTTTATCATACGGTGATCACGTGACTGAGAGGCGCTGATCACGTGAATGTGCCGTCAGTGATCACGTGGCTGAGCAGGCACTGATATCGTGACTGAGCATGCACTGATCACGTGCCGGGAGCCGGGGAGGCATTCCACTCTGGACAAAGGTCATGAGGAAGGAGGCTCGGCATACGCAAATGCGGGATCGAGCCTCAGGAGTCCACCCGGATATTCTCGAACATCTCCCCCCCAAAAAAACCGGAGTCTGCCTACTGTATTGCTTTGTGCTCTCACCTCTGATTTCACTGGGGGCTGTCCCCCACCACCATCTCGCTCTCTCTGTCAAAGAGTTAACTTACAGCTCCAATTCATAAAGTTCCTTGTCATTCTTCCCTTTAACTTCCAGCTGAGTCTCCATCTGGAGCGCGGAACCCACCACGCTTTCTAATTATGCCTGGGCTGCTAAGACCCACTCGAGAAGGTGTCTAGGGTGAGGCACCTTTCGCTATTCGAGAGGGCGCCTGCGGCCTACGTAAGTGGTGCAAACTTCTTGTCTTGAAGTTTGATTGGTCTTCTGCGTAAACCAAGCAACTCAGTCTCTTTTCTCCACCGAATTTTCCTACTGAGCTCTCCTCATACTCTTATTCTTGACATCTCTGATTAGCATATAAATAGTCGCCTAGGCCATCTCTCCTTCGAATACCCTGGATCAGTTGGGGCTGGTCCCCGGCAGGTGGCGACTGAACAGGGACCTCAGGAGGAAATACTCAAAGAGCTGAGCAGACACGAACCACGCAATCAGCAGGCAATAAGCATGGAGCTCAGCAGTGACGAATCATGCTGCTCAACTGGCAATAATCAAGCACGTGACCAGGCAGGAATCACGCAGCTCAGCTGGCAATTGTCAAGCAGATGAGCCGACAGGAATCACGCAGCTCAGCTGGCAATTGTCATGCAGATGAGCCGGCAGGAATCACGCAGCTCAGCAGGCCCTGATCACGTGACTCTGCAGGCACTGATCACGTGGCTGATCAAGTCCAGATCACGTGACTGAGCATGCACTGATCACGTGGCTATCATGCACTGATGACGTGACTGCGCATGCACTGATGACGTGGCTGATCGGGCACTGATCACATGGCTCATCATGCACTGATCACGTGTTTATCAGGCAATGATCAGTGACTGACAGGCGCTGATCATGGGACGGTGCACGCACTGATCACATGGCTATCATGCACTGATCACGTGACTGCGCATGCACTGATGACGTGGCTGTTCGGGCACTGATCACATGTTTATCAGGCAGTGATCAGTGACTGACAGGCGCTGATCAGGGGACTGTGCACGCACTGATCAGGTGGCTGATCAGGAACTGACCACCTGACCGTGCATGCAGTGATCACGTGGCTGGTCGTTCACTGATCACGTGTTTATCATACGGTGATCACGTGACTGAGAGGCGCTGATCACGTGACTGTGCCGTCAGTGATCACGTGGCTGAGCAGGCACTGATATCGTGACTGAGCATGCACTGATCATGTGCCGGGAGCCGGGGAGGCATTCCACTCTGGACAAAGGTCATGAGGAAGGAGGCTCGGCATACGCAAATGCGGGATCGAGCCTCAGGAGTCCACCCGGATATTCTCCAGCATCTCCCCCCCAAAAAAACCGGAGTCTGCCTACTGTATTGCTTTGTGCTCTCACCTCTGATTTCACTGGGGGCTGTCCCCCACCACCATCTCGCTCTCTCTGTCAAAGAGTTAACTTACAGCTCCAATTCATAAAGTTCCTTGTCATTCTTCCCTTTAACTTCCAGCTGAGTCTCCATCTGGAGCGCGGAACCCACCACGCTTTCTAATTATGCCTGGGCTGCTAAGACCCACTCGAGAAGGTGTCTAGGGTGAGGCACCTTTCGCTATTCGAGAGGGCGCCTGCGGCCTACGTAAGTGGTGCAAACTTCTTGTCTTGAAGTTTGATTGGTCTTCTGCGTAAACCAAGCTACTCAGTCTCTTTTCTCCACCGAATTTTCCTACTGAGCTCTCCTCATACTATTATTCTTGACATCTCTGATTAGCATATAAATAGTCGCCTAGGCCATCTCTCCTTCGAATACCCTGGATCAGTTGGGGCTGGTCCCTGGCAGGTGGCGACTGAACAGGGACCTCAGGAGGCAATACTCAAAGAGCTGAGCAGACACAAACCACGCAATCAGCAGGCAATAAGCATGGAGCTCAGCAGTGACGAATCATGCTGCTCAACTGGCAATAATCAAGCACGTGACCAGGCAGGAATCACGCAGCTCAGCTGGCAATTGTCAAGCAGATGAGCCGACAGGAATCACGCAGCTCAGCTGGCAATTGTCATGCAGATGAGCCGGCAGGAATCACGCAGCTCAGCTGGCAATTGTCAAGCAGATGAGCCGACAGGAATCACGCAGCTCAGCTGGCAATTGTCATGCAGATGAGCCGACAGGAATCACGCAGCTCAGCAGGCCCTGATCACGTGACTCTGCAGGCACTGATCACGTGGCTGATCAAGTCCAGATCACGTGACTGAGCATGCACTGATCACGTGGCTATCATGCACTGATGACGTGACTGCGCATGCACTGATGACCTGGTTGATCGGGCACTGATCACATGGCTCATCATGCACTGATCACGTGTTTATCCGGCAATGATCAGTGACTGACAGGCGCTGATCATGGGACTGTGCACGCACTGATCACGTGGCTATCATGCACTGATCACGTGACTGCGCATGCACTGATGACGTGGCTGTTCGGGCACTGATCACGTGTTTATCAGGCAGTGATCAGTGACTGACAGGCGCTGATCAGGGACTGTGCACGCACTGATCAGGTGGCTATCATGCACTGATGACGTGACTGCGCATGCACTGATGACGTGGCTGATCGGGCACTGATCACATGGCTCATCATGCACTGATCACGTGTTTATCAGGAAATGATCAGTGACTGACAGGCGCTGATCATGGGACTGTACACGCACTGATCACGTGGCTATCATGCACTGATCACGTGACTGCGCATGCACTGATGACGTGGCTGTTCGGGCACTGATCACGTGTTTATCAGGCAGTGATCAGTGACTGACAGGCGCTGATCAGGGGACTGTGCACGCACTGATCAGGTGGCTGATCAGAAACTGACCACCTGACCGTGCATGCAGTGATCACGTGGCTGGTCGTTCACTGATCACGTGTTTATCATACGGTGATCACGTGACTGAGAGGCGCTGATCACGTGACTGTGCCGTCAGTGATCACGTGGCTGAGCAGGCACTGATATCGTGACTGAGCATGCACTGATCACGTGCCGGGAGCCGGGGAGGCATTCCACTCTGGACAAAGGTCATGAGGAAGGAGGCTCGGCATACGCAAATGCGGGATCGAGCCTCAGGAGTCCACCCGGATATTCTCGAGCATCTCCCCCCCAAAAAAACCGGATTCTGCCTACTGTATTGCTTTGTGCTCTCACCTCTGATTTCACTGGGGGCTGTCCCCCACCACCATCTCGCTCTCTCTGTCAAAGAGTTAACTTACAGCTCCAATTCATAAAGTTCCTTGTCATTCTTCCCTTTAACTTCCAGCTGAGTCTCCATCTGGAGCGCGGAACCCACCACGCTTTCTAATTATGCCTGGGCTGCTAAGACCCACTCGAGAAGGTGTCTAGGGTGAGGCACCTTTCGCTATTCGAGAGGGCGCCTGCGGCCTACGTAAGTGGTGCAAACTTCTTGTCTTGAAGTTTGATTGGTTTTCTGCGTAAACCAAGCTACTCAGTCTCTTTTCTCCACCGAATTTTCCTACTGAGCTCTCCTCATACTCTTATTCTTGACATCTCTGATTAGCATATAAATAGTCGCCTAGGCCATCTCTCCTTCGAATACCCTGGATCAGTTGGGGCTGGTCCCCGGCAGGTGGCGACTGAACAGGGACCTCAGGAGGCAATACTCAAAGAGCTGAGCAGACACGAACCACGCAATCAGCAGGCAATAAGCATGGAGCTCAGCAGTGACGAATCATGCTGCTCAACTGGCAATAATCAAGCACGTGACCAGGCAGGAATCACGAAGCTCAGCTGGCAATTGTCAAGCAGATGAGCCGACAGGAATCACGCAGCTCAGCTGGCAATTGTCATGCAGATGAGCCGGCAGGAATCACGCAGCTCAGCAGGCCCTGATCACGTGACTCTGCAGGCACTGATCACGTGGCTGAACAAGTCCAGATCACGTGACTGAGCATGCACTGATCACGTGGCTATCATGCACTGATGACGTGACTGCGCATGCACTGATGACGTGGCTGATCGGGCACTGATCACATGGCTCATCATGCACTGATCACGTGTTTATCAGGCAATGATCAGTGACTGACAGGCGCTGATCATGGGACTGTACACGCACTGATCACGTGGCTATCATGCACTGATCACGTGACTGCGCATGCACTGATGACGTGGCTGTTCGGGCACTGATCACGTGTTTATCAGGCAGTGATCAGTGACTGACAGGCGCTGATCAGGGGACTGTGCACGCACTGATCAGGTGGCTGATCAGAAACTGACCACCTGACCGTGCATGCAGTGATCACGTGGCTGTTCGTTCACTGATCACTTGTTTATCATACGGAGATCACGTGACTGAGAGTCGCTGATCACGTGACTGTGCCGTCAGTGATCACGTGGCTGAGCAGGCACTGATATCGTGACTGAGCATGCACTGATCACGTGCCGGGAGCCGGGGAGGCATTCCACTCTGGACAAAGGTCATGAGGAAGGAGGCTCGGCATACGCAAATGCGGGATCGAGCCTCAGGAGTCCACCCGGATATTCTCGAGCATCTCCCCCCCCAAAAAAACCGGAGTCTGCCTACTGTATTGCTTTGTGCTCTCACCTCTGATTTCACTGGGGGCTGTCCCCCACCACCATCTCGCTCTCTCTGTCAAAGAGTTAACTTACAGCTCCAATTCATAAAGTTCCTTGTCATTCTTCCCTTTAACTTCCAGCTGAGTCTCCATCTGGAGCGCGGAACCCACCACGCTTTCTAATTATGCCTGGGCTGCTAAGACCCACTCGAGAAGGTGTCTAGGGTGAGGCACCTTTCGCTATTCGAGAGGGCGCCTGCGGCCTACGTAAGTGGTGCAAACTTCTTGTCTTGAAGTTTGATTGGTCTTCTGCGTAAACCAAGCAACTCAGTCTCTTTTCTCCACCGAATTTTCCTACTGAGCTCTCCTCATACTCTTATTCTTGACATCTCTGATTAGCATATAAATAGTCGCCTAGGCCATCTCTCCTTCGAATACCCTGGATCAGTTGGGGCTGGTCCCCGGCAGGTGGCGACTGAACAGGGACCTCAGGAGGAAATTCTCAAAGAGCTGAGCAGACACGAACCACGCAATAAGCAGGCAATAAGCATGGAGCTCAGCAGTGACGAATCATGCTGCTCAACTGGCAATAATCAAGCACGTGACCAGGCAGGAATCACGCAGCTCAGCTGGCAATTGTCAAGCAGATGAGCCGACAGGAATCACGCAGCTCAGCTGGCAATTGTCATGCAGATGAGCCGGCAGGAATCACGCAGCTCAGCTGGCAATTGTCAAGCAGATGAGCCGACAGGAATCACGCAGCTCAGCTGGCAATTGTCAGGCAGATGAGCCGACAGGATTCACGCAGCTCAGCAGGCCCTGATCACGTGACTCTGCAGGCACTGATCACGTGGCTGATCAAGTCCAGATCACGTGACTGAGCATGCACTGATCACGTGGCTATCATGCACTGATGACGTGACTGCGCATGCACTGATGACCTGGCTGATCGGGCACTGATCACATGGCTCATCATGCACTGATCACGTGTTTATCAGGCAATGATCAGTGACTGACAGGCGCTGATCATGGGACTGTGCACGCACTGATCACGTGGCTATCATGCACTGATCACGTGACTGCGCATGCACTGATGATGTGGGTGTTCGGGCACTGATCACGTGTATATCAGGCAGTGATCAGTGACTGACAGGCGCTGATCAGGGGACTGTGCACGCACTGATCAGGTGGCTGATCAGGAACTGACCACCTGACCGTGCATGCAGTGAAAACGTGGCTGGTCGTTCACTGATCACGTGTTTATCATACGGTGATCACGTGACTGAGAGGCGCTGATCACGTGACTGTGCCGTCAGTGATCACGTGGCTGAGCAGGCACTGATATCGTGACTGAGCATGCACTGATCATGTGCCGGGAGCCGGGGAGGCATTCCACTCTGGACAAAGGTCATGAGGAAGGAGGCTCGGCATACGCAAATGCGGGATCGAGCCTCAGGAGTCCACCCGGATATTCTCGAGCATCTCCCCCCCCCAAAAAAACCGGAGTCTGCCTACTGTATTGCTTTGTGCTCTCACCTCTGATTTCACTGGGGGCTGTCCCCCACCACCATCTCGCTCTCTCTGTCAAAGAGTTAAATTACAGCTCCAATTCATAAAGTTCCTTGTCATTCTTCCCTTTAACTTCCAGCTGAGTCTCCATCTGGAGCGCGGAACCCACCATGCTTTCTAATTATGCCTGGGCTGCTAAGACCCACTCGAGAAGGTGTCTAGGGTGAGGCACCTTTCGCTATTCGAGAGGGCGCCTGCGGCCTACGTAAGTGGTGCAAACTTCTTGTCTTGAAGTTTGATTGGTCTTCTGCGTAAACCAAGCTACTCAGTCTCTTTTCTCCACCGAATTTTCCTACTGAGCTCTCCTCATACTCTTATTCTTGACATCTCTGATTAGCATATAAATAGTCGCCGAGGCCATCTCTCCTTCGAATACCCTGGATCAGTTGGGGCTGGTCCCCGGCAGGTGGCGACTGAACAGGGACCTCAGGAGGCAATACTCAAAGAGCTGAGCAGACACGAACCACGCAATCAGCAGGCAATAAGCATGGAGCTCAGCAGTGACGAATCATGCTGCTCAACTGGCAATAATCAAGCACGTGACCAGGCAGGAATCACGCAGCTCAGCTGGCAATTGTCAAGCAGATGAGCCGACAGGAATCACGCAGCTCAGCTGGCAATTGTCATGCAGATGAGCCGGCAGGAATCACGCAGCTCAGCTGGCAATTGTCAAGCAGATGAGCCGACAGGAATCACGCAGCTCAGCTGGCAATTGTCATGCAGATGAGCCGGCAGGAATCACGCAGCTCAGCAGGCGCTGATCAGGTGACTCTGCAGGCACTGATCACGTGGCTGATCAAGTCCAAATCACGTGACTGAGCATGCACTGATCACGTGGCTATCATGCACTGATGACGTGACTGCGCATGCACTGAAGACCTGGCTGATCGGGCACTGATCACATGGCTCATCATGCACTGATCACGTGTTTATCAGGCAATGATCAGTGACTGACAGGGGTTGATCATGGGACTGTGCACGCACTGATCACGTGGCTATCATGCACTGATCACGTGGCTGATCATACACTGCTCACGTAACTGATCATGCACTGATCTCGTAATTGATCATGCACTGATCTCGTGGCTGATCATGCAATGATCATGTAGCTACCATGTACTGGTCCCGTGAGTGACCATGCACTGATCACGTAATTGATCATGCACTGATCACGTGGCTGATCATGCAGTGAACACGGGACTGATCATGCACTGATCACGTGACTGATCATGCAATGATCACGCAGCTACCATATACTGGTCACATGACTGATCATGCACCGATCATCTGCCTATCGTGCACTCATTACCTGGCTATCGTGCACTGATCACGTGGTTGATCATACACTGATCACGAGACTGATCTTGCACTGATCACGTCTGTATCTTGCACTGATCTCCTGACTGCCCATGCAGTGATCACGTGGATAAACATACACTGATCATGTCACAGATCATGCAGTGATCACGCGGCTATCATGCACTGCTCACGTGGCTGATCATGCAATGATCACGGAGTTACCATGTACTGGTCACGTGAGTGATCATGCACTGATCACGTAATTGATCATACACTGATCAGGTGACTTATCATGCACTGTTCACGTGACTGATCATGCACGGATCATGTGACTGATCATGCACTGATCTCGTTGCTATCATGCACAGTTCACATGGCTGATCATGCAATGATCACATAGCTACCATGTACTGGTCACGTGACTGATCATGCACTGATCACGTAATTGATCATGCACTGATCACGTGGCTGATCATGCACTAATCTCGTGACTGGTCATGCACTGATAACGTGGCTGATCATGCACTGATCACGTGACTGATCATGCACACATCACGTGGCTATCATGAACTGCTCACGTGGCTGGTCATGCAATGATCACGTAGCTACCATATACGGGTCACGCGACTGATCATGCACAGATCACGTAAATGATCATGCACTGTTCCCGTGACTGATCATGTACTGATCACGTGATTGATCATGCACTGATCACGTGTCTATCATGCACTGCTTATGTGGCTGATCAAACAATATTCACATAGCTACCATGTACTGGTCACATGACCATGCACTGATCACGTAATTGATCATGCACTGATCAAGTGGCTGATCATACACTGATCACGTGACTGATCATGCACTCTTCACGAGACTCATCTTGCACTGATCACGTGGCTATCATGCACTGATCACATGGCTGATCATGCACTGATCACGTGACTGATCATGCACTGTTCACGAGACTGATCATGCACTGATCACGTTGCACTCATGCACTGATCACGTGGCTGATCATATTCTGCTCACGAAACTGATCATGCACACATCAGGTGGCTATCATGCACTTCTCACCTGGCTGGTCATGCAATGTTCACGTAGCTACCATATACTGGTCACGTGACTGATCATGCACTGATCACGTAATTGATCCTGCACTGATCACCGGACTCATCATGCACTGATCACGTGGCTGATCACAATCGTATCACGTGACTGATCATGCACTGATCACGTGGTTATCATGCACTTATCACGTGGCTATCATTCACTGATCACGTGGATATCATGCACGGATCACGTGGCTGATCACACACGTATCACGTGACTGATCATGCACTGATCACGTGGCTATCATGCACTGATCACGTGGCTATCATGCACTGATCACGTGGCTGATCATGCAATGATCACGTAGCTACCATGTACTGGTCACGTGACTGATCTTGCACTGATCACGTAATTGATCATGCACTGATCACGTGGCTGATCAAGAACTGATCACGTGGCTATCATGCACTGCTAACGTGGCTGATCATGCAATGATCACGCAGCTACCATGTACTGGTCACGTAACTGATCATGAACTGATGACGTAATTGATCATGCAGTGATCATGTGGCTGCTCATGCACTGATCACTAGACTGATCATGCACTGATCACGTGACTTATCATGCACTGATCACCTGGCTATCATGCACTGATCACATGGCTGGTCATACACTGATCACGTGCCTGGTCATGCACAGATTACATGACTGATCATGCACTGATCACGTCACTGATCATGCACTGATCACGTGGCTATCATGCACTACTCACGTGGCTGATCATGCAATGATCATGTAGCTACCATGTACCGGTCACGTGACTGATCATAGACCCATCAGGTTACGAATCATGCACTGATCACGTGGCTATCATGCAATGATCACGTGGCTAACATGCACTGATCACGTGGCTGATCATGCACTGATACCGTGACTGAGCATGGACTGATCACATGACTATCATGTAGTGATCACGTGACTTAATGGCGCTGACCATGTGACTGATCATGGGCTGAGCATGTTTGCTATCATACACTGATCATGTGCCTCTGGAGGCAATAAACAAAGAGCTGAGTAGGCACGAATCAAACAGTGAGCAGGCAATAATCCTGGAACTCAGCTGTGAGGAATCATGCTGCTCAGCTGGTAATAATCAAGCAGCTGAGCAGGCAGGAATTACACAGAACAGCAGGCAATTGTCAAGCAGATGACAGCAGGAATCATGCAGCTCAGCTGGCAATTGTCAAGCAGATGACTAGACAGGAATCATGCAGTGCAGCAGGCCCTGATCACGTGACTGAGCATGCACTGTTCACGTGGCTGATCATACACTGATCACGTGATTGATCATGCACTGATCACTTGGATATCATGCACTGATCACGTGGCTGATCATACACTGTTCACGTGTCTGACCATGCACTGATCACATGGCTGATCATACACTGCTCACGTAACTGATCATGCACTGATCACGTAATTGATCATGCACTGATCACGTGGCTGAACATGCAATGATCATGTAGCTACCATGTACTGATCCCGTGAGTGACCATGCACTGATCACGTAATTGATCATGCACTGATCACGTGGCTGATCACACTTGTATCACGTGACTGATCATGCACTGATCACGTGGTTATCATGCATTGATCACGTGGCTATCATTCACTGATCACGTGGATATCATGCACGGATCACGTGGCTGATCACACACGTATCACGTGACTGATCATGCACTGATCACGTGGCTATCATGCACTGATCACGTGGCTATTATGCACTGATCACGTGGCTGATCACGCAATGATCACGTAGCTACCATGTACTGGTCACGTGACTGATCTTGCACTGATCACGTAATTGATCATGCACTGATCACGTGGCTGATCAAGAACTGATCACGTGGCTATCATGCACTGCTAACGTGGCTGATCATGAAATGATCACACAGCTACCATGTGCTGGTCATGTGACTGATCATGCACTGATCATGTGGCTGATCATGCACTGATCACATGACTGATCATGCACTGATCACGTGGCTATCATGCACTGATCACATGGCTGGTCATACACTGATCACGTGACTGATCATGCGCTGATCACGTGGCTGATCATGGAATGATCACGCAGCTACCATGTACTGGTCACATGACTGTTCATGCACTGATCACGTAATTGATCATGCACTGATCACCTGCCTTATCATGCATTGGTTATGTGATTCATCATGTGCTGATCATGTTTGATGTCATACACTGCTCATGTGCCTCTGGAGGCAATGAACAAGAGCTGAGTAGGCAGGAATAAGTAGGCAATAATCATGGAACTCAGCTCTGAGAAATCATGCTGCTCAGCTGGCAATAATCAAGTTGATGAGCAGGCAGGAATTATGCAGAACAGGTGGCAATTGTCAAGGAGATGACAGGCAGGAATCGTACACCTCAGCTGGCAATTGTCAAGCAGATGAGCAGACAGTAATCACGCAGCTCAGCAGGCCCTGATCATGTGACTGAGCATGCACTGTTCACGTCGCTGATCACACACCTATCACGTGAATGATCATGCACTGATCACGTGGCTCTCATGCACAGATCACGTGATTGTGCATGCACTGATCACGTAATTGTATGCACTGCTCACATGGCTCTCATGCACTGATGACGTGGCTGATCATGTGACTGATCATGCACTGATCACGTAGCTATCTTGCACTGGTCACTTGGCTGATCATACAATCATCACGGGACTGATCGTCCACTGATTGCGGCGCTATCATGCATTGACTACATGACTCCACATGCACTGATCACGTGCATGATCATGCACTGATCACGTGACTGACCATGCACAGATCACGTGACTGATCATGCACTGATCACGTGGCTATAATGCACTGATTAATTGGCAGATCATACACTGATCATGTGCCTGGTCATGCACTGATCATGTGGCTGATCATGCACTGCTCACGTGGCTGGTCATGCAATGATCACGTAGCTACCATATACTGTTCACGCGACTGATCATGCACAGATCACTAAATGATCATGCACTGTTCCCGTGACTGATCATGTACTGATCACGTGACTGATCATGCACTGACAACGTGGCTATCATGCTCTCCTCACGTGGGTGATCATGCAATGATCACGTAGCAACCATGTACTGGTCACCTGACTGATCATGCACTGATCATGTAATTGATCCAGCACTGATCACCTGGCTCATCATGCACTGATCACGTGACTGTTCACGCACTGATCACTTGACTGATCATGCACTGATCACGTGGCTATAATGCCCTGAGTACGTGGCTGATCATACACTTTTCACGTACCTCGTCATGCACAGATCACGTGACTAATCATGAACTTATCACGTGGCTCTAATGCACTGATCACGTGGCTGATCATACACTGTTCAAGTTCCTGGTCATGCACAGATCACGTGACTAATGATGAACTGATCACGGGGCTATAATTCACTGATCACGTGGATATCATGCACTGATTACGTGCCTCTCATGCACAGATCACGTGACTAAACATGAACTGATCTCGTAGGTATCATGCACTGATCACGTGGCTGATCATACACTGTTCACATGTCTGATCATGCACTGATCACATGGCTGATCATACACTGCTCACGTAGCTGATCATGCACTGATCACGTGTCTATCATGCAGTGCTCACGTGGCTGATTCTGCAATGATCACCTAGCTTACATGTACTGGTCACGTGACTGATCATGCAACGGTAACGTAATTGATCATGCACTGATCACGTGACTGATTATGTACTGATCACGTGATTGATCATGCACTGATCACGTGTCTATCATGCACTGATCAAGTGACTGATTATGCACTGATCACGTGGCTGATCATGTACTGATCACGTGGCTATCATGCACTACTCACATTGCTGATCATGCAATGATCACGTAGCTACCATGTACTGGTCACGTGACTGATCATGCACTGATCACGTAATTGATCTTGCACTGGTCATGTGGCTGATCATGCACTGATCACGTGGCTGATCATACACTGATCACGTGATTGATCATGCACTGATCACGTGACTGATCATGCACTGATCACGTGGCTATCGTGCACTGATCACTTGGCTGGTCATACTGATCACGTGCCTCATCATGCACTGATCAAGTGGCTGATCATGCACTGATCACGTGACTGATCATGCACTGATCACGTCACTGATCATGCACTGATCTCGTGGCTATCATGCACTGTTCACGTGGCTGATCACACACTGATCACCTGCCTGGTCATGCACAGATCACGTGACTAATCATGAACTGATCACGTAGCAGTCATTCACTGATCACCTGGCTGATCATGCACTGATCACGTGGCTATCATGCAATGATCACGTGGCTATCATGCACTGATCACGTGGCTGATCAAGCACTGATACCGTGACTGAGCATGGACTGATCACATGACTATCATGTAGTGATCACGTGACTTAATGGCGCAGATCATGTGACTGATCATGCGATGATCATGTTTGCTTTCATACACTGATCATGTGCCTCTGGAGGCAATAAACAAAGAGCTGAGTAGGCACGAATCAAACATTCAGCAGGCAAAAATCATGGAATTCAGCTGTGAGGAATCATGCTGCTCAGCGGGCAATAATCAAGCAGCTGAGCAGGCAGGAATTACACAGCACAGCTGGCAATTGTCAAGCAGATGACAGGCAGGAATCGTGCAGCTCAGCTGGCAATTGTCAAGCAGATGAGCAGACAGGAATCACGCAGCTCAGCAGGCCCTGATCACGTGACTGAGCATGCACTGTTCACCTGGCTGATCATACACTGATCACGTGATTGATCATGCACTGATCACCTGCCTTATCATGCATTGGTTATGTGATTCATCATGTGCTGATCATGTTTGATGTCATACACTGCTCATGTGCCTCTGGAGGCAATGAACAAGAGCTGAGTAGGCAGGAATAAGTAGGCAATAATCATGGAACTCAGCTCTGAGAAATCATGCTGCTCAGCTGGCAATAATCAAGTAGATGAGCAGGCAGGAATTATGCAGAACAGGTGGCAATTGTCAAGGAGATGACAGGCAGGAATCGTACACCTCAGCTGGCAATTGTCAAGCAGATGAGCAGACAGTAATCACGCAGCTCAGCAGGCCCTGATCATGTGACTGAGCATGCACTGTTCACGTCGCTGATCACACACCTATCACGTGAATGATCATGCACTGATCACGTGGCTCTCATGCACAGATCACGTGATTGTGCATGCACTGATCACGTAATTGTATGCACTGCTCACATGGCTCTCATGCACTGATGACGTGGCTGATCATGTGACTGATCATGCACTGATCACGTAGCTATCTTGCACTGGTCACTTGGCTGATCATACAATCATCACGGGACTGATCGTCCACTGATTGCGGCGCTATCATGCATTGACTACATGACTCCACATGCACTGATCACGTGCATGATCATGCACTGATCACGTGACTGACCATGCACAGATCACGTGACTGATCATGCACTGATCACGTGGCTATAATGCACTGATTAATTGGCAGATCATACACTGATCATGTGCCTGGTCATGCACTGATCATGTGGCTGATCATGCACTGCTCACGTGGCTGGTCATGCAATGATCACGTAGCTACCATATACTGTTCACGCGACTGATCATGCACAGATCACTAAATGATCATGCACTGTTCCCGTGACTGATCATGTACTGATCACGTGACTGATCATGCACTGACAACGTGGCTATCATGCTCTCCTCACGTGGGTGATCATGCAATGATCACGTAGCAACCATGTACTGGTCACCTGACTGATCATGCACTGATCATGTAATTGATCCAGCACTGATCACCTGGCTCATCATGCACTGATCACGTGACTGTTCACGCACTGATCACTTGACTGATCATGCACTGATCACGTGGCTATAATGCCCTGAGTACGTGGCTGATCATACACTTTTCACGTACCTCGTCATGCACAGATCACGTGACTAATCATGAACTTATCACGTGGCTATAATGCACTGATCACGTGGCTGATCATACACTGTTCAAGTTCCTGGTCATGCACAGATCACGTGACTAATGATGAACTGATCACGGGGCTATAATTCACTGATCACGTGGATATCATGCACTGATTACGTGCCTCTCATGCACAGATCACGTGACTAAACATGAACTGATCACGTAGGTATCATGCACTGATCACGTGGCTGATCATACACTGTTCACATGTCTGATCATGCACTGATCACATGGCTGATCATACACTGCTCACGTAGCTGATCATGCACTGATCACGTGTCTATCATGCAGTGCTCACGTGGCTGATTCTGCAATGATCACCTAGCTTACATGTACTGGTCACGTGACTGATCATGCAACGGTAACGTAATTGATCATGCACTGATCACGTGACTGATCATGTACTGATCACGTGATTGATCATGCACTGATCACGTGTCTATCATGCACTGATCAAGTGACTGATTATGCACTGATCACGTGGCTGATCATGTACTGATCACGTGGCTATCATGCACTACTCACATTGCTGATCATGCAATGATCACGTAGCTACCATGTACTGGTCACGTGACTGATCATGCACTGATCACGTAATTGATCTTGCACTGGTCATGTGGCTGATCATGCACTGATCACGTGGCTGATCATACACTGATCACGTGATTGATCATGCACTGATCACGTGACTGATCATGCACTGATCACGTGGCTATCGTGCACTGATCACTTGGCTGGTCATACTGATCACGTGCCTCATCATGCACTGATCAAGTGGCTGATCATGCACTGATCACGTGACTGATCATGCACTGATCACGTCACTGATCATGCACTGATCTCGTGGCTATCATGCACTGTTCACGTGGCTGATCACACACTGATCACCTGCCTGGTCATGCACAGATCACGTGACTAATCATGAACTGATCACGTAGCAGTCATTCACTGATCACCTGGCTGATCATGCACTGATCACGTGGCTATCATGCAATGATCACGTGGCTATCATGCACTGATCACGTGGCTGATCAAGCACTGATACCGTGACTGAGCATGGACTGATCACATGACTATCATGTAGTGATCACGTGACTTAATGGCGCAGATCATGTGACTGATCATGCGATGATCATGTTTGCTTTCATACACTGATCATGTGCCTCTGGAGGCAATAAACAAAGAGCTGAGTAGGCACGAATCAAACATTCAGCAGGCAAAAATCATGGAATTCAGCTGTGAGGAATCATGCTGCTCAGCGGGCAATAATCAAGCAGCTGAGCAGGCAGGAATTACACAGCACAGCTGGCAATTGTCAAGCAGATGACAGGCAGGAATCGTGCAGCTCAGCTGGCAATTGTCAAGCAGATGAGCAGACAGGAATCACGCAGCTCAGCAGGCCCTGATCACGTGACTGAGCATGCACTGTTCACCTGGCTGATCATACACTGATCACGTGATTGATCATGCACTGATCACCTGGATATCATGCACTGATCACGTGGCTGATCATACACTGTTCACGTGTCTGACCATGCACTGATCACATGGCTGATCATACACTGCTCACGTAACTGATCATGTACTGATCACGTAATTGATCATGCACTGATCACGTGGCTGATCATGCAATGATCATGTAGCTACCATGTACTGTGATTGATCATGCGCTGATCATGTTTGCTATCATACACTGATCATCTGCCTCTGGAGGCAATAAACAAAGAGCTGAGTAGGCACGAATCAAACAATCAGCAGGCAAAAATCATGGAATTCAGCTGTGAGGAATCATGCTGCTCAGCTGGCAATAATCAAGCAGCTGAGCTGGCAGGAATTACACAGCACAGCTGGCAATTGTCAAGCAGATGACAGGCAGGAATCATGCAGCTCAGCTGGCAATTGTCAAGCAGATGACCAGACAGGAATCACGCAGCTCAGCAGGCCCTGATCACGTGACTGAGCATGCACTGTTCACCTGGCTGATCATACACTGATCACGTGATTGATCATGCACTGATCACTTGGATATCATGCACTGATCACGTGGCTGATCATACACTGTTCACGTGTCTGACCATGCACTGATCACATGGCTGATCATACACTGCTCACGTAACTGATCATGCACTGATCACGTAATTGATCATGCACTGATCACGTGGCTGATCATGCAATGATCATGTAGCTACCATGTACTGTGACTGATCATGCGCTGATCATGTTTGCTATCATACACTGATCATGTGCCTCTGGAGGCAATAAACAAAGAGCAGAGTAGGCACGAATCAAACAGTCAGCAGGCAAAAATCATGGAATTGAGCTGTGAGGAATCATGCTGCTCAGCTGGCAATAATCAAGCAGCTGAGCAGGCAGGAATTACACAGCACAGCTGGCAATTGTCAAGCAGATGACAGGCAGGAATCGTGCAGCTCAGCTGGCAATTGTCAAGCAGATGAGCAGACAGGAATCACGCAGCTCAGCAGGCCCTGATCACGTGACTGAGCATGCACTGTTCACCTGGCTGATCATACACTGATCATGTGATTGATCATGCACTGATCACTTGGATATCATGCACTGATCACGTGGCTGATCATACACTGTTCACGTGTCTGACCATGCACTGATCACATGGCTGATCATGCAATGATCATGTAGCGACCATGTACTGGTCCCGTGAGTGATCATGCACTGATCACATAATTGATCATGCACTGATCACGTGTCTAATCATGCACTGAACACTTGACTGATCATGCACTGATCACATGAGTGATCATGCACTGATCACGTAGCTATCATGTACTGCTCACGTGGCTGATCATGCAATGATCACGCAGCTACCATGTACTGGTCACATGACTGATCATGAACTGATCACCTGGCTTATCATGCATTGATCATGTGACTGATCATGTGCTGATCATTTTTGGTGTCACACACTGATCATGTGAATCTGGAGGCAATGAACAAAGAACTGAGTAGGCAGGAATCAGTCAGCAGGCTATAATCATGGAACTCAGGTCTGAGAAATCATGCTGCTCAGCTGGCAATAATCAAGTAGATGAGCAGGCAGGAATTACGCAGCACAGGTGGCAAATGTCAAGGAGATGACAGGCAGGAATCGTGCAGCTCAGCTGGAAATTGTCAAGCAGATGAGCAGACAGGAATCACGCAGCTCAGCAGGCCCTGATCACGTGACTGAGCATGCCTTGTTCACCTGGCTGATCATACACTGATCACGTGATTGATCAAGCACTGATCACTTGGATATCATGCACTGATCACGTGGCTGATCATGCACTGTTCACGTGTCTGACCATGCACTGATCACATGGCTGATCATACACTGCTCACGTAAGTGATCATGTACTGATCACGTAATTGATCATGCACTGATCACGTGGCTGATCATGCAATGATCATGTAGCTACCATGTACTGTGACTGATCATGGGCTGATCATGTTTGCTATCATACACTAATCATGTGCCTCTGGAGGCAATAAACAAAGAGCTGAGTAGGCACGAATCAAACAGTCAGCAGGCAAAAATCATGGAATTCAGATGTGAGGAATCATGCTGCTCAGCTGGCAATAATCAAGCAGCTGAGCAGGCAGGAATTACACAGCACAGCTGGCAATAGTCAAGCAGATGACAGGCAGGAATCATGCAGCTCAGCTGGCAATTGTCAAGCAGATGAGCAAGGAATCACGCAGCTCATCAGGCCCTGATCACGTGATTGATCATGCACTGATCACTTGGATATCATGCACTGATCACGTGGCTGATCAAACACTGTTCACGTGTCTGACCATGCACTGATCACGTGGCTGATCATACACTGCTGACGTAACTGATCATGCACTGATCACGTGGCTATCATGCACTGATAACGTGACTGATCATGCACTGGTCACGTGACTGATCATGCCCTGATCAAGTGGCTATCATGCACTGATCACGTGGCTGATCATGCAATGATCATGAAGCTACCATGTACCGGTCACGTGACCGATCATACACCCATCAGGTGACTGATCATGCACTGATCACGTGGCTATCATGCACTGCTCACGTGGCTGTTCATGCAATCATCACGCAGCTACGATGTACTAGTCAAATGACTGATCATGTACAGATCACGTGACTAATCATGAATTGATCACGTGGCTATCCTGCACTGATCACGTGGATATCATGCACTGATCACGTGGCTGATCATGCACAGATGACGTGACTACTCATGAAGTGATCACGTGGCTATCATGCACTGATCACCTGGATATCATGCACTGATCACGTGGCTGATCACACACGTATCACGTGACTGATCATTCACTGATCACGTGGCTATCATGCGCTGATCACGTGGCTATCATGCACAGATCACGTCGCTGATCATGCAATGATCACATAGCTACCATGTACTGGTCACATGACTGATCATCCACTGAACAGTTGGCTATCATGAATTGATTACTTGGCTGATCATACACTGATCACGTGACTGATAATGCACTGATCATCTGGCTATCATGGACTCATTACCTGGGTATCGTGCACTGATCACGTGGTTGATCATACACTGATCACGAGAATGATCATGCACTGATCACGTCTATATCATGCACTGATCACATGACTGCCCAAGCACTGATCACGTGGATGATCATACACTGAACATGTGACAGATCATGCAGTGATCACGTGGCTATCATGCACTGATCAAGCGGCTGATCATACTCTGCTCCCGAAACTGATCATGCACTGCTCACGTGGCTGATCATGCAATGATCACGTAGCTACCATGTACTGGTCATGTGACTGATCATGCACTGATCACGTAATTGATCATGCACTGATCATGTGGCTGATCATGCACTGATCACGTGGCTGATCATACACTGATCACGTGACTGATCATGCACTGATCACGTGACTGATCATGCACTGATCACGTGGCTATCATGCACTGATCAATTGGCTGGTCCTACACTGATCAGGTGCCTGGTCGTGCACTGATCACGTGGCTATCATGCACTGTTCACGTGGCTGATGATACACTGATCACCTGCCTGGTCATGCACAGATCACGTGACTAATCATGAACTGATCACGTGGCTATCATGCAATGATCACGTGGCTATCATGCACTGATCACGTGGCTGATCATGCACTGATACCGTGACTGAGCATGGACTGATCACATGACTATCATGTAGTGATCACGTGACTTAATGCCGCTGATCATGTGACTGATCATGTTTGCTATCATACACTGATCATGTGCCTCTGGAGGCAATGAGCAAAGAGCTGAGTAGGCAGGAATCAGCCAGCAGGTTATAATCACGGAACTCAGCTGTGAGGCATCATGCTGCTCAGCTGGCAATTGTCAAGCAGATGAGCAGACAGTAATCACGCAGTTCAGCAGGCCCTGATCACGTGACTGAGCATGCACTGTTCACGTGGCTTATCAAACACTGATCACTTGATTGATCATGCACTGATCACTTGGATATCATGCACTGATCATGTGGCTGATCATACACTGTTCACGTGTCTGACCATGCACTGATCAGGTGGCTATCATGCACTGATCACGTGACTGAACATGCACTGTTCACGTGGCTGATCACACACCTGTCACGTGACTGATCATGCACTGATCACGTGGCAATCATGCACTGATCACGTTGCTGATCATACTCTGCTCACATAACTGATCATGCACACATCACGTGGCTATCATGCACTGCCCTCGTGGTTGATCATGCAATGATCACTAGCTACCATATAATGGTCACGTGATTCATCATGCACAGATCACATAAATGATCATGCACTGTTCACGTGACTGATCATGTATTGATCACGTGACTGATCATGCACTGATCACGTGACTGATCATCCACTGAACAGTTGGCTATCATGCACTGATTTCTTGGCTGATCATACACTGATCACGAGACTGATCATGCACTGATCATGTCTATATCATGCACTTAACACATGACTGCCCATGCACTGAACACGTGGATGATCATACACTGTTCACGTGTCTGATCTTGCACTGATCTCGTGACGGATCATGCACTGATCATGTGACTAATCATGCGCTCATCATGTTTGCTATCATGCACTGATCATGTGCCTCTGGAGGCAATAAACAAAGAGCTGAGTAGGCACGAATCAAACAGTCAGCAGGCAATAATCATGGAACTCTAGTGTGAAGAATCATGCTGCTCAGTTGGCAATAATCAAGCAGCTGAGCTGGCAGGAATTACGCAGCACAGCTGGTAATTGTGAAGCAGATGACAGGCAGGAATCTTGCAGCTCAACTTGCAATTGTCAAGCAGATGAACAGACAGTAATCACGCAGCTCAGCAGGCCCTGATCATGTGACTGAGCATGCACTGTTCACGTGGATGATCATACACTGATCACGTGATTGATCATGCACTGATCACGTGGCTATCATGCACTGATCACGTGGCACTCATGCACTGTTCACGTGGCTGATCACACACCTGTCACGTGACTGATCATGCACTGATCACGTTGCCATCATGCACTGCTCACATGGCTGGTCATGCAATGATCATGTAGCTACCATATCCTGCTCACATGATTCATCATGCACAGATCACGTAAATGATCATGCACTGTTCAAGTGACTGATCATGTACTGATCACGTGACTGATCATGCACTGATCACATGGTTATCATGCACTGCTCACGTGGCTGATCATGCAATGATCATGTAGCATCCGTGTACTGGTCACGTGACTGATCATGCACTGATCACATAATTGATCCTGAACTGATCACCTGGCTCATCATGCACTGATCACGTGACTGTTCACCCACTGATCACTTGACTGATCATGTACTGATCACGTGGCTATAATGCACTGATCACGTGGCTGATCATACACTGTTCAAGTGCCAGGTCATGCACAGATCACGTGACTAATCATGAACTGATCACATGGCTATAATTCCCTGATCACGTGGATTTCATACACTGATTACGTTCCTGTCATGCACAGATCACGTGACTAATCATGAACTGATCACATAGGCATCATGCACTGATCACGTTGCTGATCATACACTGTTCACGTGTCTGATCATGCACTGACCACGTGGCTGATCATACACTGCTCATGTAGCTGATCATGCACTGATCACGTGTCTATCATGCAGCGCTCACATGGCTGATCCTGCAATGATCACGTAGCTAACATGTACTGGTCACGTGACTGATTATGCAAAGGTAACGTAATAGATCATGCACAGATCACGTGACTGATTATGCCCTGATCACGTGACTGATCATGCACTGATCACATGGCTATCAGGCACTGCTCACTTGGCTGATCATGCAATGATCACGAGACTGATCATGCACTGATCACTTGGCTATCCTGCACTGCTCACGTGGCTGATAATACAATGATCACATAGCTACCATGTACTGGTCACATGGCTGATCATGCACTGATCACGTAATTGATCACGCACTGATTACGTGGCTGATCATACACTGATCACGTGACTGACCATGCACTGTTCACATGACTGATCATGCACTGATCACGTGGCTATCATGCAATGATCACGTGGCTGATCATGCACTGATCACGAGCCTGGTCATGCACTGTTCACGAGACTGATCATGCACTGATCACGTGGATATCATGCAATGATCACGTGTTTGATCATACACTGTTCACGTGTATGACCATGCACTGCTCACGTGGCTGATCAT